>NC_091302.1:27760027-27972527 GCF_038502225.1 Cherax quadricarinatus
ACATTTAAGCACAGAAGGTTACAACAAAATCCTTAAACTTGGATTTAAGTAGGCTTTCCAAAGTAAATGTAAATTTAATTTCTGGGTAGCTAATTTGTAGTAATTGTGAACATTGCTTACAAATAATATATCTCAAATGTTCATCTTTAGGAATTGTAACAGAATGCATTTTGTTGGAGAAATTAGTTAAGATACATCAAGAAACAGGACAAGTGTTTCCTGACGCGGGTCTTGATCATATGATGACCCAACACTTACCTTCCACTGGCTTACCAGTCCAACCCTTCAAAAATGATAATACTAATTAGTTTTAATGGCATTTTCTTTAATGCTGATACCGACATGATCCAGTAATATCTTTATTTATTTACTAAAAGTACATGTACATGGTGTACAGGCCTAACTGACATCAATAGCTTACTACTATGTAGAAAGCCCCTTGTTATGCTGAACATTTCGGGCAAATCAGATCAGTTTTGCCCAGGATGCGACCCACACCCAGGTACTCATTTTAAACTGATGGGTGAACAGGGACAGGGACAGCAGGTGTCTTATGGAAACATGTCCCTAATATTTTCCAGCTGTACCAGAGGAGATTCGAACTCCGGACGTCAGTGTGTGAGCTGAGTGCGCTAGCGATGGACTTATAGTAGAGTAAATTAAGGAAGCGACGATAACATGTTCAACATTAACATCTCGAAATGATAACTTATTATTTTCCTTACATGATGTGAATACTTCTCACTACTGCTTAAACAAGTCTAGATGAGGGGGTCCTCAAAAAGTAAGAATGTATCATTTGCACATCTCTTATATAGTGTTGCACTAAAATCAACTGGACATTCATCGTTCATCAAACCAAATCTTTTCAGTAATTCATTGGGGTATATTTGTAAGACTGTATTCCAATAGGTAACTCTTTGCTACTCCATCTGTTTGTGTTGATCATACTGCTTGTTAGTAAAAGTAAAGAAAAAATCATTAACTAAAGTAATTATTTTGAATCTTTTCATTTATACCTTCCACTGACTCTGTGTAAGTAAATCATTCATGAACGATGATGTCTATTGTCTCTTATAGGGGAATTTTGGCATATTATGACTATATCAATGATGTCCATTACTTCATTAGGCTAATAATAGGGAGTCATATGTTCAGCAAAATCTTTTCCTGGTGTCATGACAGTGCATGACACCAGGAAAAGACCCCTGCTATTGTTATTAGTGTTGTCTTGTGGCTGAAAAGGGGAGATGTAGCTAATGTAGTTATGGTTCTATGGGACATTCCTCATTGTTCACATAATCTAGTATGAAACTGTCAGAAAGTATTACCAATAACTCTAACCTTACAGTTAGTACCAGTTAACCGATCATTAATGCTTGAAAATAAAGTTGGTATAACTGCACTGTTATATATGAAATAACTATCAACAATTAAAGAATTAACAAAAATAATATTAATAATAGCGGCTATAACAGTATTCACTTATACTAGCTCAGATACCATATAGAGTTTAATATAAGAAACATCTTCAGGAAATGTACCCTAGGGTGATTAATCTAGGTGTTTTTATAAAGAAAAATTAACATTTTCTGAATCAGTGAAAGTGGGTATCTATTACATAATTAACATTTACATAAAATGTAAAAGGAATTTTTAGTCTTATTAAACTACTGACCGAATTGTTTCGACAAATGCACTAATAATGTAAATATCTGTTGGCTGTGTTAATGGAATGTTTGTAAACGATGACTCTACATCAAAACTACCCATAACAGAATTTGCACTTTTACAAATATTAATATTTTTAATAAAATCACAGGAATTTTTAAAATCGAATTCATTTATCATTATGCCCTTCAATAAAGTCAAAAGGAATTCAACAAAGTTAAATTTGGAAGTATCGTTAGCGATAAGGATTAGAAGATGTGGAACCCCTTTTTCACGCATCAACATCTGAAATATTTATTAATCCACACAAGATTCAGGTAAACACGTGCTGACAGTACAGTGAAGTCTTTATTAATACAGCGTTTCACCTACAAGTGGGCTTTATTAGGTACTGTATTAAAAATTAAGAGAAAAGTTACAGCTTACATGCAACATCAGGGAGAGGGTAATGGCTCAGGTGTAAATATGCTGAACAAGAAGCCAACTAGTCCAGGCTGCTTTCCTTTGTTCCCTGATGATGTGTGTTCTAAGAGTCACCGGAGTGAACAGTCCAAAATATTTTTCATGGTGTTAGTTTGATTGTACATCACTCCTAATACCTACGTTTAATCATATTGCATTCTTCAATACCAGCTCGGCTTTGTCCCTCGATATGATTTACAAGGGTTTGCAGTTGTGGGGTTTTAGCATGCAAACAAGCTAAACCATATAATAAATGGACTGTAATGGGACTTAGCTTGATGACGACTCAACATTCCACAGCCGCCTCCAGAACATTCTTGGAGCTGATGATGCAATCGCATTTGGGCTGTGTAAATAAAATTGGTTGTAAGTATAATTACCCCAAGGGGATGTTGTGTCAGTATTCCAATGAATAACTGAATACTGACGAGGGCCTAATACTCACTTGTGTTCGGCTCAAAAGCCCACAACTCACTGACGAATACAGGATGATTTTGAACCCCTTGAGACACAAGAACTGCGCAGTCCCCTGCATAACAAGCAAATTCAAAACTTACCTTGCTCTTGTAGCGTGAGCTAAGGTGTTGGATGCACCTTTCGACAGGTATCGTTGACTTGATTGAAGAATAGGTGTCTCGGTGCACTAGTCTATAAAGATAGTTCTCAATACACTCGGTATACAACACTGCTTTGTCTTTCAATTGTTTTAAACTCACAGTACTGTCACTACAGGAAGCTGTGCACACTTCTCTGTAATATACCACGAATGTGGATTGTCCTTTATGCACAAAAACACACAGATCAGTGTTCTTTGTTCATTATCCCTGACTGGGTTTAAAGCAATCTGCCCCGCGGCACCCTCTGCTGGCCCCAGCTGGCCCTGGCTTCTTCCGACACACAAAAAAAGTGTCGATCAATCATGTTTCCCTTGCTTGCTAAACTTCCACCATGAAGCAATGCAGAATCCTTGATTCTTGCTGTCTGAGCATAGATGTCAGTGTATGCTATCTTTAACATGGTAATAAATGGGTGTTGGATTTACCTTAATTGTCCTGCTAAGGTAAGAGATCGATTTTTCTCTCATTAATCTACATTCGTTGCAATGGTCTCTTGCAAGGAAGTCACGTGACCATGACACACACTGTTACTGCATCTGGAATCAATTATAAACTCTGGATGCAGAAGCAAGTAAGATGCCATCGCCCTTTCTGAGAGGGGTGAAAAGGGTGAAAAGGGCTGAAAGAGCTGAAAGGACTGAAAGGGGTTGATACCCCCCTCCTGGAAGAATTTTCTCCACACTGGGGGGCGACGATGGTTCGTTATAGGTGAACTATTCATGTCCAACCATTAATTTGATCTTCTCACTCACCACTACTGCTGCTTGTATTTTCTGAACAGCTTTAGTCTGTGTTCTTTCTGGAGAATCACTACATTTGTTTTCAACACTGTAATTCTAACAGCAATAGTTCATCTATTGTCCACTTATTCATTACACCTTTGCTCAAAACATCAACTGTCCTGATGATTTCATTTGCATCAGGATATATGGTCACAATTTTTCCAATAGGTCATTGGGACCTCTGACCATCATTGTCAGTAATCAATATGTTACCAGGCCTTAATGACTTATAATTTTCAGGAACACCAGCTCCATAGAAATGTTCTCTCAGTGAGGTGAGATAGTCTTCTTGCCAAATTTGCTCCCAAGGTTCAATCACTTTATTAAGGTGTTTGAATTTATATCTGAGTTGCTCAGGTTCGAAATAGGTAGGATCCTCTATGATTTTTTTATCATTCATGGGAGGAACAGGTTCGAGCCTTCTGCCATGGAGTAAATGAGATGGACTTAACACTTCTAAATTGCCCAGATCATCGGTAAAATAAGTTAGAGGTCTTTTGTTGACTCTGTTCCCTATTTCAGTCACAACTGTACGAAATTCTTCAAAGTCGATTCGCTGATGAGGAAGAGTCTTCATTCACCAACAGTTTACGATGCTGATCATTCTTTCATAAAATCTCCTGTGCCATGGAGATTTAGGAGGAATGTATCTCCGATGACAACTGTGTTGATTCAGCATCTGTTGCACTTCTGGCTGATCAAAGATCTTGCTTATATAAGCAGCACCAGCAACAAAGTTCGTTGCATTGTCTGAAATCATCAGTCTGTGACATCCCCTTCTGGCTGCAAACCTTCTGAATAATTTGATAAAGGTTTCAGCAGACATGTCAGTGGCTACTTCTAGATGTACTGCTCTAGTCGTAGCACAAGTGAACAAGCAGATGTACACCTTGATGGGAGCTTTGTCAACTGTTTTACTTAAAATTATTGGTCCAGTGTAATCTACACCTGTCACTTCAAATGGAATGACATGACAAACTCTTTCAGAGGTATACGGAGGTGGACCTGGATACTGACATACTCGCATATAGTAGTGACGACAAGTAATGCAGTTCCTTATTTGTTTTTTCACACTTTGTCGACCTTGAAGTATCCAGTAGGATTGTCGTATATGACAAAGTGTGTCAGCTACCCCACCATGTAACACGTTACTGTGGCCGTTTTTAACAATCAGTTTTGTTAGCCAATGATTCTTAGGGATCAGATTGAATGTATGGCTTCTTTAGGTAGTGAAGATTTGTGAATTCTTCCTCGACATCTTATAGTCTTTTCCGAGTCGAGATAAAATCCTAAAAATTTAACGTATCAGGTTTCTTTGGGGATTTATCTTGTGTTTCCAGAAATTTGCATTCTGTAGAGAAATATCTTTCTGTATTAGTTTCACTCAGTATTCAATGGGTTCAGGAAATTCATAATTAGGTTTTATCCCTTAATGGAATTTAAAGACAAGAGCTGTAACTCTTAAGAGTTTACCCAAAGATGAGTATTTAGATCCATCAATGACTATTTCTGGTGCGTCTGCAGTATTTAAACAGATTATTTCTGCTGTGTTCAAGCAGACTGTTTCTTCTGGCATAATGTGAGCTTTTTGTTGAGGCCAGTTATTTTCATTAGAGAGCCAGTTTGGTCCGTTGAGCCAAAATTTATTATCCACAAACTTCTTTAGTGGGACACCACGTGACAACATGTCAGCTGGATTCTCTTGGGCAGAGACGTGGAGAAAGAGATAATCTCTCTGCATCTCTCTTATTTCTGCTACTTTATTCTGTACATAGACCAACTTACTCTTATTATTTCTTAACCACTGGAGAACTGCCTCATTATCACTCCAGATCACGGTTTTCTCAATAGTGAGATGATCAAGTACTTTGTTGAGATAGACAGCTAATTTTGTACCTACATAGAGTGCTGTTAGTTCCAATTGTGGTACTGTTCTGACCTTCAAGGGTGCTACCCTGGCCTTTGAAGTAATTAGTGTACTTCCTTCAGTATTACTCATGTAAGCTACAGCGCCATAACCTCTGGTTGACGCATCACAGAACACATGTAATGTGTACTTGTTTCCCTCTTGACCTATTTGTCTGGGAAATTTAATTTGAGGAAATTGTTTAAACTCCTTGGATATTTCATACCATGCTTGACTCATTTCTAGAGGCAAGTTCTCATCCCATCCGATTTTGAGTTTCCATGTATCTTGTACAAGCATTTTACCCTTTATGATAATTGGTGAGACGAGTCCTAGAGGATGAAAACATTGAGATACCTCTGAGAGTAAACTACGTTTGGTGAGTGTACTGCATGATTTATTGTTTATCCTTTTGAGACTCAAAGTGCCTTCCTGTGTGTTCCAATTTAGTCAAGGCATGTTGTTGCAATCAGGAATTTCAGCTTCAGGGAAATCTTCTTTGTCCACAGAGAAACTTCTCTTTAAGGTTTCCTTGAAGGGACTTTCAGATTTCTTCAAATGTGTATTTAGAGTAGCTTCTAGCAAGAATGGACAGGAGGTTTCGCCAAGTACGACTGACTTGAAACGATAAGTTTTCACAGGACTTTGAGCATCATGTGGATTTTCTGGCCACAGGAATCGAGCATAATCTCAATCTATTTCTTGTAGTCCTACTCTTAAGAAAGCTTTGGAAATATCAGCCGTGTAGGCATATGGATTTGTGCAAAATTTCATAAGTACGTCTCCAAGCTTCTCAGTTAGTGAGGGTCCGATCATCAGACAGTCATTAAGACTTGCTACATGTTTATTTGCACGTGCGCTGCAATTATATACAACACGTAGTGGAGTGGTTTCAGTATCTTTTCTGACTCGATGGTGCGGGAGATAATGAGCTTCTGTCTTCAACTTATCTTCGATTACTTCCTCAATGAATTTATTGTCCAACTGTTCTTGTATGATATTATCATAGACAGTCAGTAGCTCTGGATTCTTCCTGAGCTCATGTATTTGTGCTTTCATTTGTCCGAAAGCCATGCGATAATGGCTAGGCAGATATGGTGGATTTAATTTCCATGGTAACCTAACCCAATACTGCCCATCTTCATATCTGACAGTGTCCAAATATTGGTTATAAGTCTGAGACTCTTGAGGGCTTGGTTTATTTACATCAATACCTCTAGCATTTAAATCCTACAACTTATCAACTGATTCATTCATTTCTTCCAGTAATGATAATGTTTGCTGTGGTTGATGATCAGCGGTTATTCTTGTAACTAGTACATTTTCCACTTAATCAATAGCAGCTTCTGTAATACTTTGAGAGGGAATGGGACCATATACAATGTGGCCTCCTGCTGTTTTCAGCAGGAGTGATAATAATCACTTCAAATGATTAAACCAATTGGACCAACTTTGTCCGTCTGTATGTCTGGACAGGCTAACTTGACCTTGGCTACTTTCAGTGCCGCAACTGTATCTTTTAATCCCCGGATTTCCACAGACTTAGGCAAATCATCTACTACCTCACTTCTACTGGTTTTTTTCCTGTTTCCTAGACCAACAGTGAATCTGGCTAGGTCATATGTCTTTTTACCAGAACTTTGGAAAAAAACAGCTATATCTAACTGTATTTTGGCATGGGGTTGTTTATTCGACTTCTGCAATACTGTTCTCCTTATGAAGGACCTTTGTGAGCCTTGATCAAATAGTGTTAGCACACTGGTTTTGTGTAATTTATTGGATAACTCTACTACAGCTATTGGGAGAGCAGTCAATTTAGACCTCTCTCATTTAATACTGTTACTTGTTGACTTCCTGATTCTGTGGAAGTCGTCTGTTGTTCAGCATAAGTATTTGGGCATAATGCTGTATGATGCATACCTTTGCATTTAAAACACTTCTTCAGTGAGCATTTACCTCCGTTGTGTTCACCTAAACACTTAGTGCACCTTTTAAGCTGATGAACACGGTGTTTACGTGCCTCCATTGTTGTGTATTGACTACAATACTGTGCCCAATGTGTTCCATCACAAAGTGCACATTTTGGAGTACGTTTATGTGTGACAGTCTGTTTATTGTCTGTTGTATTCATAGCTTGATAAGTGCCTACATGGATTTCCCATTCTGTGATTTAGTGGGGGGTAGGTAAACTCTTTTTATACTGAGTTGAAGGTTTATTATCCTCAGTAGGGTTTGTGGATTTATCATCTTGTCTCGTTGCTTGCATGCAAGAAACTATTGCTTGTAAACCATTGCTAATTTCTTCACAAGTGAAATAGCATTTGTTGAACATAATATTTAAGCATTCAATGGTTTGTGGTGACAACTTATGCTGTACAGTACCACTGATAAACCAATCACATTTAAGTCATATGTAGACTCTACATATCAGAGACTATCGTCTAATGTGATCCTAAATGACTGTAAGTCTGAGAAACAATGTCTAGGTGGTTTCAAGCTTGAGACTGTGACTGCATGTCTAACCCTGATTTTGTCAGCATCAAAGTAATTGTCTGACAAGACATGTAATGCTAGATGATAATTGCCTTTGACCACCAGAAAAGGCTTAATCAGATTATGGGGTTTCCCCTTCACAAGACATTTAAGATAACTAATTTAGCAATCTCATCTATGTCAGTTCGTGAATTTACTAGAGACTGAAACCCACTAATGAACTCTTCATTGTTTCCTTCAAAAATGGGCAAAGATAATGAAGGAAAACTTGGCAATGGGATACCAGGTGTCACATGTGTAACAAGTGTGGCTGGTATGGCAAGTGTCTGACCACTAGTTACAGGAGGTCTCTGTGACAGAGTTTTGCAGCAGGTAGCCTGTACCTCTGTCCACCTTAATTGTTGATCACTAAAAGTACCCAAAACAATTTTAATGTCATCCTCAGATGGATTTGATTCTAGGAATTCACTTTTATATTTTGCATAACCTGAATTAATGATTTCCATACGTTGAGTAAGTAATTCCAGTTTTACCTCAAGATCATCAAAATCTGTTTGTATTTTGAATCAACCCTACACAGACTGAAATTAGATTTTCTAATTGTGTAATCTTTGTTTGTAAAGATTTAAATTGGGTGTCAACAGATGCCATTTTGCTGGAATACTGATAATTCTTAGCACCATACTCAGAGTGTTTAAACATACCACACTGCTATGGACAGCTGAATGTTTGTTGTGATGTGTCAGCAACACTACTGACCCACTGACTGTGACCTCAGGGTCAATGACCTTGAAGGGTACAGGGTACATATGTCCAGAAGCTGAGTCGACTGTTTGTAATCACTGTACACTGTATAACTGTATATCACACATGTATATTCCTTACACTTTTAAATAAATTTCCCTGTTAATATATGAAAGCTTACATTTAATGTAACTTCCTTAAATATATGAGAGACACACATAAGACACAGTCTCGTCTCTTAATTTGTGTCTATAAACATTATAAACACTATGTGTATATACATTCACTCAAGCTGAACGCCATCTGGCTTGATGCTGATGTCAGTGCTCTTGAGTGTGAAGAGTTCCAGCAGAGGTTGAGTGGGTGATTGGGTAAGCCAGCCAGCCCCCATTTTCTGTTGAGTTGGTGAGTGCCTCTTTGGGATTCTGGGTGAGCCTCCCTTTTTCTATTGGCTAGCGGCGGCCGCCCATTCTCATACACTGAGTGCGCAGACTCATGCATTTGATTTATAATGTAAAAACACTACTTTTACAGCTTTTTCAAAGAACCTTGGCTTGTAATTTATTTGTATACTGTAGTACAAGAATTCTGGACCACAATGTGGCCACTATCCAGTTCGAGCATGACTAACCTGTGGGGTTTTAGCATACAAACAAGCTAAGCCATATAATAAATGGACTGTAACGGGACTTAGTTTGATGACGACTCAACATTCCACAGCCGCTTCCAGAACATTCTTGGAGCCGATGATGCAACGCATTTGGGCTGTGTAAATAAAATTGGTTGGAAGTAATGGTGAAGTAATGGTGAAGCTGGAGGTGCTGTCCTGGGAGACAGTAATGGTGAAGCTGGAGGTGCTGTCCTGGGAGACAGTAATGGTGAAGCTGGAGGTGCTGTCCTGGGAGACAGTAATGGTGAAGCTGGAGGTGCTGTCCTGGGAGACAGTAATGGTGAAGCTGGAGGTGCTGTCCTGGGAGACAGTAATGGTGAAGCTGGAGATTTTGTCCAGGTAGTCGGGAATTATACGCAGGAAGGAATACATATAAATGACCTCATAGGGGACAGGAGCCGTAGTGGGGAAACAAGTGTAGTCAAAGATAAGATAAAACCAATATTGCAAACTAGAAATACCACAGGAAATAGCAAACAAGAGGACTCCACTAGCTATAGTGAGGATATATTACCAAAAACAACTGGTGGGAGCTCCATTGTTGGTGCTAGGGAGGATAGGAATAAGACAGGGAAACATGCACCAACAGGGAATACAGTCACAGAAACCCAAGGCAAACGGAAACCAAGCCTGTGCACTTACTATGCACTTGGTATCTGCAGACATGGGAAATCTGGAAAAACAGACGGGACGTGCAACTATGACCACCCTAGAAAATGCCATGCCCATATGACAACAGGAAAATGCAAACTCCCTTCCTGTAAGCTTTTTCGCCCTGAAATGTGTACCTCTTCAGTACAGGAAAGACTGTGCTATAACTTAAATTGCCAGGCACACCATCTAAAGGGGACAAAAAGATACAAAACATCCAGGCCATGAGAAAACCTGGGTAGCCACAGCCACTCAAGAGGGAGAGGTTTTTTAGTGCCAGGAAGGAAAAAAAACTGGCAGGAAATGGCAGAAATCGTACACCAAATCCAGTCATTCCTGGAGTGGAACCACAGTCGATGGCCTCCACTCCAAACCAACAGATACAGATACTAATGCCGAAAAAAATCCCCCCCAAGTACCAACAATACCACCAGTCCGATGACATTCTTCTTTGCAAATATACAGGGTCTAAAGCCAGCAACAAACAACAAAATACCTTTCATCCGTGGACTGCTTGCAGAGGCAAAGGCAATGTTCGCGGCTTTCACTGAGACCCACATAAAGGATCACTTGGACAACGAAATATGGATCCCAGGTTACAACCTATACAGATGTGACAGAGTGAACAGGCAAAAGGGGGGGGGGGTTGGCCTGTACATTGCAGAGTCATTTGTTTGCACAGAACTGCTAAATGCCTCAAATGATGTAGTGGAAGTTTTAGCAGTAAAGGTCGAGAACCAAAACCTAGTCATTGTGGTAGTCTACAAGCCTCCGGATGCAACATCCCAGCAATTCCAGGAACAGCTGTTAAAAATTGACCACTGTCCGGAAAATCTTCCAGCTCCTGCACCCAACATCTTGCTCCTGGGGGATTTCAACTTAAGGCACCTAAAATGGAGGAATATAGCAAATAATATTGTTGCAGTAATAACACCAGGAGGCAGCTCTGATGAAAACTCACACTCACACGAGCTTTTAAATCTCTGCACAAAATTAAATTTAAACCAGCAAATAATAGAGCCTACTAGACTGGAGAATACACTAGACCTCATCTTCACTAACAATGATGATCTGATAAGAAATGTCACCATATCAAAAACAATATACTCAGATCACAACATAATTGAGGTTCAGACATGTATGCGTGGAGCCCCAGACAGACATAATGAGACTAGTCACGAGGGAGCATTCACCAAATTCAACTTCAATAACAAAAACATAAAGTGGGACCAAGTAAACCAAGTCCTAACCGATATAAGCTGGGAAGATATACTAAGCAACACAGACCCCAACGTATGCCTAGAACAGATTAACTTGGTGGCACTCGATGTATGCACAAGGCTTATTCCTCTAAGAAAAAGGAGGAGTAGATTTAAAAATAGAAAGAGACAGGCGCTCCCTTTACAGGCGACGGAAAAGAATAACAGAGCGGCTAAAAGAGGTCAATATTTCTGAAATGCGTAGGGAGACACTGGTCAGAGAAATAGCAAGCATCGAACTCAAGCTAAAGGAATCTTATAGGAGTCAGGAATCGCGGGAAGAACTAAAAGCCATAAATGAAATCGAAAGAAACCCAAAGTATTTCTTCTCCTATGCCAAATCAAAGTCGAGAACAACATCCAGTATTGGGCCCCTACTTAAACAAGATGGGTCCTACACAGATGACAGCAAGGAAATGAGTGAGCTACTCAAGTCCCAATATGACTCAGTTTCTAGCAAGCCGCTAACCAGACTGAGAGTCGAAGATCAAAATGAATTTTTTATGAGAGAGCCACAAAATTTGGATAACACAAGCCTATCCGATGTTATCCTGACGCCAAATGACTTCGAACAGGCGATAAATGACATGCCCATGCACTCTGCCCCAGGGCCAGACTCATGGAACTCCGTGTTCATCAAGAACTGCAAGAAGCCCCTATCACGAGCCTTTTCCATCCTATGGAGAGGGAGCATGGACACGGGGGTCGTCCCACAGTTACTAAAAACAACAGACATAGCCCCACTCCACAAAGGGGGCAGTAAAGCAACAGCAAAGAACTACAGACCGATAACACTAACATCCCATATCATAAAAATCTTTGAAAGGGTCCTAAGAAGCAAGATCACCACCCATCTAGAAACCCATCAGTTACACAACCAAGGGCAACATGGGTTTAGAACAGGTTGCTCCTGTCTGTCTCAACTATTGGATCACTATGACAAGGTCCTAAATGCAGTAGAAGATAAAAAGAATGCTGATGTAATATATACAGACTTTGCGAAAGCCTTCGACGAGTGTGACCATGGCGTAATAGCACACAAAATGCGTGCTAAAGGAATAACAGGGAAAGTCGGTCGATGGATCTATAATTTCCTCACTAACAGAACACAGAGAGTAGTCGTCAACAGAGTAAAGTCCGAGGCAGCTACGGTGAAAAGCTCTGTTCCACAAGGCACAGTACTCGCTCCCATCTTGTTCCTCATCCTCATATCCGACATAGACAAGGATGTCAGCCACAGCACCGTGTCTTCCTTTGCAGATGACACCCGAATCTGCATGACAGTGTCTTCCATTGCAGACACTGCAAGGCTCCAGGCGGACATCAACCGAATCTTTCAGTGGGCTGCAGAAAACAATATGAAGTTCAACGATGAGAAATTTCAATTACTCAGATATAGTAAACACGAGGAAATTAAATCTTCATCAGAGTACAAAACAAATTCTGGTCACAAAATAGAGCGAAACACCAACGTCAAAGACCTGGGAGTGATCATGTCGGAGGATCTCACCTTCAAGGACCATAACATTGTATCAATCGCATCTGCTAGAAAAATGACAGGATGGATAATGAGAACCTTAAAAACTAGGGAGGCCAAGCCCATGATGACACTCTTCAGGTCACTTGTTCTATCTAGGCTGGAATATTGCTGCACACTAACAGCACCTTTCAAGGCAGGTGAAATTGCTGACCTAGAAAATGTACAGAGAACCTTCACGGCGCGCATAACGGAGATAAAACACCTCAATTATTGGGAGCGCTTGAGGTTCCTGAACCTGTATTCCCTGGAACGCAGGCGGGAGAGATACATGATTATATACACCTGGAAAATCCTAGAGGGACTAGTACCGAACTTGCACACGAAAATCACTCACTACGAAACCAAAAGACTTGGCAGACGATGCAACATCCCCCCAATGAAAAGCACGGGTGTCACTAGCACGTTAAGAGACCATACAATAAGTGTCAGGGGCCCGAGACTGTTCAACTGCCTCCCAGCATACATAAGGGGGATTACCAACAGACCCCTGGCAGTCTTCAAGCTGGCACTGGACAAGCACCTAAAGTCGGTTCCTGACCAGCCGGGCTGTGGCTCGTACGTTGGTTTGCGTGCAGTCAGCAGCAACAGCCTGGTTGATCAGGTTCTGATCCACCAGGAGGCCTGGTCACAGACCGGGCCGCGGGGGCGTTGACCCCCGGAACTCTCTCAAGGTAAACTCCAGGTAAACCCCTAGAGGATGTTGTGTCAGTATTCCATTGAATAACTGAATACTGACAAGGGACTTATACTCACTTGTGTTCGGCTCAAAAGCCCACAACTCACTGCCGACTATAGGATGATTTTAAACCCCTTGAAACACAAGAACTGCGCAGTCCCCTGCATAACAAGTAAATTCAAAACCTACCTTGCTCTTGTAGCGTGAGGTGTTGGATGCACCTTTCGACAGGTATCGTTGACTTGATTGAAGAATATGTGTCTCGGTGCACTAGTCTATAAAGATAGTTCTCAATACACTCGGTATACAACACTGCTTTGTCTTTCAATTGTTTTAAATTCACAGTAATGTCACTACAGGAAGCTGTGCACACTTCTCTGTAATATACCACGAATGTGGATTGTCCTTTATGCACAAAAACACACAGATCAGTGTTCTTTGTTCATTATCCCTGACTGGGTTTAAAGCAATCTGCCCCGCGGCACTCTCTGCTGGCCTCAGCTGGCCCTGGCTTCTTCCGACACACAAAAAAAGTGTCGATCAATCATGTTTCCCTTGCTTGCTAAACTTCCACCATGAAGCAATGCAGAATCCTTGATTCTTGCTGTCTGAGCATAGATGTCAGTGTATGCTATCTTTAACATGGTAATAAATGGGTGCTGGATTTACCTTAATTGTCCTGCTAAGGTAAGAGATCGATTTTTCTTTTATTAATCTACATTCGTTGCAATGGTCTCTTGCAAGGAAGTCACGTGACCATGACACACACTGTTACTGCATCTGGAATCAATTATAAACTGTTGATGCACAAGACGCCTTCGCCCTTTCTGAGAGGGCTGAAAGGGCTGAAAAGGGCTGAAAGATCTGAAAAGGGCTGAAAAGGCTGAAAAGGGCTGATACCCCTCTCCTGGAAAAAAATTCTCCAATGTAGTGTCTTTCACTAACATGGTAGTATTAACAGCAACAACAACACTTGCTACAACTCTGCAGCATCACTTCCACATCAGTGAGTGGGACCAAACTATTACTTCAATAAAATAACAAGTTCAAACGTTGATGTTTGAAGTCGTCTACAATCGAACTAACACGATAAAACAAAACTGTGGTATGCTCACTTTGGTGACTCATAAAGCCCACATCATATTAAAACAAAGGAAACCCAACGTGGCCCGGTAGGCCTCTTGCAGTCCACTACTCAACATATATACACCTGACTGCTCACTCTGGATTCTTTATATAAGGTTTTTTTCCTCACTGATCTATGAACCTGATAAATCCCACGTCGCTGCAATATTATTTTACCACGTGTCGTCATTAGACTTTTATTTGGTATACTCAGGTCTCTATTAATTTTGTCGTTAAAATTACATGGTTAAATGACAGGTAGTGGAACGTGTTGTCATTGAAATACTTAAATATTTAAACATCCTTTGTTTCATCTTACTTCGCTTGTATTAAAAAAAGTTAAAGTAATATACTAACTCAGGTTTAATCTGTCTTAGCATTTCTCACTCACTGGTAGTAACACAAGCTAATTAGAATGTAACTTCTGCTGTTAGCAAGTAAGAGCATATGTCTCCTCGCCCAATTAATGAATGTCTCTCAGTTCATAACCAAAGCGAGTCTCTCATTAGCCAGTCAAAATGCCTGCTCGTTGGCCAATTAAATAACATCATTCTCTACTTAAGTCGTATCCTAATGGTCAATGAAGGTATCTCGCAGACAAATCATAAAACGTCTCAAACTATCCAGTCAGGGAACATAATCCATTGACCAATGAAAGAACATCTCTCACTGGTCTAACCTATAAACATCTCTCACTGGTCTAACCTATAAACTTCTCTCACTGGTCTAATCTATAAACATTTCTCACTGAATAATCATAAACATCCCCAATAACCAATCAAAAAAAATCTATCACTGACCAATCAAAGATTATCTCTCACTGACCAATCAGTGAGCATCTCTTGCTGACTAATGAGAGAACATTTCTCACTGACAAGTGAGAGAACATCTCTTACTAACCAATCAAAGAACATCTCACAATAGCCAATCAGTGTACATCTCTCAACGACCAATCAATGAGCATCTCTCAATAACCAGTCAGAGAACATCTTTGACCAATCAATGAACATCTCTCACTGACCAGTCAATGAACATCCCTCACTGAACAATTATTGAACATCTCTAACTGACCAGTCAATGTTCATCATTATCTATCCAATGACTGAACTTCTCTCACTGGACAGTTAACTAAATATTCTAACATAAATATCACAATATAATATAAATATTACTATTTTATGAAACGTACTGACAAACTCGGATTTTTCATTTTAAATGCCATAATAATTATTATAATACAACTATTCCTACTACTACCACTAATAATAATAATAATAATAATAATAATAATAATAATAATAATAATAACAATAGTAATGATAAATTTTAAGTCTAAAATATTATTAAAGTTGATAATAAGTAATTATACAATAGTGATAATAAAGTAGTAATTGATACAATTCAATAACGATTCGTAAAGTTATGAACAAATTTATAAAACAAATATGTAAAGCCATAATCAACGCATTATGTTTCAACAGCAACAAACACACTGTATAGACAATGCACAAACAAAGCGTGGATAACTAAATTGCTTAAGAATATATGTGTAAATAATTTACATTGGAAACACACACGCACACACTCATTCACATACAAAATACACACACACACATATATACATTATATACATATACAACAATATATATAAATATTAACAAATATAGATTACTAATCTGGATATGTTAGTCGGGTTAGTAATATAGAGGAAGTGGTGATGTTGGTAGTGAAAATGATAGTGACCGTTGCGGTAGTGTTGACAGTGATATTGGTGACTGTGGTGTTACTGATGGTAGTTTAAGTGTCTGTATTGGAGGTAGTGGAGTTTGTGGGAGACAGAAGTGTGTGGTAGGTAGTCAAATGTATGATAGGAAATAGGATGTGTGGTCGGCAGTGGAGTTTGACAACAGTGGAGTGTGTGTGGTCGGCAGTGGAGTTTGACGACAGTGGAGTGTGTGTGGTAGGCAGTACAGTGTGTGGTAAGCCGTGGAGAGTGTAACAGTGATGTGTGTGTGTGTGTGTGTGTGTGTGTTATCTGGAGCACGCCACGCTAGCAGAGTTAGTGAGTGAGTACCTGGCATTATACCTGACGGAGGAGGAGAGGGTCTGCCTCCTGCTTGAGGCATCAGACATCGTGGTGTACTCTGTACCGCAGCGCTGGAAGTTGTGTACAGGCTCCAGCGGTTGCTGGGCGCACTCCAGGCAGGGGAAGGCCCGTCTCACCACCCACTCGAGCACTGGGATTCTTCTGCACGCCGGCAGGGGCAGCCAGGGGCAGCAGGGAGAAAGAGAGAGAGACGCACACACGAGGCTAATTAAGGGAAGTGACGGTCGAGGGAGAGATAGGGAGAGAGAGAGAGAGGCAAACAGACAGACATGAACATTATATAGAGAGATGATTAGGGTAAGTGTAGTGTGCGCGTGGGAGGGAGAGAGAGAGAGAGAGAGAGAGAGAGAGAGAGAGAGAGAGAGAGAGAGAGAGAGAGAGAGAGAGAGAGAGAGAGAGAGACAGACAGACAGACAGACACACAGAGACAGAGAGACAGACAGAGAGAGAGGCAGAGACAGAGACAGAGGCAGACAGACAGACAGACAGACAGACAGACAGACAGACAGACAGACAGACAGACAGAGACAGACAGACAGAGAGAGAGAGAGAGAGAGAGAGAGAGAGAGAGAGAGAGAGAGAGAGAGAGAGAGAGAGAGAGAGAGAGAGAGAGAGAGAGAGAGAGAGAGAACGGGGGAGAGAGAGACACACACAGACAGAGACAAAAAGAGAGAGAGACAGGTAGGGAGGGAAAGGAGGGTGATTAAACGAGTGGATGAGGGTAACAAATACAAATAGCAAAATATAAAATATAACACAATGACTGATAAACCAAGGTGATAACATCGTGTAAGGTGAAGACAAATAACCTGGTCGATAAATACAAGAAAATAAGAGATGTGATAACAAGTGACAGGAAGCAAGGAAATAAGAGATGATGACAGGTGATAACAATGAAAGAAGAGATAACGAGTGATAAGCAAGAATGAGATAACAGATGATTACAAATAAGGAAAGAAATAATAGGTGATAATAAGGAAATTAATAAGAAATAATTGATGATAACAGGCAAGGGAATGAGATATGATAACATAACAATTTACCGTGAAATAAGAGACTAACATTCGATAACACAAACAAATAAGAGATGATATCATGTGATAAAATGCATGACAATGAATGATAACAGATGATAACATAAGACACACGGATCAAAGATAACATACAAGAGATAATATGAGATATCAGGTGATAACATGTAACAAAACTCAAGAAAATAGATGGTAACATACGAAATAGGGAACAAAGAAGAATGTATTATGATACACAAAGATCTATGTGATGATAACAGTTGATAACATACAGGGAGAATGGATAAAAGTAAGAGATAACATGGACGACAATAAGAGATGATAACGCACAAGGAAACAATAAGTGATCGATAACACATAAATAAAGGATGATAACTGGTGATAACAAATGATGCAGCTGATGACAGATGCAGTCTGTAAAGTTGTCTTAGTTGTCTTGAGTGTCAGACTGTTAGACTGTCAGTTAGTCAGTGTCAGAATGTCAGATAATCAGTGTCAGAAAATCAATACAGAGTGTCAGATTATCAGTCAGATAACCCGAGAGCTAGAGAGTCAGAAAATCAGAGTGTCAGATAATCAGAGAGCCAGTGTCGGATAATTATAAAATATAATCAGTGTCATCGATTTTTCTAATATTTTAACATTTTGTTCAATAATTCCCCAAATTACTAACATTTAAACATTAAATTAACACTACAAGTGTTAAAGGGATGTGCTGAAGGGCTCTTGATCCAAGGGCAGAATCATCATCACCACCGCTACCACCATCACTACAGTACAACCATTGTCACAGCATCACCACCATCACAGAACAATAACAATCATAGCACCACCACCACCACAACAACAACAACACTCGCACCACCACAACCACAGCACCACCACTACTGCCACAGCACCACCACTACTGCCACAGCACCACCACTACTGCCACAGCACTTCCACTAGCACAACACGACCACAGCACTACCACTAACCAAGTACAACCACTACCCCAGCACCCACAACTCTTCTTCACAGCACCTCCACCACAACTCCCATTCACAGCACCTCCACCACAACTCTTCATCACAGTACCTCCACCACAACTCCCCTTCACAGCACTTCCACCACAACACCCATGACAGCACCGCCACCACAGCACCATCACTACCATGGCACTACAACCTCCACAGCACCACCACCACCACCACAGCACCACCACCACTATAACCACCTTTTCCACACACTACCACTACAACAGTATCCCATCACCACACCATAACCACCACTACCATCATATACAGCATCACCACAGCCCCTCCAACTCCACGTAGCATCACCCCAGCACCACTATCACCACCAGTGCACCACTAATGCCCAGTGCCACCTCCACAGCATCAACACAACAGCAACGTCACCTCCACGTCATCACTAATATATCAACACCATCGTCACAGCAGAGTAAAGATTACCACAGCACCACTACTACAGCAACAATACTATCACAGCAGTACTACAACAATACAACCACTATTACGACACCATCACCACAGCACCCCGACAGCTCACTACCACCTCCACATCACCGTATTCAAAGCACCATCACAACAGCACCACCACCACAGTACTATCAAAACTACCACAACACCAAGCACCACCATCATCACAGCACCCATACCATCACTGAACCACAACCAGCACATCACCAGTTCTATCACAGCAGCACCACTACCACTACTCCATTACCACCTTCGCACCCGCACTGCAACAGAAACACCACCAAAGTCCCAGCACCGCCACCACCACACCATCATTATGTTACCGTCAACATCGCAGCACCACTACATTAGAACCACCACCATAACACTGCTAACACCTTAGCATCACTATGACCACAACACCACAGCACCAGCACCACAGCACCAACACCACAGCACCAACACCACAGCTCCACTACCAACACCAGAGCACCACCACCACAGCACCAACACCACAGCACTAACACCACAGCATCACCCCTACAGCACCAACACCACAGCACCAACACCACAGCACCAACACCACAGCACCAACACCACAGCACCATCCCTACAGCACCAACACCACAGCACCACCCCTACAGCACCAACACCACATCACCACCCCTACAGCACCAACACCTCAGCACCAATACCACAGCACCACCCATACAGCACCAACACCACAGCATCAATACCACAGCACCACCCATATAGCACCAACACCACAGCACCACCCCTACAACACCAACACCACAGCACCAATATCATAGCACCACCCATACAACACCAATACCACAACACCACCCCTACATCAACACCACAACACCAACACCACAGTACCATCACCACAGCAGCACCACAGCACCACCCCTACAGCACCAATACCACAGCACCAACACCATAGCACCACCCCTACAGCACCACCACCACAACACTAACAACACAGCACCAACACTACAGTACTAGCACCACTATACCAACAACACAGCATAAACACCACAGCACCGCCACCACAGCACCAACACAAAAGCGCCAACACCACAGCTTCACCACATTATCACCACAGCACCACCACTACAGCACCATCACCACAGCACCAACACAGCATCACCACTACCACAGCACCACCACCGCAGCACCTCCACTACAGCACCACCAGCGACTCTTCAAGGATTTAGTTTAATTCGAGTATTTTTCTCACATGTGACAGGCAATTATAACTCTTATTACATTTCTCAGAACGGCAGATTATGGCACTTAGTCTTAGATATCACGCACTTTATTAACTCATGTGAAGCCTATATGAATTTCTGATCTGCTAGAGGAGAAAGAGAGAGAGAGAGAGAGAGAGAGAGAGAGAGAGAGAGAGAGAGAGAGAGAGAGAGAGAGAGAGAGAGAGAGAGAGTGAGAGAGAGAGAGAGAGAGAGAGAGAGAGAGAGAGAGAGAGAGAGAGAGAGAGAGAGAGAGAGATAGAGAGAGAGAGCCTTTGTTGCCATTTTTAATAAATTGTAGAAAAGACTATGATTTTGTCACAAATGCTCAAGGTATTTGCAATATACTGATAACAATGTCTGTGTTTCTGATAATACCATTTAAATTTCCTGTGTGTTAAGCAATTATCATATAAGTATTTTTGTCACCATTAGTATATGAAATGATAATGATAAGCTATAATAGGTGACGATCATTCACGCGTCTTCGTGCGTCATCAGAAGCTATGCAATGTTGCAAGAATAGCCACAGGTAGACTGAGAGAAAATTTTCTCAGAAGGAAGGTAGTATGTTGACACTGGCTTGTCTCACTCAGAGTGGCAGTCAGGTACCGTCCCCATGTATCCTGTCCCCTCAACCTCCTCCCTCATCCTTCTCCATCGGTGTGGTGCATGATAGGTGAACATTACCTCCTATGCTGAATGTAATCGGAAGATCTCATGCACTCTACGCCCGTTTTCATATCTTGGACAAACCGGTAATCTACTGGAAACCACTTAACCCAACATCGGTATTCAGTGAGGAAGGGTTAGGTTTTCCACAATGTCAGTACTTGTAAGCACCCGCCGGGTTGGGCAACTGCTCAGATCATTGTACCCAATAGTTTCACCATAGAAAGAAATATAACTGAATTCTCGTTCTTCAAACATTATAGGAATATCATGCATAACTTAGGTCATTGGTTGTACAAACTCAACAACTATGTACCAGATCCTATTGTGCAGTCTTTAGTAAGATTATTATACAAAATCACAGGCTTGCTCATTTTGCAAGGGGCCTCATGAGAATTTAGTGACGTTAGACCACCATTCTCTGTACCTGTCCTGCACGTTTAGCCCGGCAACACATCCTGCCCATCGGTGTCGTCGTACACGGAGAGTTCTGGGAGGGTTAGCACCCCTTCGGGTGAGAGTATGCCCTTGTCGACTCTCAATTTCCCTGGTTTCGTTTCTGGGGATATACTATAATATGTAACCAATACTAGTAGGCCTATCAAGTTATAACTACAAGTTTAGGTGATTGCAGTCAATGATTGCAACTAGCTTTAGGTGGTTACAACCCAAGAGAGCTAAGCAGGTGGATCTATCACCACAAAGATCCTAGTGATAGGAGACTCTCAGGTTTTCCTAGAATTTATAGAGATACACAAGAGCAGGTGACACCAACTAGCACATACATAGACGACTGCAACTTTCATAGTAACACATACAAGTAGCTCAGGATAACGCCACGGGAATCCTAGTGACAGGAGACATTCAGGGTTCGTAGGATATCTAGAATCACAGGTGAATAGTTACATTAGATGGGATGTGTAAACAAGTCTTCATGTCGAGCAAGATGCAGAGGTCCTGAACGTCTATGATATTCTGTGATACAATAATCTGAATACTAAGGATAAAATCATGATTTTTTTTATTTTATAAGGAATATAAATACTAAGAAAGATTCAGGAATATTCAGGACTTTATGTGGAATATTCAAGATTCCAAGAAATAGTCATAATAAGTGATATAGGATGTCTATAGGCAGTATTTAAGAATGTATGAAGGTATTCCTCTTAACATGATCTAGAAATTTCTAGATCATGTTAATTTATAGAACGACTTTTTTTATTAATACAATGGTTTAATATACATTTTCAGTGTTTATATGTGTGGTCTCCGTGTAGGTAACGTAAACTCACTTGACACTTGAATAGATGCTGTAATTAGATGCAGCTGACTATGTATGTTTCCATATTATTCTGTAACTTACTTTCTGAAAACCTCGGAAGTCCCTTTTGAGGTTTCCACATGTGGGACGGGGGTGGAAGGGTTTGAGGGGAAAGGATGTATAGGGACGGTGCCTAATCACCATTCTCAGGGGGACAGGCAGGCGTCAACACGCTACCTTTCCTCTGAGAAAACTTCTCAATTTACGTATTCCTGAAATTTTGCATAGGTCCTGATGACGCAGGAAGACGTGTGAAAGATCTTGAGCTAAATATTTGCATCCCATATATATATATATATATATATATATATATATATATATATATATATATATATATATATATATATATATATATATATATATATATATATATATATATATATATATATACATATATTATATATATATATATATATATTATATATATATATATATATATATATATATATATATATATATATATATATATATATATATATATATATATATAGACACAATATGTGTGTGTGCATAATGCTGAAGAGGTAGGTACATCAGGGGTAAGATAGGTTGAATCAAGTGCAAGAATGGTCAGCCTTGGTATTCAGGTGCTTTTTGTGTTGATGCCAAAAAAATGTACATTGAGTTGAGCTTTGCCCTCCCTTCCAATTAACCCGGTTTTGTGCGATGATTTTTGAAGACGATAATAGACTCTGGACACCATCGTCTGATTTTACCATTCTCCTGCTATATCTGATGTTCATATTTCCAATTCTTAAGATGTTAGTGTGTGTTGCGGTGCATTAAGTGATCATTCCAGGTGTCGTCAACTCTGCAGGAGTATTTATATTTCTGTAAATGGGTTTGCAAATATCAAACTGTTTCACCTGCATATACAAGATCGCATTTACAACATGGAATGTTGTAAACTCTGCCTATACCTGAGTTCCTCACAGAGTGAAATGATCTATTTATTTCTTTAATAGTCTTCGTATTGAGGACTGCAATCCTCAGGTCAGCTGTCACAGTCTACCACCATTAACTTCACTGATAATGTACAAAACAAAAAGATGTTCTTTTGGGTAAAAAATATATTGCATAAACTAGTATTTTAAATTAGCACAAGGAGCACAGAATACTAGGACCTGACTGTCCGGCCACAGGTGCCGTATACTTCACCTGCACCTAGCTTCACCTTTGCCTACCCTTTCTTGCACCCGACGCCATCTGTTCTACTACACCGGATGTGTTTACCTTTTCAGCAATAATCCATACATATATACATGCATAAAAGACAATAGAACCGACGAGAGAGCAAACATTCATTTATGACAAAGTTTTGAGATCTTTTATAGTCGTCATCAGGTCTACAAATAAACATCCAAAATTACAAACGTCTATGATCAAGTGAAGAATCTTAAAATCTCCAGTCACGTGAAAAATAAATCTTGGGGGTCTCAGTCACGAAATATTTTGGTGTCTTCAGACACGTGAAAAGTCTTCGGGGGTCTTCAGTCAAATGCTGTCTTGGGGTCTTCAGTAATGTGAAAAATCTTGATATCTTTGTTCACGTGAAAATTGCTCTTATAATACATTAGGGTTAATATTTAATGTGCAAAATAAATAATGAGAGAGTTTTAGGGAGAGAGATGATGTTCCATGCAGTATTTATAAGCAGGCGTGCTTTAAGTGGCCCTGGGAATTTTAAAATGGAGTTTATCTTAGGCACATCGGTCATGCTAGAAATGTACAAATCGGTTATACAGTATACTCACTCATGCTAGATCTATACTATTATGGCATGCTAGAGATGTATTTCAAGGTCATGCAAGACATATACTTGATTATGCACTAGACACCTCCGAGATCCGTCGGCACTTGTGTGTGCCGGGTCCTGGCATGCATGAGTCTATCTCCTTCCATTATTGAGGGCGATTCAAGTGTTGGAAGTCAGAGATGTATGCAGAATATAGCTTATTATCTGCAGCTGCTCGAATGGCTAATCATGAGCTCCATCAAAAAATAATAAAAAAATTACATTGATAAATACTCAAAAAAAAATCATCCTTCTGCAACTGGCAGTGTAAAACTATTACGAAACATTAACCAAAATGTATATAATATTCAACAAAATAGAGACAATTAGAGTCGACTTAAAATGTGCATCTTGGAAAAATATGAATAAAATAATTCTAAAGCCTAGATGGACTTACTGTGGAGATCGTGACTGTAGTTTTTGTTGTGCTCCACTTTTGCCTTGTTTATGGAAGAAACGGGAATATGTAGAGGGGTAACTGTGTTACTAGTTTAGTGAGAGAAAACTGGCTGATGAGTACCTGTCAAGTTATTATCTGGGAAAAACAGGTGTATGTTGAAAGATATATATATATACATATATATATATATATATATATATATATATATATATATATATATATATATATATATATATATATATATATATATATATATAATTAAGGTTATTTAAGGTTAGTTTACAAAGGAAGTATACATCGAGAGGTGTGTTCCTTTCAGCGTATATATTCTGACAGGTTACCGTAATCCGTATGTTAGAGATTAAAACACTGTTGTCTGGTGGGAAAAGTTACCTTCCGTGCAGCCTAGTGAAAGCGATACGCTTAAACCCCATTAACCAACCAACCTTAAGGTTAGGATAGGTTGCTATTATATATATATATATATATATATATATATATATATATATATATATATATATATATATATATATATATATATATATATATATATATATATATATATATATATATATATATATATATATATATATATATATATATATATATATATGCAATAAGATCACAGTAAACAGGTGATTTCAGAATATGCAAAACAACCACTCTGAAAGAATAGAGAAATTCCAAGCGCTTTCGTGACTACTCACATTATCAAGGAACTATGAAAATAAAGCATCCAAGGAAGCTATATAAGGGGTCTGGCCAGCACCTCACTATCAGATCCCACAATGGTTAAACACCTGACGCGCGCCGACCCAACTTGGATAGGTCCTTTGCACAACTCACCCAAAAACTATTCTACCCAAGAAAATTTAAAAATTATTATTTGTCCAGTGTATTATTAAATTCTTCCCAAATTCTATTAATTATAAATGGATCTAATTTATATAAACCAAAGGAAATATTCATATTATTGTCAAAACTGCTTTTTATGAAACAAGATTCAATTATATTCCTGTCGACCATGGACTTGCTTAATACACTGGACAAATAATATTTTTTTAAATTTCTTGGGTAGAATAGTTTGTGGGTGAGTTGTGCAAAGGACCTATCCAAGTTGGGTCGGCGTGCGTCAGGTGTAAATTTAACCGTTGTGGGATCTGATAGTGAGGTGCTGGCCAGATCCCTTATATAGCTTCCTTGGATGCTTTATTTTCATAGTTCCTTGATAATGTGAGTAGTCACGGAAGCGCTTGGAATTTCTCTATTCTTTCAGAGTGGTTGTTTTGCATATATATATATATATATATATATATATATATATATATATATATATATATATATATATATATATATATATATATATATATATATATATATATATATATATATATATATATATATATATATATATATATATATATATTATATATATATATATATATATATATATATATATATATATATATATATATAATATTATAAAAATGTTAAAATAACATTAATTTATTCTACTTTTTTCTCCACTTAGAGGAGGATGAAAATGAATATTTACGTAATTCTTTTAATTCCTCAAATCAGTATTTTATACGCTGAGGTGTATGTATTAATGTATGTTTGCTGGGACCCTAATCCTGTTTTAACGATTAAAGTATTTTTGACTGTCTGTAAACGACGAAGAGCCTTCATGACCTTCGTGTTGTCAGGGTTTTAAACCACATTAACCGGCTAACCTACTTTATTTCCTCTTAAAAATAGTTTATTAATATATCAGCCTTACAGTACTTAGTAACCATCATCAGAATTAATGATCTACAATTAAAATTATGAAATTACAAATTAAATATAAAATCATTTCCATCGTTTCAGTTAAATGTAGTAACAAAATTTAGGGAAATTTTCAGAGTAGTCATGCTAATCCATCGATTATGTATGTCTCACTGGAATCAAGTGACTCTATAAAGGGACGGGAATGGAGGAAAGCGATGCTTTTCATACAAGGAACTGGAGCTGCCCTTCCCTTCCTGGGATCAAATCTGATTACTTCTGGTTCCTTAGAGCCAGAACTGGCCAACCTTTTTTTTTTTTTTAGAGTCGGTACCCTGAATGTGGATAATTTTCAGAAAAAAATCTTTCATGCACTCTAGCGCATGATTAACACGCGAAATTATTTACAAACATTATCTCTACGTCCACAGCATGACTCGAACCTACAAACTCCGCATCGGAGTGCACAGTACTTTATCCACAGACGCCAGACACCTCTTGGTGAGGTTATAGGATACAGGGATACATGTCTCGGCTTATGTAATAGGTTACATATCCAGTGTGAGATTATAGAATACAAGGGATTCATCTTTTGGATAATGAAGCGACCGAAACAGATTTATTATGGTAAGTAATAACCCATTTGGAGACCGAAACTTGGTATTAGTCTTCAAATGGTTTGAATACTTCAATCTCTAACTGGAGTCCTCTTCTTTCTGTTGAAGAAGATTCCAGATGGGGTAGAACCGGATTAACTGACTGTATGTGGTTTACTTAGCATCGGAAACTGCTCATTACAATTTTGTTGATTAAGTATCTAGTACGAATGTGTCACTTTTTGTTATATCTCGTTATAGTTATTTGCCTGATGTTAAAAAAAGACTCAACGTAATTACTTCCTTATGTTAGTTAATGTTGCGAAGCCCTTCATCCATGTTTACCTGGAGTTTACCTGGAGAGAGTTCCGGGGGTCAACGCCCCCGCGGCCCGGTCTGTGACCGGGTTCCAGTTATGCGTAATATGATCTTCAACTATATCCAGAATTTTTTGTATATCAAATTACATTAATTTTATGGGTGTTTTGAGTGTTCATATATAACATGAACAGTAAATCTCTTGAAAAAATTAACTGGTTATGAGTCACGAGACGACTCATTAATTAGAAAGTTAAAAAAAAAAATCTCTTGTGCATTGCTCTATCTTGGCTTTTGTCACTCTCTGGTTACGTTAATTTGAACGAAAATATTGAAATGATTTCTCTGCCTCTGCCATTTTAGTGCTATTGTGATTATTTTTTGTGCGCACGTGCACAAGAATATGATATATATATATTTACATATATTAACAGTAAAGGTTCCACGTTGGAAATGAATCATCAATATGAAAAGTTGGACGAATGATGTGGCAAACACCATCTTAGTGGACTTCCAATTTCTTTATTATTAACAGATCGGATGTAACAGCATTCATCTTTAGAATCTAAAATTACAATAAAAATAATGTACAATTTAATGACATTTAAAATTCTAATTAAAATTTAAATCTGAAATATTATACGAAGTAATATTAGAAGTATGTTCAAATAGTTAAGGGTTAACATCAACACATTTAAGATGTGACTACCTAATAACAATTTTGAAGCCTAATTAAATTTTTAAATGGGTAAAATAAACAAAGAGTAACGTTATATAAAATTCCTTAAATATACAAACTAAACAGTCTTGCTATTATACCGACATAAAAGATTTTTTGGACTAAATTCTGAAAAGTATATTAATATTACTATAGTTAAAATCTATAATATTACTTTGTTAAATATTTCAGTTACAGTTTTAATTATAATTCTATATGTTTTTTTTATGGAGAGGAGTGCAATGGACAACTGAAGTAGCAGCAGCAGCAATACACACAGCAAGAGGTATTCTTGAGCTTCCCCAGCACTCGGGCTTAATGCCCAAAGCTGGGGTGTGGCTCCAAAAGGATCCTGTAGTGCTTACTGCCTTTGCACCTCCTGACATCGTTTGCTGCTATGCAGCTGCCACACCCTTCGAGCCCGGTATGGATGGGGTTTGTGAAAGCCCAGGGTGACTAGCTTCTCCCTCCGAGCCCTGTGGGGGCGGGGAATGGGGCTAGGCCTGGGGACAACTGGTCCTAAAAGACGATGAGATACTTGTATCTCCTCCCATGGCAGACAATAGTCTGAGACATTCCCTCGACAGAGCCAAGACCGGGCCATCTCTTGGAAAAGGCCAGGGCAGGGCGATTTTACCGGCGAATCTACAACATTTAAATGTTTTAAAACTGCATATTATTTTCATTGTAAATTTAGCCTCTGAAGATGGATAATGTTACATCAGAAACCTTAATAATTAAGAAATTGTATGTCCATTAAGATGGTGTTTGCCACAGCCTTGGCCCTACGTAAAGTAGGACCCACAGAGGCAGAGTGACCTAAAAAGAAAAATGATAGTTTCTCTTTTCAAAATTAGTAATGAGTATAACAAATAATATATAGCAAAAATATCATGAAAACAAGAAAATCGAAGTATGTTTTCCTGCTATGTGATAAACAGTTTTATTCTATATGTGTCAGAGGGTAACTGTGTGCGCCAGAAGAGCGACTATGTGTATATGTGAGAGTGATAGTGAGAGCCACGGGCCGAAGATAAAACATGTATATATTAGAGGTTATAAAGTAAGTTAAGAACCGGAGATCAGCTAGTACACAATATGTGTTTGAGGGTAATTGTGACGGCCACGAGCTAAAGATTAGTTTGTTGATCATGTGTTTCTCAGGGAATAATGGTGTGGGCCAGGAACTAGAGACCAGCAAATACAGCAAGTGTGTGTGTGTGTGTGTGTATCAGAGTTCTTCGTGTGGGCCAGGAGCTGTAGATCATTTAGTGTAATTCTTATTGAGACAGGAGAGGCTGCAGTTGGCGACCATAGTATTTCATAGACATTTTAATTAAATAGGCATAACCATTCTAATGCGACGTTTCAGCCGTAATGGAGTTGCCTCAAATCAAATACGAAGAAATTCTCAAAAAACAGTACTTATAAAGTATTCAAATTTTCTAGGCCAGATCAGTTGGCGGAGAGATTAGTAGCGACATAGGTAAGGTGCTTACAGTGAGGCAGGCTTAGCATCGAGTCTACGTGTTTCGTGTCTTTTGTGGTGATCCTGGATGAGAAAGATAGTGGCTGTTTCGTCATCCAAAGGCATTTCCAAACTATGTAAGCTGTGCTTTTCCCTTAATTCCATGAAGTGGGAGTGTAGGTTATGATGGATATCTCATTCGTTGTTGATGTTGCCCATTCTGCATGAATATTTGAGTTTCTGAAGATGTATCTGCAAATCTCTGGATTTCTTGTTAACATAAAATTTATTACATCATCTCCATATGATTATTTAAACTCTAGCCATCCCTAAGATTTTATCTAAATTTCAAGTTTTGGACAATTCCTTATTGGGTTTTGTGGTGAGACTTGTTACTTTCATGCTGGCAATTGTGACTGCAGTTTGTACAGTGAGGAGAATCAGCAATGAGTCGGCCACATTTTCGTTTTTCGGGTTGCACATGTGTAAGAATTTGAGTTTACAGAAGTGGTTAAGATGGAATGCAAACTTCAGAGTGGGGAAAATAAAAAAAAATATATCACTGCGAATCCTGAACACATAGAGAAGTAAATTTCTGATTAAGCCTCTTTTTGGTTTTAATGTCATGAAGAAATAATGAAATAATTGAAATAAGCAAGAGATCTAGGAAAGGTAAGGGATCATCCTTCTCTTCTTTCAAGGTTGGGAAGTTCGATCATGTTAAGGTGATCATAACAGGGTGTCGGGAGATGACCTCGAAACAGTCTTACTCTAAGTGTTCCAGATACATGTACTAGTAGCGAGCTCACATTCTTCTGGCGCTTCTGTCTGTAGATATTCTTTCCCAAAGAGAATAGCATGAACCTGACATATATTTTAATGAGTTTTATGAAGTCTTACGTAGGAAGAGGAAGACTCAGATCTGCAGTGATGAAATTACTCCATCATTTCAGATCTTCGAGATACCTTAGGGTGTGTCGAAGCAACTTCTGTTTACCTCAGTGAAACCAGAATATTAACCATTTGTTTGCTTTATAAAAGGGTTCCTGAGAGTTCAGCAGCAACTCAGTAATATCAATTAGATAAAAAAGGCCATCATATTTTGCAGACATTTTTTCTTTTCTAAATTAATTAAATTTGAAGCAACAAGGAAAAGAGAAGAAACTGTTTCGAAACAATATAACATTTGAAAAATCATTGCTTCTGTGGCAACCGGAATTCACGTTGAATGCCCGACTTACTACATGTTGCTGACACTACTGAAACATATTGAATATAACAGCGTCACCAAAGAAAGTGTTAACAAAATTATACTTATGTCTCTACCAATTTTGATCACTATTTTCTAGAAGAGAAGTTTAAGTTTAGAAGGAAAAATCACATTTTTTTTTGAAATATCCGAATCTATCGCAGGGATGAATCTGACACCTTAACCGGAAAATAATTTTCTCCTTCTCTGTTTAAAACGGAAGCAATTCATCGACTTCATCATCATACTGGACCAGTATGTCAAAAGACATGACCCTAAAGTAAGAAGATCAATATAGTGTTGCTTCCTTCTTTCATGTTAAGTGCGTCAAGCTGGGCTCTCCACTCTGATAAGGTTAAAAGCGAAGAGGGGGAACCTGGGTCAACAGAACATGGAAATTAGATTTTGCAGGAATAATAAGCGACAGGCAGGTTCACTAGTTACACCCAGCAGGTACATCTCAAATTAATTTATCTCTTTGTTTGCTGCATATATAAATAAGAAAATAAGTTTCGTTAATTTAATGCTGCATGACTTGACTCTGAGTGAAGCCAGACTAAATTAATTAGTATACCCGTTGTTTTGGTTTAGATACCACGTCAAAATAATGTTTAGAATGAACTCAGCAATAAGGTAGCGAGGGAATGTGATACGAATGCAGTGGTTCGTAGGAAAAAAGATTCAAGAACACGGCTTTGTAATATGAAGTTTATCATTGTGGTGTGATAAAGCCTCATTGTCAGTCATAAAGCCTCAATGTTGTGTGATAAAGCCCCACCGTGAGTGATAAAGCCTCACTGTGAGTGATAAAGCCTCACTGTGAGTGATAAAGCCTTGTGGGTGATAAACCTCACTGTTGTGTAAAGTCATTCAGCATCAGATTTACCAGATTGTTAAAACTCCCTTAGCTGGGAGGTAAGGAGCGGGGCGGGGGGGGGGGCGGGGCGGGGGGGGGGGGGCGGGGCGGGGCGGGGTGGGGGGGGGGGGCGGGGGTGGGGCGGGGGGGGCGGGTCGGGGGGGGCGGGTGGGGCGGGGGGGGCGGGTCGGGGGGGGCTACGAGCAACTCCCATTTATCCCTATAAGAAGTGCCACATTTTTTATATACTTTCAATTTGTAAGATTTAATCTAGAAGCCTCCATAGGCTAATGTACTATACGCTTCTACTTACATGTATTTAAGCTAAGTTAGAATTAGACAGATTAGCTTAGTAACTACACTACTTCTCCTAACCTACAATTATGGGCAGTAGGCACTTATACCAGCAGTTTGAGTGCCCTGACCAGCCAGCCGGCTGTGCCTACCCTCAGTCACTAAAACCCACAGTGAGAACAGAGTAACCTTCCCTAACTTCCTTGATGGAAAATACTATTCAGTAACACACTATGACCCGAATTAGAGACATTTCACCGCAATAAAGGATATCTCGTTAGCGTACTAGACGGTATCACCTGAGATACCTGTCTGAGTCACCAACAGAGATCTACAGTGTAATCATCAAAACACACTGCCCATGTAAGAACAGAGGTACTTAATTAATTCAAGCAACTGCGAATGGGGTGGCAGGTTTCTAGTCTGGATTCCACACATGACTGGACAGGGATCGCTAACTTAACCAGTCAGAATCCACAAACATTTTCTATTCTACACGACTGTGATGATAAAGCCTCACTGTGGTGTGATTAAGCCATACTGGGAATATTAAAGTCACACAGTGAGTGTTAAAGTCCAACTGTGAGTGATAAAGCCTTCCTGTGAGTGATAAAGCCTAAATGTGAGTGATAAAGCCTTCCTGTGAGTGATAAAGCCTAAATGTGAGTGATAAAGCCTTCCTGTGAGTGATAAAGCCTTCCTGTGAGTGATAAAGCCTTCCTGTGAGTGATAAAGCCTAAATGTGAGTGATAAAGCCTTCCTGTGAGTGATAAAGCCTTCCTGTGAGTGATAAAGCCTTCCTGTGAGTGATAAAGCCTTCCTGTGAGTGATAAGGCCTTCCTGTGAGTGATAAAGCCTTCCTGTGAGTGATAAAGCCTTCCTGTGAGTGATAAAGCCTTCCTGTGAGTGATAAAGCCTTCCTGTGAGTGATAAAGCCTTCCTGTGAGTGATAAAGCCTTCCTGTGAGTGATAAAGCCTTCCTGTGAGTGATAAAGCCTTCCTGTGAGTGATAAAGCCTTCCTGTGAGTGATAAAGCCTTCCTGTGAGTGATAAAGCCTTCCTGTGAGTGATAAAGCCTTCCTGTGAGTGATAAAGCCTTCCTGTGAGTGATAAAGCCTTCCTGTGAGTGATAAAGCCTTCCTGTGAGTGATAAAGCCTTCCTGTGAGTGATAAAGCCTTCCTGTGAGTGATAAAGCCTTCCTGTGAGTGATAAACCCCTCAAGGAAGGTTCCTTGATGTTGGTGAGGGGCTCTTGATTTAGGGAATTGGATCTGTGCTCCAGTTCCCCGAATTAAGCCTGAATGCCTTCCACATCCCCCCCCCAGGCGCTGTATAATCCTCCGGGTTTAGCGCTTCCCCCTTGATTATAATAATAATAATGTGAGTGATAAAGCCTTCCTGTGAGTGATAAAGCCTTCCTGTGAGTGATAAAGCCTTCCTGTGAGTGATAAAGCCTTCCTGTGAGTGATAAAGCCTTCCTGTGAGTGATAAAGCCTTCCTGTGAGTGATAAAGCCTTCCTGTGAGTGATAAAGCCTTCCTGTGAGTGATAAAGCCTTCCTGTGAGTGATAAGGCCTTCCTGTGAGTGATAAAGCCTTCCTGTGAGTGATAAAGCCTTCCTGTGAGTGATAAGGCCTTCCTGTGAGTGATAAAGCCTTCCTGTGAGTGATAAAGCCTTCCTGTGAGTGATAAAGCCTTCCTGTGAGTGATAAAGCCTTCCTGTGAGTGATAAAGCCTTCCTGTGAGTGATAAAGCCTTCCTGTGAGTGATAAAGCCTTCCTGTGAGTGATAAGGCCTTCCTGTGAGTGATAAAGCCTTCCTGTGAGTGATAAAGCCTTCCTGTGAGTGATAAAGCCTTCCTGTGAGTGATAAAGCCTTCCTGTGAGTGATAAAGCCTTCCTGTGAGTGATAAAGCCTTCCTGTGAGTGATAAAGCCTTCCTGTGAGTGATAAAGCCTTCCTGTGAGTGATAAAGCCTTCCTGTGAGTGATAAAGCCTTCCTGTGAGTGATAAAGCCTTCCTGTGAGTGATAAAGCCTTCCTGTGAGTGATAAAGCCTTCCTGTGAGTGATAAAGCCTTCCTGTGAGTGATAAAGCCTAAATACTGGTGACAGAGTCCAGTGTGAGTGTTAAAGTTTCACTATGAATGATAAAGCTCCACTGTGAGTGATAAAGCTTCACTGTTAGAGACAAAGCCTCACTGTAGGTGATAAAGCTTCACTGTTAGAGACAAAGCCTCACTGTAGGTGATAAAGCTTCACTGTTAGAGACAAAGCCTCACTGTAGGTGATAAAGCTTCACTGTTAGAGACAAAGCCTCACTGTAGGTGATAAAGCTTCACTGTTAGAGACAAAGCCTCACTGTAGGTGATAAAGCTTCACTGTTAGAGACAAAGCCTCACTGTAGGTGATAAAGCTTCACTGTTAGAGACAAAGCCTCACTGTAGGTGATAAAGCTTCACTGTTAGAGACAAAGCCTCACTGTAGGTGATAAAGCTTCACTGTTAGAGACAAAGCCTCACTGTAGGTGATAAAGCTTCACTGTTAGAGACAAAGCCTCACTGTAGGTGATAAAGCTTCACTGTTAGAGACAAAGGCTCACTGTAGGTGATAAAGCTTCACTGTTAGAGACAAAGCCTCACTGTAGGTGATAAAGCTTCACTGTTAGAGACAAAGCCTCACTGTAGGTGATAAAGCTTCACTGTTAGAGACAAAGCCTCACTGTAGGTGATAAAGCTTCACTGTTAGAGACAAAGCCTCACTGTAGGTGATAAAGCTTCACTGTTAGAGACAAAGCCTCACTGTAGGTGATAAAGCTTCACTGTTAGAGACAAAGCCTCACTGTAGGTGATAAAGCTTCACTGTTAGAGACAAAGCCTCACTGTAGGTGATAAAGCTTCACTGTTAGAGACAAAGCCTCACTGTAGGTGATAAAGCTTCACTGTTAGAGACAAAACCTCACTGTAGGTGATAAAGCTTCACTGTTAGAGACAAAGCCTCACTGTAGGTGATAAAGCTTCACTGTTAGAGACAAAGCCTCACTGTAGGTGATAAAGCTTCACTGTTAGAGACAAAGCCTCACTGTAGGTGATAAAGCTTCACTGTTAGAGACAAAGCCTCACTGTAGGTGATAAAGCTTCACTGTTAGAGACAAAACCTCACTGTAGGTGATAAAGCTTCACTGTTAGAGACAAAGCCTCACTGTAGGTGATAAAGCTTCACTGTTAGAGACAAAGCCTCACTGTAGGTGATAAAGCTTCACTGTTAGAGACAAAGCCTCACTGTAGGTGATAAAGCTTCACTGTTAGAGACAAAACCTCACTGTAGGTGATAAAGCTTCACTGTGTGATACGTGATAAAACACCACTAAAAGTGATAAGCACCCACTTTAGGTGATAAAGTTCCAATGTGGGCGATAAAGCCCCACAGTACGGATAAAGCTCCAATATAGGGGATAAAGCCCAACAGTACTGATGAAGCTCCACTGTGTAACAAAGTTCCACTATTGGTGATAAAGCTTCACTGTGTGACAGCTCCTCTATAGGTGATGAGGCTCCACTGTTTGATAAAGCTCCGCTGTAGGTGATAAAGCACCACTGTAGGTGATAAAGCACCACTGTAGGTGATAAAGCTCCACTGTAGGAGATAAAGCCTACTGTTCGTGATAAAGCACCACTATAGGTGATAAAACACTACTGCAGGCGATAAAGCTCCATTGTAGGTGATAATGATCCACTCTCCGTGATAAAGCACCACAAAACATGACAAAGCTCCAGGACTACCGAAGGTGATGAACCATCACTGTAGGTGATAAGCTCCATTGTCGGTGAGAAATCACTACTGTATATGATAAAGCACCACTATAGGTGATAAAGCACCAATGTAGACGATAAAGTTCACTGTAGGTGATAAAGCTCCACTGTAGGCGGTAAACCTCCATTATAGATGATACAGCACAAATTTAGACGATAAAGCTCTCATGTAGGTGACAGAGCACCATTGTAGGTGATGTAACTACACTGTAGGTGATAAAGCTCCACTTTAAGTGATAAAGCCTCACTGTAGTTGATAAAGATCAACTGTAGATGATAATGCACAACAGTGTGATAATGCACCACTGTAGATAATAAAGCACCACTGCGTGATAACGCTTCACTGTGTGATGAAGTCTAACTGTAGGTGATAAAACTCGACTGTGGGTGATAAAGCTCCACTGTAGGTGATAAAGCACCCCTATAGCTCATAAAGCTCCTTTGTAGGAGACAAATTACCACTGTAGCTGGTGAACCCTCAGTGTAGGTGATAAAGTTCCACTTTAGGTGATAAAGCTCTACTGTGTGATAAAACTTCATTGTAGGAGATAATGGCTCACTGCATGTGATAGCACCACTGTGTAATAAAGCCTCACTATAGGTGATAAAGCCCCACTGAGTGATGAAGCATTACTGTTGGTGATAAATCTCCACTGTAGGTAATAGAGCACTCCTTTGGTGATAAAGCTCCACTGTAGATGTTTAAGCTCCACATTGGGTGATAAAACCCCACTGTAGGTGATGAAGCTCCACTGTAGGGGATAAAGCTCCACTGTAGGTGATAAAGCTCCACCGTGGGTGGAACGTCGTAAAGCAAATTGAGGTATTTACTCTTTAAAAAAAATATAGCAAGAACTGTTACTGCTGAGCGTTTTAGGAGTTATCTTCAAGGATCAGTATCACAACAAAACTAATAAACCTCTGCAATAACCTCGCCTTAAGACCCCAGATTAACTAATCTTCCACACTGGAAAATACCCTGTACCTTTTATATAAGAAAAGTGAGGACCTGGTGCCAGACATGAGTGTCGAAGGCATATTCGTGGTTAAGACCCGCAAGCACAGTGGCCTGGGACAGAGAAAGTCAATCATGAGTACAAATTCAATTAATTTTAAATCAATAAAGACAACAAATGGGATGAAATATATCGTGACCTTAATGAAATGCGCTGGGAATTCGAGGTGACTACCATGGATCTAAAGCAGTTTCTTGTGAACTCCGTGTTCATCAAAAATAACTAGAACCTACTGTCTCGGGCCTTAGGTATTCAATGGAGACTTGAGCTTCTATACAGTGTCATCCTACAGTCATTAATGCGACATGACGTAAGTAAATCCCTGGTGTTTGGCATGTTATTTGCTCTAGCTGGCACTCAACTGAACCGGTGCTCCAACAAGGTACTTAGTGATCCCAGATTTTTTAATACTGCGCACACCAAGTGTTAAGACCCATTCTATACTAACCAGGTATCTCAGGCCAATTATGAAAAATGTGGAGGCAGGAAAAATTAAACGTAGATCTACGTGTGGGCAGTTTAAGGGTTAATATCCACTGATATTGTTCCACTTCACAAAAGTGGCAGTACTGGAATTGCGAAAAATTACAAGCCAATTGAGCTAAATTCACACATCCGAATCTTTGAACGGGTACCATCTCATGGAATCGCAACAATTCCACAATCCTGGAAAACATGGGTATTGAGCAGGTCACTCCTGCCTATCACAATTGCTATTCTAATTCTGACAAGGTATAGGATGCACAGGACAGCAAACTAAATTTTGATGCAGTGTGCACAAATTTTGCAAAAGCCTTTGACAAGTGTGTCCAGTGTGATAGCTCACAAAATGAATAGGAGAGAACTAACTAGAAAATTGCGCAGATGGATATTTAACCTAACGAATAGAAATCTCTCTAGTAGTAAACACAATGAAGTAATGAAAAACTCTGTTCCTCAAGGCACAATATAGTACATGACCTTTCTCTGGTTCTCAGTCTCACATCTGACGTAGACAAGGACATAAATCATAGCAGATAACACTATTTGCTGATTAGACTAGAATCCCTAAGAGATTGACGTCCGTAGAAGACAGGACATCCTCAAGCGGATATAAACATATATATATATATATATATATATATATATATATATATATATATATATATATATATATATATATATATATATATATATATATATATATATATCAAGCCTTCCAGTTGGCCTCAGACAGCAATATGATGCTCAGAGAGGACAAGTTTTTGTTTCTACGCTGTGGAAGAATATAAATAAAGACGGTGTACAGGGCAAATTAAATTTATTCAGTTCAACGAAACTTCTACGTGCAAGACTTGGGAAAAGTGATGTCAGAAAATCTCTCATTCCAGTACTAAACAATATTGTCTTCGTTACTGTTCTATGCAAGAGATCCTGGGTTAAGGGTAGTAATCTTCAAGTCACTTATTCTCTCCAGTCTAGAATTCTGAGGCAGACTAACAGCGTCCCCATCATGGCAGGTGAGACTGCTGAGATTGAAAATGTATAGAGAACTTTCACTGCCAGTATATATTCAGTCAAATGTCAGTACTTTTCCCAGTACTGAAGTCCTTTAAACTGTATGTATGACTAGTTAATGCTCCAAGTCAGGCCGAAACGTCGTCAAAAGTTTCTTTCTCTTATGTGCTGGTTATTCGTGAATTGTTCCAGTCACAGTATTATGCTTTTTCATTCTTTCTCTATTCCTTGGAACGTAGGCGAGAAAGATCCTTAATGATGTAGACCTGGAAATCCTAGAGAAGTCGATCCCAAACCTGCACAACGAAATCACTCCGAATGAAAGCAAGAAACCTGGCAGACGGTATAAAGCATCTCTAATAAAAAGCAGAAACGTTCGAGCACACTAAGAGAGCACTCGATATCTCCACGACTTTTCAAATTCTCCTTCTGTGGATAAGGAAAATTACCAACAACCTCTGGCTGTTTTAAAGGAGGAACTTAATGACGTTCTTCAAATCTCTCCTTGATCATCTCGGATGTTGATCGTGCGTTAGCCTGCATGCCGCCAGTAGAAACAGCCTTGTAAATTAGATTTTGTTCTACCAAGAAGCTTATTCTGGGACCGGACCCCAGGAGCACTGACCCTTATAAACACTGTTCAGGAGTTTTTCCAGATATCCTGTGCTCATCATGTCTATGAATTACCAACTGAAGATCAGTTAGTATATGTACGGAAAAGACGATTATGAGGACCAGGAGCTAGAAGCCAGTTTCAAGAACATGCGTGTGTCAGGGGTGATGATGTGGGTCAAGAGTTAGAGAGCAGTTAATACAACATGTGTGTGTGTGTGTGTGTGTGTGTGTGTGTGTGTTGATCACCACTCTCTGTACATCAGTGTTGCTCTGCTGAATGTGTCTCCAGTGCTATGAAAAATGTTTTTTTCATTACGCTCAGATATCAGGAATTTTATCGAAAATAAAAATGCGTGTACAAAACATACCAAATTACATTATATAAAACGTAAATTCGTTTTTGAAAAGCATACTACACCTGTGTGTTAGTATATTACTTGATGTAAGCTGACTCAACTAATTGAGTGTTCTACATACAGGGTTAACAAGCTTATAGCACTTTTTCAAAGTGTTCATTCCTCAGACTGTCAAGACTGAGAGTGAGTGTGTTGGTGCTACCATAACGCTTGGTTGATGATGATTTCATGGTTGTTACTCCACCCTTGCTTGTTAGTTAACTTCTAGTGTGTGAATGTTCTACTAACAAAATAAACACCATCCTCTCCTTCACTTCTTTTACTGAACTTTTTTAGTAATTTCATTAGGCACGTACCATTGAGTGTCATCAGGTAAGAACCATTAATAATCTAAACTAGTCTCTTAATTAAAAACAAATGCTATAAAAAATCGAACGTTCATTAAAACTTGTCATGAAGTGAAGCAAAGGAAAATAATAATAATAATAATAATAATAATATATAACCATTTTTTTTAATTAATATTGTTAAAGGTCAGACTTGGAAAAAATTTAAAAGAGGGATTAGTTGGAAAAAATACACGTGTTTAAAAATATTATGACACACGTGTCTGTATACATTATCACACATGTTGGTATACATCACACACGTGTTAGTTTACAACCTCATGTACGTGATAGTAAACAACTTTACTCACACATATTTGTATATATCATCACGCATGTGTTTGAATACTGCATCAGAAAAAAACACACACACTCACAAACACACACGTGTTTATATAACATCAGAGGCACGTGTCTGTACATAACGTCACAGACACGTGTTTGTATACAGCATCATACACTCATGTTTGTATAAAACATCACACACACGTGTCTGTATATAACATCACACACAAGTATCTGCACATAACATCAGACAAACATATCTCTCTGTATAACATCACACACATAATTATCTGTGCATAATATCAGACACACATCTCTCTACATAACATCACACACACACAAACATCTCTCTATATAACATCCCACACATCTCTGCATATAACAACACACAGACATCTCTGTATACAACATCACAACAGAAAAGATTATCCTTGAAAGCGGTATATATCATGGTGTACAAATCTACTAGGTCATGTTAGGAAAAAAAGGTAGAACAAAGACTTTTAATTAGTTTTTTAATTGATAAGTATTAGTATAATTAGGAAAGCAAGCGTTATTGGGGTCTTTTAAAGGTTGTCCTACATTGCTTACTACACGGAGTGGCAGGGTAAAGGGGAAGGACGTGTAAGAGGGGCTTCATGCGTTTATAGTACTGTAGAGGGGTTAAGGGAATACACAGGAGGACAAAGGTACACTAGGGGTGCAAATAGAGGTGAAGGGTGCACAAGGTTAGGGCTGACACATGTTTCAACTTCAAGTATCTCACCAAACCTGAACTGCTTTGAAAACGGCGGTATAATAATAATAATAATAATAATAATAATAATAATAATAATAATAATAATAATAATAATAATAATAATAATAATAATAATAATAATAATGAGAATAATAATAATAATAATAATAATAATAATAATAATAATAATAATAATAATAATAATAATAATGATAATAATAATAATAATAATAATAGTAATAATAATAATAATAATAATAATAATAATAATAATAATAATAATGAGAATAATAATAATAATAATAATAATAATAATAATAATAATAATACATGTATTGAGAATAATAATAATAATAATAATAATAATAATAATAATAATAATAATAATAATAATAATAATAATAATGAAATAGAAATTAAACATCAGTAATCAAAGGAGTGAAAACAATGTTAAAGAGCCAAAAGGCTCATGCCAGATTATAATAACTTTAAAAGCAAATTACGTCCATAATTTCTCAACCACCCTGAATTACTTTTACTAATTTTGGAAAAAAAAGAATTATAAAAAGTAATTTAGTGATAAAATCCCAGAAATTCATTACCATTATGTATAAATATAAAACAAGGTAATATAAAAGTAACAATATAGGAAATTAAACAACAAAATAAACCGACAGAATATATATATATATATATATATATATATATATATATATATATATATATATATATATATATATATATATATATATATATATATATATATATATATATATATATATATATATATATATATATATATATATATATAAACTTAAAAATGTAGCCATGCGTAACGTAGAAAAAATTAAATTTGGAATCCCGTAGTCAGCCGTCTCACGAAAATGAGGCGTAAGAAATAAAAGAAGCAGGAGCATACCTCAGGTTACGGCAGATGTGCGTGGAGAAGAGGCAGTAGATGATGGGGTTGGCGGCCGAGTTGAGCGGTGCCAGCGACTGTATGAAGGTAGCTACTGCCACATTTGTGGGAGTCTGAGGCACGTAGCCGTACACCTGCAGCAGGTCGAACACGATGTACGGCGACCAGCACAGGATGAATACTGTACAGTACAGAAAGAAAGAGAGAGAGAGAGAAAGAGAGGGGTGGTTAAATATGCTTTGAATGGGGTAATGCACTTGTAGGAGGTGGTACATTAGGTTGTGCACGTGAAAGAGGCAGTACGTAGGGTAATGCACATATAAAAGGTAGTACATAGGATAGTGCTCGTGGTAGAGGCAGAATATAGGGTAGTATACGTAGAGCAAGTAGAACATAGGATAATGTTCGTAGAAGAGACAGAACGAAGGGTAGTGTACATAGAGGAGGTAGAAAGTATGATAGTGCACGTGGAATCAGTATGTAGGGCATTGAACATGGAGGAGGAAGTATGCAGGGTAGTTCACAAAATGAACGCAGTAAGTAGGGTAGTGCACATAAAGGTAGCACTACGTAGGCAAGTGTGTAGAGGAAGCAGAACGTTCTGTGACAATGTATCAAGTTAGAAACGTGACTGCAGTTATATAATACCACAGTGAAAACATAAGCGAGTGGAAATACTTAAGCACTTTCATGCATTTACACGTACATCATCAGAGGAAGATGCCTGCGCAAACGCAAGAAAACTCCCACTGGTCGTTGGTTTGTCAGGCTTAAAGACTACTTCTCATGGGTTATTAAAAAAATGTTTGAAACACGCTCAGTGATATGCGATGATGACATATCAGTGTTTACCATATTTCAATACGTAACTTCAGTAATTTTATGATTAATTGCTATTTAGGTTTAACGACATCATCAGGTGTCTTCGGCAGTCAAAATATAATAAAATATGCCTAAACGTGAAAATAACTCATTGACCACTCTCTTATAATAAACTAGAATGACTGGGTTTGACACCGGATATATACTGTACACCGAGTTGTGAATATCTTTCTGTGTATATATTCACAATTTACTTCAATCCCTATTATTGGGATTAAATATTCTTGACTGGAGATTAACAGGTGACATGCAGTCTTAATGACCCTCGTGTAGTCGATAGGATTTTAGACCAATTAGCCTACCAAGTGTATATGTTCTGATTGTATATGTTCTGATTGTATATGTTCTGATTGTATATGATCTGACAAGTATATGTCTCTTAATGTGTGGATGTACGTACACTGAGAATAACATTTCATTTACATGTACATGCGATCAAGTTGTATGCACTCCTAAAGACCAAGTTAACCAGCTAACCAATAAACCAGTTAACCAATAAACCAACCACAAGTGTAAATTCCCTAGAGGCATCAATGAGGAAGCTACAAAGCTAGAAGCATAATAAAAAGTGCAATGTACAGAAAATGTACATTGCACTTTTTATTATACTTCGGCATGTAATTACATTATTTTTGATTAATATAATATTTACGATGAAGTATTTCACATTTCTATGAAAAACAAACATCAATAATTTTTTACCAATATTTAAACCGATTTCGTTTTCATTATTTTCATATTCATTCTTTCTTGAAAAACAACGGAGTGATTGAAATATTTACTCACAGAAAATTAATATTGGCTGTGCTTTATGAAATAAATTGAAATACACTGATTCACAGTGGTAAATTATGGAGAAGATATTGTTGAAATACTGGTAAACAATAATTGTTTTTATCGTGTATTTATATTTTTCATGCCTATATCTATCTATATAAATATATATATATATATATATATATATATATATATATATATATATATATATATATATATATATATATATATATATATATATATATATATATATATATATATATATATATATATATATATATATATATATATATATAGGTAGTAGGTTGGTAGACAGCAACCACCCAGGGAGGTACTACCGTCCTGCCAAGTGAGTGTAAAACGAAGCCTGTGATTGTTTTACATGATGGTAGGATTGCTGATGTCTTTTGTCTGTCTCATAAATATGCAAGATTACAGGTACGTCTTGCTACTTCTACTTACACTTAGGTCACACTACACATACATGTACACGTTTATTTATACACACTCATCTGAGTTTTCTTTGATTTTATCTTAATAGATCTTGGTCTTATTATTTTTCCTTTTATATCCATGGGGAAGTGGAATAAGAATCTTTCCTCCGTAAGCCATGCGTGTTGTAAAAGTCAACTAAAATGCCGGGAACAATGGGCTAGTAACCCCTTTTCCTGTAAAGATTACTAAAAAGAATAAGAAGAAAATTGTCAAAGTGGGAAGTCTGAATGTGCGTGGATGTTGTGCAGATGATAAGAAAGAGATGATTGTGGATGTTATGAATGAGAAGAAGCTGGATGTCCTGGCTTTAAGTGAAACAAAGCTGAAGGGGGTGGGAGAGTTTCAGTGGAGAGGAATAAATGGGATTAGGTCAGGGGTTTCAAATAGAGTTAGAGCTAAAGAAGGAGTAGCAATAATGTTGAAGGATAAGCTATGGCAGGAAAAGAGGGACTATAAATGTATTAATTCAAGGATTATGTGGAGTAAAATAAAGATTGGATGTGAAAAGTGGGTTATAATAAACGTGTATGCACCTGGAGAAGAGAGAAGTGTAGAGGAGAGAGAGAGATTTTGGGAAATGTTGAGTGAATGCGTGGGGAGTTTTGAATCAAGTGTGAGAGTAATGGTGGTTGGGGATTTCAATGCTAAAGTGGGTAAAAATGTTATGGAAGGAGTAGTAGGTAAATTTGGGGTGCCAGGGGTAAATGTAAATGGGGAGCCTTTAATTGAGCTATGTGTAGAAAGAAATTTGGTAATAAGTAATACATATTTTATGAAAAAGAGGATAAATAAATATACAAGGTATGATGTAGCACGTAATGAAAGTAGTTTATTATAAGATTATGTATTGGTGGATAAAAGGTTGATGGGTAGGCTCCAGGATGTACATGTTTATAGAGGGGCAACTGATATATCGGATCATTATTTAGTTGTAGCTACAGTTAGAGTAAGAGGTAGATGGGAAAAGAGGAAGGTGGCAACAACAAGTAAGAGGGAGGTGAAAGTGTATAAACTAAGGGAGGAGGAAGTTCGGGTGAGATATAAGCGACTATTGGCAGAAAGGTGGGCTAGTGCAAAGATGAGTAGTGGGGGGGGGTTGAAGAGGGTTGGAATAGTTTTAAAAATGCAGTATTAGAATGTGGGGCAGAAGTTTGTGGTTATAGGAGGGTGGGGGCAGGAGGAAAGAGGAGTGATTGGTGGAATGATGAAGTAAAGGGTGTGATAAAAGAGAAAAAGGTAGCTTATGAGAGGTTTTTACAAAGCAGAAGTGTTATAAGAAAAGCAGAGTATATGGAGAGTAAAAGAAAGGTAAAGAGAGTGGTGAGAGAGTGCAAAAGGAGAGCAGATGATAGAGTGGGAGAGGCACTGTCAAGAAATTTTAATGAAAATAAGAAAAAATTTTGGAGTGAGTTAAACAAGTTAAGAAAGCCTAGGGAAAATATGGATTTGTCAGTTAAAAACAGAGTAGGGGAGTTAGTAGATGGGGAGATGGAGGTATTGGGTAGATGGCGAGAATATTTTGAGGAACTTTTAAATGTTAAGGAAGAAACAGAGGCAGTAATTTCATGCACTGGTCAGGGAGGTATACCATCTTTTAGGAGTGAAGAAGAGCAGAATGTAAGTGTGGGGGAGGTACGTGAGGCATTACGTAAAATGAAAGGGGGTAAAGCAGCTGGAACTGATGGGATCATGACAGAAATGTTAAAAGCAGGGGGGGATATAGTGTTGGAGTGGTTGGTACTTTTGTTTAATAAATGTATGAAAGAGGGGAAGGTACCTAGGGATTGGCAGAGAGCATGTATAGTCCCTTTATATAAAGGGAAAGGGGACAAAAGAGACTGTAAAAATTATAGAGGAATAAGCTTACTGAGTATACCAGGAAAAGTGTACGGTAGGGTTATAATTGAAAGAATTAGAGGTAAGACAGAATGTAGGATTGCGGATGAGCAAGGAGGTTTTAGAGTGGGTAGGGGATGTGTAGATCAGGTGTTTACATTGAAGCATATATGTGAACAGTATTTAGATAAAGATAGGGAAGTTTTTATTGCATTTATGGATTTAGAAAAGGCATATGATAGAGTGGATAGAGGAGCAATGTGGCAGATGTTGCAAGTATATGGAATAGGTGGTAAGTTATTAAATGCTGTAAAGAGTTTTTATGAGGATAGTGAGGCTCAGGTTAGGGTGTGTAGAAGAGAGGGAGACTACTTCCCGGTAAAAGTAGGTCTTAGACAGGGATGTGTAATGTCACCATGGTTGTTTAATATATTTATAGATGGGGTTGTAAAGGAAGTAAATGCTAGGGTGTTTGGGAGAGGGGTGGGATTAAATTATGGGGAATCAAATTCAAAATGGGAATTGACACAGTTACTTTTTGCTGATGATACTGTGCTTATGGGAGATTCTAAAGAAAAATTGCAAAGGTTAGTGGATGAGTTTGGGAATATGTGTAAAGGTAGAAAGTTGAAAGTGAACATAGAAAAGAGTAAGGTGATGAGGGTGTCAAATGATTTAGATAAAGAAAAATTGGATATCAAACTGGGAAGGAGGAGTATGGAAGAAGTGAATGTTTTCAGATACTTGGGAGTTGACGTGTCGGCGGATGGATTTATGAAGGATGAGGTTAATCATAGAATTGATGAGGGAAAAAAGGTGAGTGGTGCGTTGAGGTATATGTGGAGTCAAAAAACGTTATCTATGGAGGCAAAGAAGGGAATGTATGAAAGTATAGTAGTACCAACACTCTTATATGGGTGTGAAGCTTGGGTGGTAAATGCAGCAGCGAGGAGACGGTTGGAGGCAGTGGAGATGTCCTGTTTAAGGGCAATGTGTGGTGTAAATATTATGCAGAAAATTCGGAGTGTGGAAATTAGGAGGTGTGGAGTTAATAAAAGTATTAGTCAGAGGGCAGAAGAGGGGTTGTTGAGGTGGTTTGGTCATTTAGAGAGAATGGATCAAAGTAGAATGACATGGAAAGCATATAAATCTATAGGGGAAGGAAGGCGGGGTAGGGGGTCGTCCTCGAAAGGGTTGGAGAGAGGGGGTAAAGGAGGTTTTGTGGGTAAGGGGCTTGGACTTCCAGCAAGCGTGCGTGAGCGTGTTAGATAGGAGTGAATGGAGACGAATGGTACTTGGGACCTGACGATCTGTTGGAGTGTGAGCAGGGTAATATTTAGTGAAGGGATTCAGGGAAACCGGTTATTTTCATATAGTCGGACTTGAGTCCTGGAAATGGGAAGTACAATGCCTGCACTTTAAAGGAGGGGTTTGGGATATTGGCAGTTTGGAGGGATATGTTGTGTATCTTTATATGTGTATGCTTCTAGACTGTTGTATTCTGAGCACCTCTGCAAAAACAGTGATAATGTGCGAGTGTGGTGAAAGTGTTGAATGATGATGAAAGTATTTTCTTTTTGGGGATTTTCTTTCTTTTTTGGGTCACCCTGCCTCGGTGGGAGACGGCCGACTTGTTGAAAAAAAAAAAAAAAAAAAAAAAAATATATATATATATATATATATATATATATATATATATATATATATATATATATATATATATATATATATATATATATATGTATATATGTATATATATATATATATATATATATATATATATATATATATATATATATATATATATATATATATATATATATATATATATATATATATATATATATATATATATATATATATATATATATATATATATATATATATATATATATATATATATATATATATATATATATGCAAAACAATCGGAGGGGGAGTTGAATAACAGCTCTAGGTGTTTCATGTTTCAATCAACACATCAACAGGAGCTTGTCATATTGCAGAAATGAGCAGGAAGTCCAAGCAGACTTGAACATTCCCTTGAACTAATCTGCCCGGACTTTCCACTCACCTCCGCAAACCTACAAGCTCCCAATGATGTGCCGATCGACCAGAAATATCACTCAACTCCCCCTGTGGTTGTTATTCGGCTGCCTCACAGGAGCCGAATAACAGCTCCAGGCCTCCCACACTCAATAAACACATCATCAGGAGCCAGCAAAGTTGCACAAATGAGTAAGAAATGTCAGCTGACCCGTTCCGATTGACGCTTGCTAGGACTGAGGTTGGGACAAGAGGCGGGAAACATACAGTGCCCCAAGCACACGAGTGCCTAGTGCCAGACAGATTGAGTATTACAGGAATAGAGGTTAATCAACTCACAAGCAAAGGTATTGGAGTGGTTAACTAGCAAAATTAACATTGGTAACATAACGGTTATCAGAATTATCAGTCGGACTTCAGGACAATATAAAGGAATTAACATTCGTAATATGGATGTGTCTGGCAATTGTTTTTGGGAAACTCCACACACTTAAGAAAAATGGATCAACCACAAGCCAACCTAACGGGTAGACTGTGGTCAAGCCTCAAAAGGAAGAATAACCCCAAGCCCTAATTCCTTGGAGTGGAACCCTGGCACCTAAGACAATCCAGAGCATTCATATAAGAACCTGGTTATACATTGTGTAGGGTAGCCTCACTTATAAACGAATTGAGCTTGAGTAATCCACAGCTACCATTATAAAAAGAATGTTTATCGTGTTTAGCAACTGCAGACTCAATAATATTTCTTTCTAGCCATGAAGTACATGGAACAATGACCTTTGCCTCGAACCACTTAGCAGGATTATTGCAGTCATGTGTAGTTAAATATCGCATTTGATTCTTGAGCAGTCCTTACTGAATACTGATGTGCAGTTCTAACATTTAGAGGTTTACCAGTCTGTCCTGAACACACCACCTACATAATGTTTCAGGGAATTCTTGATTAACATATTCTTAGCAGTCCGTGAATTCATAAAATCAACTTGTATATAGTCTCTTTAGGGCATTCGGTAGAACTGATAAATTTTCAGTGAATGGTAGGACAAGGAAATTCATGCTATCAGGGGTTATTCGAAGTTCAATCCGATGATAAGCCTTTCTAACTGCCAGCAAAGCAGTCTCTACAGACTTCTTAAGGTAACATAGTTTTGAAGCAATATCAAAGATTTTCTTAATTTCCTCATCCAAAAACTTAATGCTACACGCTCTGTAAACTCTCAAAAACATAGTAAGAAAGGCACTTCTTTTTACTATAGTTTCATGACTGGAGTAATAGTGGATATATGTACACATTCGTGGCCTTCCTATATACTGTAAACATAAACATTCTATCAACCCTGTGGATTAGGACATCTAAAAATAGAAATTTAAAGTTTACTTCTTTCTCTATGGTAAGTTTAAGAGAAGGGACAAGAGAGTTAAGTTACAGTTCTCACCCAGCTCTTGGTGAGGGTAGAGGGCTGGCACCCTCTGGTGTCTGTATTGAGAAGTTTTGTTTTCTCAAGATGGCGGAGCGCAGAAGAAGAGTCAACACTGTGTGGAATTGTTGAAAGGTGCAATATACCAGGGCACCGCTGAGGATTTATATGGGATTTCTTTGAATGGCAACGCAAGAATTTTTGTGAAATTTGCGTTGTCTGCTGCTTATGTGAGAGTTGTGGACACCTTTCAAGAAAAACTGATTGTCATTAACACTGGTCTGGAGGTGAGTCTGCGTGATGTCTCGGCATGTTATACGTGGGTTCGTCTATGTAATATACCCTTTGAGGCAGACGAGGTGGACATTCGTCGGACATTTGGGCGCTATGGCACCATACAAGCTGTCAACGTTGGGCGTTGGTCCCAGGGTTTTTATGCTGGTATGCTCGAGGGTTCTTTTTCTATGAAAATAACACTGAGACATCCAATTCCCTGGTTCGTCATGTTGGAGGATTTTCGGACGCAGGTTTACGTAACCTACCCAGGGCAGGTTCGGACGTGCCGACTGTGTGGTGCAACGGGACATATGGCGACAACTTGTGAGCAATGACGAGGGAAACAACGGTCGGACCTGACAGACACTGCGTCCAAAGAGTCGATGGAGGAAGATGAGTTGGCCCATCAGAAGCCCACGATGGAGGATGATGTGCTGCAGGTTTTACCGGCGGATGTGAGGTGGAGTGCAGCAGTGGATGCTGCAGAGGGGATCGTCTCGATACTGCCACCGGCGTCGGAGATCGAGGATCGAGGAGATTGGGTGTGTCAACAGCGTGCTGCCTCCGGTGGGAGAGGAGGCGCATGCACCATTGGTTTTGCCCAGTTTTGAGGACATACAGAGGATCCTCGAAAGCCCGGCGACAGAGGATTTACCGCCTACGTTGGCGGCGGCACCTGTGGTCGACCATAGTCTAGAGGGACGTGTGGGCGATGATGAAAGGCGTACAACTTGTACGACAGTGATGGTGATGAATGTCGAGGTGCATAGGACGGATGGTGATGGGCTTATGGATTATGAGGGAGTGTCACGTAAGAGGCCCAGTACACCTGTGGGGGATGATGTCTTAACACCGAGTCAAAGGTCTTGTAAAATGGTGTGGGCTGACGTAGCCAAGGGCGGTAAGGGACTTCCCATAGAGAAGTCAAGTGGGAGTGTGGGGAAGACGGGCAGGTGCATCAGTGGCAAGTCCAAGTCAGGGTTAAAGGCGACGGGAAAACGCAATGAGAAAACCTAACCAGAGAGTTCAAGTGTATAACGATGAATGTCATTGGCCTCAGAGCAGAGGTCAAGAGGCGTTGGGTAGAGGTATCGCTCAGACGTATGGATGTCGATGTTTTTTTATTCAAGAAGACAATTTTCGGTGTGGTACTGAATTAAGTGTGCAAGGGTATAAGTGTTATGCGGGGAATTCGGATAATCTCAAGGGTGGGGTTGTGATAGGCATAAGGGAGACCAGCCCTTTTATGCTCGTTGCATGGGAGTGGGGTGGAGGGGGCCGGGTTGTGCATGTGGTTGGTTCATGGGGAAACATTCATGTGGGTTTCGTGGGAGTATATATGCCAGTGACATCAAATCGATGAGTAAAGGAGGATTTTGTACATGATGTTTTGGTTTATTTTCTCAGAAGTGTACTCTTAGTTCCTGTCGTTGCAGGCAATTGGAATTGTGTGATCCGAGAAAAAGATGTCGAACCATGTGGTGGGGGTGTAATTTAAGGGTTTTACAGGAGGTTCTGCAGGCGATTGGTTTAGTGGATGTGGGTAGCGACGGGTGGAATGTGGAACACACGTTTTGTAGGAGAGGTTACACTGTGCGGTTGGACAGGGTTTATATCACTAGCTTAATTTGTAGTAGCAGGGTTGATTGTGTTGATCTGGGTTTCTCAGACAACCGAGGTGTTCTGGTAACTCTCGAGTGGGAGGGTGTTATCCGTGCTTTTTCTAGTTATTGGAAATTAAATGTCAATTTGTTGCAAGGAGTCGATGCTGTGGAAGCTTTCAGGAACAAAGCTTTCTGGAACAAAGCTTTCTGGAACAAAGGAAATGGGATAGAGGATGTTGTAGAGTGGTGGCATTCAAAGGCAAAAAATGTGATACAGGGTTTTTACAGAAGGTTAGGGAAGGAGGAGGTGTGTTATAGATATGGCAAGCAAAAGTATTTAGAAGGACAGCTGTGGGATTGTTACGGTGCAGGTGGGAGGTATGACCTCGCAGAAATAGAGTGCCTTCGTAGTCAATTGTGGGAAATTCAGAATGATAATTTTCAGGTGTTGAGGATGAGAGCGGGGGTTGAGGAGGTGCTTTGGGGGGATAAACCCTCTGTGGGGGGTTCTACATAGTTTCAGAATGAGACGTATGGTGACGACAGTATTGCCAGTGGTGGTCAGTGATGACTTGGGAGGACAAAGGCTAGTTACAACTGAGAGCATAGGGACATACACAGACAAATGGTTCGAGAGAAAATGAAAGGGTAAAGAGGGGAATCGAGAGACGAGGGAAGCTTTATTGCGTGGCATAGTGGCGAATTTGAGAGACGTGGATCGAGAGGACATAGAGGGTTGTATATCGGAGGAGGTGGTTTACAAGGCTGTTCAGGGACAGGCACTGAGGAAATCGCCTGGTTGGGATGGGATACCAGGTGATTTTTATGTAGTTCATTGGGAACTGTTAAAACATGTGTTGGTTCGACTTTGCAATTCAATGAAAATTAGAGGTAGGATGGGCGGTGAGGCGGGGTTGGGTGTTGTAGTGTTGGTACCAAAGGCCGAGGTCCATGAATCTTTGGAGGCATATAGGCCCATCATGTTGATGGGGGTGGATAATAAGATTTTTGGTGTATTTTGGCAAATTGGATGAAACAGGTTTTAGACAAGGTAATATGGGAAGGGCAATACGGGATTCCTGGACAGTCTATGAGAGATGTTCATCGACGCCTCAAAAGTTGTGTGGGGGAGTGTAGTGAAGGTGGAGTCATAGGATTAGATTGGGAAAAGGCTTTTGACAATGTGGATAGGGAAACTTTATTAGCAATATTATTGAAGCAGGGTTTCGGGGAAGAAATAGTAGTGGGGGTGTGCATGTTATATACGGAGGCACAGGTATGGGTCCAGGTCAGTGGGAGGTTGGGGTCTGCAATAGGCATGGGGTGGGGGCTATGGCAGGGGTGTCCCCTCTCGCAGCTTTTGTTTGCCTGTTTGCAGGGCCCCTTTTATAGATTGGTAGTAAGTGGTGTAGGGGGGGAAGTTTGTGAGCAATGCAAAGCAGTAGGGATTTTAGGTTATGTGGACGATACCACCATCTTGGTGCGTAGTAGTAATGGTTTGGTGTTCGTTAATAAGGTTATAGAGTTTTTTAGCGATGCATCTTCCATGCACATTAATAGAGAAAAATCGAAACTTTAGGAGGTGGATTCCTGGGTGGGGGGGACGTTAGGTAAGGAGTATGGGTGGAGAACCGTTGAGCAGTTAAAGATCTGCAGCGTGTATTTTTGCAATGATGAACAGGCGGCACATGCATTTAATTCATCGATTGTAGTAGCAGCTGCAATTCGTAGGATGGTGGGATGCCGACGGGGTGATGTAACATTACACCAATGAGTAATCGTTGTCAATGTACTGGTGTATAGTAAATTATGGTTTGTTTCTGCAGTCTATCCTTTGATGACAGACGATGTGTTGTGGTTACAGAGGAAGGTTTTGGATTTCATATGGGGTTACCGTAGGCATTGGTTAGGGAAGGATGTCATGACACATGTAGCTAAGGGAGGATTGGAGCTAATACCACTACGCAGTCGCCTAATGAGCATATATGTACGACAGGAATTCTTGACAAGGGGTTGGGTCAGGGGAGTGAGGGTTGACGCGGTGATGAGGGAGGTTCGACGATGGTGGGTGGGGAAGACCTCACAATGTGTGAAGTGCTGTTATGGCACTTATTGGTAATGCATAACCCTAGGAGAGTTTGGGTAGGTAAATTAGACAATATAGGTATAACATCGGGAGAGATCATCAGTGATGAGGTTTTCCCAGGATATCATTGGAAGACTATATGGCAGGGGTTCAAGAATTTCCACTTACAACCATGGGTTAGGGAAACTGGTTACTGCTTCCTTCACAGTATTTTGGCATCCAAGGCACAATTGTACGTTATGGAAATGACTCAGGATCGGACTTGTGCATTGTGTGTGTGGCCGGAAATGGCGTTTTATGTTGTATACTTTTGTGACGGTTTACATAAGGGTAGGAATTGGTTCAAGGGTGTTCTCAGACAAGTAGGAGGGGAGAGGTTTGTCGATGCTTAGAGCTTTGAGTCTTGAGATGGGAGATTGCTCGGATGTGGTATGACGTTCTGTTTCATATTTGGAACTTGACTATTTATACGTGTCATGGGGTATGCGGGAGAATAGGGGTGCGATGCGCGTCAGAGCACTGATGTGCCATTTTTATAGGACGAAATGTAGGAATAGAGAGGTGTATGGGCAATGCTGGGAGGGAGCCTTTTCGTTGGGGTATAGGAATCTAACGATGGAAATGTTAAAGGAGTAATGAGGTGTAGGTGAGGTATATAATCCCTCGGTGGAGCAAAGGGGTTGGTCTTCTGGGAGGTGGAGGGAGGGAAGAGTTGGGTTTTTTTATTTTTGCGATTGAAATGTACGTTTTATTGGGTGTGTATGGTGATCGGGGTGTAATGTAGGTTGAGGCAGGGGGACCTTTGTGTGGTCTGGGGTATTGTTTCTTGCCGGCGTGATTGAGTGTCATAGATTGCGAAAGGGCGGGGGGGGGAGTGGTACTCAGAACCACGGTGTGGTTTTCTCATACAGCAGTTTTGTGGTTTTCCTTGTAACGTATACATAGTTGAATATGCGAATGATTTTGTTGTTTCTCGTAAAGTGGAAAACGGGATAGGATGCTCAGAATAGGCTGTTATAGATGGGTGGTTAGGTTGGTGTGTCACCAATACTTCATGATGTGTTGTAGCAATCTGCTCTTGAAATATTTTTATACCACCTTGTATTAAATTAAAAAAAAAGTTGGTTATGTGCGTACTCATTAACATCCGCTGGTTGCTAATTGATGTGAGACTTTAATTGTATGTATAGATCTAGTTTTTATTAGATGTTTTAGTTTGTTGTTACGTATGTTGAAAACTTGACATACCAGTAATGCGCTGGAGATTTGGTTTTCACCGTTACAGGGTATTGTTCCGGTTTTTTATGGAAAATCATTAGGTTTTTTTTTGTTTATATATATGTGGGATGTGTTAAATTATGAAATGGTATTGGTCTCATACCCCTTTGATGTGGAAGATATGTCTGTTATATCTGTACAAGTTTTTGTTACAAGAGAATGTATATTACCATTGTATGCTACATGTATGTACCGTTCTGTTCTTTTAATTAAAATCTAAAAGAAAAATAGTTAAGTCTCCATAAAAATGAATTAAGGTCCAAATAATTCGGCCAAAGACACACAAGATATCATCCACATCTTGTGGATGATATATATATATATATATATATATATATATATATATATATATATATATATATATATATACATATATATATATATATATATATATATATATACATATATATGTCGTGCCGAATAGGCAGAATTTGCAATCTTGGCTTAAATAGCAACGCTCATCTTGCCATATAGGACAAGTGAAAATTTGTGTATGCAATAATTTCGCCAAAATCATTCAGAACCTAACGAAAAAAATATATTTCACTGTGTTTGTTTAGTATTAAATCATTGTAAAGAAATCTAAAATATATTTAGTTGGGTTAGGCTAAAATAAATTGTTCTTGTTATAATACGGTTAGGTAAGTTTTCTAAGTTTCTTTTGGTGCAAAATTAAAAATTTTTACAATAACAATAATGAAAAAAATATATCTTTAAACGTATAAGAGAAAATTTTAAATGAGTTCTTGCTAATTCTCCAATTTTACCTATTCGGCACGACATATATATATATATATATATATATATATATATATATATATATATATATATATATATATATATATATATATGTGTGTGTGTGTATATATATATATACACTCGGTAGGGCCCCGTTTCTCGGCGTATCGCCTCACGGCGGGCCACCAGATTTGTTTATATTCTCCATGAGAACATCTCTATTATGTGATAATAATCACTCTTGGGCACATAAATGTCTAATTTTACGTCAATATAGACATTTTCATTAATCCACCTATGATATTTTCTTCAAAATTATGTAAGAAACACGTTAAATAGCATATAAACATGCTGTTTATAAGCTATGGAGGTGTGGCAGCCGGGCGGAGGGAAAACACTACGTCACTCCCCTTAACACATAACGATTTTGTTTACAATTCTCGGCTTGAATTATTCATTACTTCTCCCTTTGTTTATGATGGTATCTAAAGGTAGTTGTTAAAAACGGTTAAACTCAGTGAACATGGTATGCCGGTGGTAATAATATGGCTCTGGGCCACAATAAATATCGTGTAGCTATGTAGCCCAGGCGGACTACATACCTACATTATTATTATAACTCATAATTATACGTATGTGTACCTAAGTAAATTTGCACACTGTGCTGGCATAATAATAATGATAACAATAATAATCACTTTAAGGAGCATTAAATATCGTATAAAACGTTAATATAGACATTTTGCTTAATCCATCTAATACACCTCACAGTAGAATAATTTTTTTTTTTTATTTTATTTAAAACCAATACAGTTTAACATAAAAATAAAGAAACAGTATGGATCTCAATCAAATTAACTGACAAACGGATTGCACCTACATGCTCGCAAGATATTGCTGCCAAACATACAACAAGAACTTACGGCAAGAACATAGCTAAAAAAATTACATGTCACAGTTTCATGAATTGACATATATACACATTCATTGATGCAAAACCTTACATATATATAAATTGTACATATAACATGACCTCTGACAAAGGCTCAATACACTTGAACATAAAATATACAGAGAAGTTATATCAGTTAAATTCCATCCTTCGCATTAATCAAAAACCCAAAACCTAACATCATAATCTTAGTAGAACATCTACAAACGCATCCCTAACAATACAGCTTTACATATACCAACATACGAATATACAGAAAAAGAATACAGCTTAGAACACAATCACTGAAGCGCTATACTGTTACAATAAACCCATATACATAATCTCAGACACAAATGGACTACGTCACTAAACTGTCTAGATATGTCTGTATACCATACAGACTAAAACTTAACATCAAGAACTTAGCATTGACACCAAACCGGTATCAGGGTACAGACCATAATTATAAACTTTAAAAAGAATCGAATCATACATATATAAAGTATTACATAACGTCTGACCCATGACAAAGGCTCAAAACAATAGAAAGAGATATATATATATATATATATATATATATATATATATATATATATATATATATATATATATATATATATATCTATCTATATATATATATATACACACACACACACACACCCACACACACACGTACACACAAAATTTTCACAAAATCATGTTAATCAGATGCACTGTATGCACAAAGCTAAACAGTATATAAGTATATCTCATCATGCAAAGACCCAGCACGTAACATAAATACAAACTAAAACACACTTCATGTCGCAAATAACTTATTACTCAAGAATCATGTTATACAAGACTGATACACATCAAAATTATACATAAAAAAATCTACTATATTGTACCTACATTCTGAAAAGTGTTATATCTAACATAACGAGACCTTGAGCTCTACATCCACACTTGGCTGCCATAAAGTCTCAATGAAAACCAGGAAACCATTCCAAACCCACATTCACAACACTCTCACGACCCCCCCTCACAAAGGAGGCGAGCCCGCTGTGACCCCCTGACTCCCTCCAACCTATGAAAACCCCTTCACTCACTCATTATCAATCACAGATTTACGAGAATCCCTAACGTTAGCATTCTATACCCCTCTGAGAAAGCCTGCTCCCACCTCCTCCCATACAAATCTCTGTTACGGCACATCGTACGATAGAACGTTACCGCAAGAACCTTCTTTCGCTCTTTACTATCCCCTCTCCCCCTCATCACCCACGACATATATATATATATATAATCTACCATGATATAATCTAAAGCTCTTATGACACCCTCGTCTAACCCACCCATATCTAGACTTAAAGCACGCAAAACCGACACCCCACGACCCCCCACCCTCTGTACCAACCTACTTAACCAGCACCTACCCTCCTCTAGCCCTTCACAAAAGTAAACTACATGGAACGCTGTCTCATCCCCTCCACAGATACCACACCCCCCACCCTCTACAACCTGTCTGTTTCGTAATATCTCACCAGACGGAAGGATCCCATGCAGAAAACGAAACATCACCTCACGCGCCCGAGGGTTTAACTTCATTTTACTAAATCTAAACCAAATACTCCTCCATGCATACATGGGGAACAAACCCTCAACTGGGACAACGCACCTACCTACAAGTAACCTACACAAAACCCTTATACGAACCTTTCTCAGTTCTCTAACCAATATCACAGCCCTCAAAACTATTTCACATTCCCTCAACTCCATTCCTCCATACCACATACCCAGCCTGTCGTGTATCCTTCCCAAACGCCCCGCGTTCACACCCTCACACAACACTTCCCATTTAATAAACACACATTTAGCCCTCCGTCTCAAATCTATCAACCCCAACCCACCCTGCCTTACAGGTAGCATTACAACTTCCCTCCATAATCAATCACAACGTGAACCCCACAAAAATTTGTACACCCGTCTTAGAATCCCCGCAATCGCTGTCCCTGTAATTGGGAACACAACTGCAACATGCCAAACCTTACTATACAATAAAATGTTCACGACTATCACTCGCTGTATCAGAGTTAGGTGCTGGGGTCTCAGAACACCTAGACGCCCCACGATCCTTTCCAATAACCTATCCGAGTTTTCCTCCCGTGCCGCAACCATGTCATCCTTATAAATAATACCACAAATCTTTAAAGACACCGCCCATTCTTTAACAACATTACATTTCCCCCCCACACCCCCCACCCAAGAACCCAACCCCATGCACCTTGACTTCGCACTATTTACCTGCATACCCGTGGCACTTCCAAATAATTGCACCACCTCGTCCAACACTCCCATTGACATCCCTTCAAGAATGAGCACAGTGGTGTCGTCAACATATCCAATTAAACCCGGCCAGGCCCTCCCACCCCCCACACTTCCCTCACATGGCATACATAAGCTACGGTCAACCATTCTATAAAAGGGGTCCTGGAAACACACAAACAATATTTGGGACATGGGGCATCCTTGTCTAAGGCCTCTTCCCATTGCAATTTCCCTCCCCATACACCCATTAATCTGTATCCTCATTTTCGCCCCCTTGTACAACATATTTACCCACTCGACTATTTCCTCCCCAAAACCCTGTCTCCAAAGTATAACCTGCAAAGCTCCCCTTTCCACTCTATCATATGCTCCCTGCCAATCTAGAGCCAATAAAGCCGCCCCTCCACCCCCACCCTTAGCTTCCACAAAACTTCTCAGTATCCCATGTCCTTCAATCATCGACCTTTCCGGCAACCCAAACTGAGAGATTGACACCACCCTCCCCACAACACATTTGAACCTATTACCTAAAATTTTTGCAAACACCTTATAGTCTGCACACATCAGTGATATGGCTCGGTACTCCCGAAGGGTGGGCTGCCCTTGACCTTCGGGACCAACACTACAACTGCTGTTACCTGCTTCTCCCCCAACTTACCCTTCTCCTTCATACGATTAAATAACCTAACTATAAATTCCTTTATCAACGTCCAATGTTGTAAATAAAATTCTACCGGGAGACCATCAATACCGGGAGCTTTCCCCTTCCTCATTCCCCTTAACGCATTCTCTATTTCCTCTGCCGTAATAGTCCCACCTAAAGCCTTTCTATCACTATTTCCTAAATTACACGTCACATACGTACACACCTTGTCCAACGCCACGTCACCCACCCCCCCACTGTTCCAGTACTTCTCGTACCAAGCCTCCGCATACGCACACATCCCCTTCGTGGTTCATATCTCCTGCCCTGCTCTATAATTTCCAATCATCTCCGTTACCTCTAAACATGGTATAGCTGTCACCGCCTGCCTATGCTTTTCGCCCCAAAGCACTTCCTCCACCCCTGCCTGCACCCTTACAGCTTGAAACCTTTCATTTTGCAACACCCTCAACCTTCCCTTTATTTCAGCTATTTCATCCATAGGAAAATTATTAACACCCACCCCCCTCCCATAGCAACCTCTTAACCTATCCTCTAAATAGTTAGCCAGTCCATATTTTAAATTATTAATACATTTTCCCTCTCTCACATAAAACTTTCTAATCCTTTCCTTTGCGACACTATCCCACCATGTCACAATGTCATCCACTCCCTGTTCTTCCACACTAAGCTCCCTCCATAGGACTGAAAATCCCTCCAACCCCTCCTCATCACCTAACACACTTATATTTAATTTCCAATAACTTCTATATATGTCCGCGAGCGTCCCCCACCCAACCTCCACCACCACTGCCCTATGATCTGACATTGTAGCCTCAACAGTACTGAAAGATTTCACATCCACTCCCTGAGAAAGGTACACTCTATCTAGTCTCGCAGTGTATCCACTCCTAACAAACGTATATTCAGTCTCCCACACCGCCCCCCCAAAGGCATCACGTAACCTAACATCCCTTAATAACTCCCTGAGAGCCACAGACATATATCCAGCCCCTCTTGGGTCTACATCAGCCACCCTGATTACACTATTCCAGTCCCCACCAACTATCGCCACCTCTGGCAGTGCACTTAAGAAAAACACAAGATCCTCACACACAAAATCATTCTTTACCTTTATGTTATTTTCAGCCGGCGCATACACACTCACAAAAGACACACACTTACCCATCCACCACCCATCCACACGCAACACCCTCCCTCCCCCTCCTCCCTCGCTTCTCTGCAAAACAAACGGGCTCGTCTCCCTTATTAAAATTCCCACACCACCTTTTAGACGGGGAGATGGCAGGGTAACAACTCGAAATCCTGCCACCTCCAACACCCTACCCTCTTTAAAATTGTGCTCCTGCAGGAACACAACATCCACTCTAGATTTATTCAGAAAATTACGAAACCTATCTCTCTTCATACCGCTACATAACCCATTAACATTTACAGACATACACCTAAGGCCTATTAAAGTTTCCACCAATGCTTCCTCTCATCACTCTTTACAACTCCATAGCTTGAATGTAAGTTTGACACCTTCAGAGTGCTCTCTTTCCCTCCCCCCTTCTTCCGGTACCTCCTATCATGGCTACCACCACCTACACCACTACCTTCGCACTTCGCCTCAGTCTGTTTCCCAGGCCTTTGTGCAGGCGTAAGGACGTCATCATAATCTGATGTAGCCGCCCTCTTTCTCGTGACAGTCATGTTACACATGTCTTGGTCAGATGTTACCTCTCGATGAACCTCCACCTCCACCTGAGAATGGTTTAATGATTCAATGGACGACTCCAAACCACCATCACGTCCCAAATTATCATGTCTCAGACTTTCTGGAAGCGACGATTCTCCGATGACACCACGCTCAGATGTAACGTCCTTCTCTGGCGGTGACAAAGTCTTCAACACCTCCACCAATTCCTCCTCAATCTCAAGAACCTTCTGTAATTGCTGCTCCTCCTTATCCACAGGAGACGACACCTGATCAGGCAGCTTGGGGCGGGACTCCAACTCACCGCCAGTCCTGTGTGCCCGATCTACTATCTCGCTCCACAAAACACCACGCCCTCCATCCAATGTTTGTTCCTCACCTGCCACCTTTGAAGCAGGGGCTGCGACGTCCACCACAGGTCCAGGCACACGTCTTCGCTTGTCACAGGTCGCCGCTATGTGATCATACTCACCACATAGGCGGCACGTATGTCGTTGTCCTGGGTACATTACCATTACCTGCGTCCTGAAATCTTGTAGATACACATAGGACGGTATTGGGTGCCTCAAAGTCATTGTGAGGTTGAAAAAACCCTCTGGAAAACCAGCATAGGCTCCTGCCGCCCACGTACCATGTTGAGCATAATGCACCGTCCCATACTTCTCAAAAACTTTCCTTATATCCGCCTCGTCCGCCTCAAAGGGAAAGTTGCGTAGCTTGATCCACGTATAATGCCGTGAAACATCTATCATTCTTACACTGACAGCTGGTGTGACGTTAAGTAGCTCAATGCCTACAGTATTTATCCGTCGTCTCAGAGTAACCGCCATCTTGACAATCACAGTGCACCTATGTTGTTAGCCGAGGTGTGACACCACCACTTCACACCACTGCAGCCAGGTAACTGACAAGGGAGCTCGCCTACAAACAGCAGAGGGGTGCAGAGCACAACTGCATTCTACCGTGGTCAGGCAGCGAATATTAGAATAAATTAACATAAATATGAGATGTGGTAGCCAGGTGACTTGTAGGACTTGTGGTAGCCAGGCGACTTGTAGGACTTGTGGTAGCTAGGCGACTTGTAGGACTTGTGGTAGCCAGGCGATTTGTAGGACGTGGTAGCCAGGCAACTTGTAGGACTTGTGGTAGCCAAGCAACTTGTAGGACTTGTGGTAGCCAGGCAACTTGTAGGACTTGTAGTAGCCAGGCAACTTGTAGGACTTGTGGTAGCCAGGCAACTTGTAGGACTTGTGGTAGCCAGGCAACTTGTAGGACTTGTGGTAGCCAGGCAACTTGTAGAACTTGTGACAAAAACCAGACGCATTCATCTGGTTTGTTTACATTATGTGTGGGTGAGGGGGGAGGGCTGCCCTCCCTGGCTACCCATACTTCCCAACCTGACTTCATACAAATAAAACTCACCTCTCACCCTACATTAAGACTACATATATTTTAAGGTAATTAATGAGTGTACTATATATGCATATGCTTAATGTCGTAGTAGGTACAAGTGGCCAGGCAGGATGCCATACCTCCCACAAGACTTTCTACAAATAAATACTTTTCACCTCTCGCCCTACATTAAGACCATTAAGACTACAAATATTTTAAGGTAAGTAATGCGTCTACTGTACATGCATTTTATAGCTCTAAGAAGCTTTAAGCATCGTAGTACAGTATGTGTGGGAGAGTTGCCAGGAGGGCTACCACACTTGACTTCTTAGGGTAAATACTACTTACCTTTTGCCCTACATTAAGACTAAAAATATTTTGAGGTAAATATTTGTTTATTTATTTATTTATTTATTAATTTGAACATGATACAGTGAGGTACAAAGTTATTACAGTGCAACATGCCAAAGCCCCTTGTATGCAGAGCATTATGAGCAGGCTTAAAATTAACTTAAGATTAACTAAGCAATGATATATTCAGTGGTAAAAACATTACTGTATACAGATAACAATTTAGCACAAATGAGTATTAAAAGGTTAGGTCATATGGTCATTTACTGTGTTGCTGAGCATTCAGTAGAATGGAGTATTCTGTTAGGTAATGTAATTAAAAAATAAAGTTTGATTGGGTTACAGGTTAGACATTTATGAGATACAATAATGAGAAATATTTACGAGATACAATTTGTGAGATACAATTATTCAGTATTTATTTAGTTGTGGGTGAGTAAATGATTTTTGGAAAGAGACTTGACTTTATAAACAGTGTTTCTTTTATATTCACAGGTAATGAATTCCAGATTTTAGGGCCTTTTATGTGCATTGAGTTTTTGCATAGCGTGAGATGGACTCGAGGAACATCAAAGAGTGATCTGTGCCTTGTGTTATGGTCGTGTGTTCTGTTGAGGGTGGTAAGAAGACGTTTGAGGGGAGGGTTTATATCAGAATTAAGTGTTCTATGAATGTAGTAGGTGCAGTAATAAGCATGGATGTTTTGAATTGTGAGTAGGTTTAGAGTTTTCAATATTGGTGGAGTGTGCTGCCTGTAGTGGGAATTTGTTATCATTCTGACTGCAGCCTTTTGTTGGGTAATTAATGGTCTGAGATGGTTTATTGTTGTTGAGCCCCATGCACAAATTCCAAAGGTGAGATAGGGGTAAATAAGTGAGTGGTATAGGGCCAGGAGGGCTGACTGTGGAACATAGTACCGTATCTTCGATAGTATGCCTACGATCTTGGAATTTTTGGGGGAAATTTGTTGTATATGTGTTTGAAATTTGAGTCTATTATCAAGGTGGATTCCTAAGAATTTTCCCTCTGAGTTTTGTGATAGGTGATCCGTTTATCATTATGTTAAGAGGGACGTCTGTAGCTCTGTTACCAAACTGAATGAAGTAGGTTTTGTCAATGTTTAGAGTAAGTTTGTTAGTACTCATCCACGTAGATATTTTCTGTAATTCGGTATTTACAGTATTGGCTAGCGTGACTGGGCTCGGGTGAGAGAAGACGTATGTAGTGTCATCTGCAACATGTGTGGGTTTGAGTAGTTGCGATGCATTTGGTAGGTCATTTATGTATATGAGAAAGAGAAGAGGGCCTAGGACACTTCCCTGTGGGACACCAACTGTGATTGGCTGTGCTGAAGAGTTTGCCCCGTTTGTGTACACATATTGCCTTCTGTTGCTGAGGTAAGACTTTAGGTAGTTGAGGGAGTGCCCTCTTATACCATAGTGCGACAATTTTATATGGAGCAAGTCATGGTCAACTGTATCAAAAGCTTTACGTAAGTCTATGAAGATCCCCAAATAATGAGTGTACTGTGTGTATTTTACTTTTTAATGCCTAGTCCTATTGCTAACTTAATATATGTTAGTGTAAATTTGTTATCTGGCATTTATATGCATTTATAAATGGAAAAAAATTGAGTTCTGCTTTCCCGCGAAGTCTGCTTTCTGGCAGTAGCCTGGACCCTAACCTGCTGAATAAGAGGGGCCCCAATGTATATATATATATATATATATATATATATATATATATATATATATATATATATATATATATATATATATATATATATATATATATATATATATATATATATATATATATATATATATATATATATATATATATATATATATATATTATGGGGCTATAGGACCCAACATGTATTTATAAGTAACAGTTACTCTGGAATACCTAATTATATTGAATTGATGGGGACTTAGCTCTAAATGTCATAAGGGCAGATCACCCTTATGACTGAGAGGCAGCTGGGTCAAGCCTATTTTTCTCAATATAATAGGTTATACTATAGACACACAAACACACAATTTAAATAAGTAGTTTATAAAGTTGTAATTCTTTTTGTAAAAGTAAAATTAAGGTGTGGTAGAAGTGTGGTAACTGGAGAATTGTACTTGGCAACAGTCTTTTGTTGGTGTGGGAGGAGCTTAGCTAGGCTCCTCCCTCCCTCTCTCTCTCTCTCTTGGCTGGACTTCAACCTGGCAGGATCTCGGGGTCTTTCTTCCATTTTTTGGGGCATTATGTGTGCTCCAGGGGTGAGTTTTTATAACTTAAGTCGTGGCCACCATACCCAGGGTGACTAAAGTGTGTCAAAACACTGGTTAGTCCAGAGATTAGTCATGAAGAGAGAAGGGCAAAGTTGCTGAGATGCACCATGTGGGAGAACAGCTAAGGAGTGTGTAGATTTTTGTTTTGAATATGTGAGGCTGTAATTGTATATTCTGTACATATCTATTTAGAATACAGTTATATTTTTATAGTAGTAGTTTAAATAACCTGTGAAGAGGGCTGGTGAAAGGATCAGAGACACTGAGGATGATCAGTCATAATGTATTACCCCAAGACAGATAAGGCCATTAAGTAAAAAGCTACCCCACACTAGAACATGTAGTGAGAACCTTACTATCAAAGTAATAAGGGACATAACAACATAACATGGGAGCTTGACCGGGAGAGTTATTTGACTGCTAAAATAACTCAAAACATTTTTTGAACTATATATGTGCTGGTGTGGGGTAATAACAGTTGCATGTTTCAGGTAGGAGAAGATTTACCAAGGTGGTGTTAGTGGAAGTGTTGTTTTCATATATTAGTTTACAGGTTGTTTTTCTCCTAAGGTGGGAGAAAGTTTGAGTAACAAATTTTTGTTGTGGTTATGGTAAGTGCTATTTGCATAGTTTACATTCAATTTGTGTTATTTTATGTGCCTGTGGGAAAACTTTGTCCACTGATACTGTAAGAGGGAAGCAAGTGTTTAAAGATAAAAACTATGTTAGAAGATGAGTCTTTAAACTTTTTAGGCTTCAGGGAAGAAGGTAATAATTCATCAGTAAACATGCCTGTTAACAGTGAACATGAGGGATCACCTACTCCAGGTGATAAGGAAGTGGAGAGAATGAGACTTAAATTAGCAGTGCTAGAGGCTGAAATGAAATTAATGAAAGCTAAGGAGGAAGAACATCAAAGGTTAGGAGGTTCAGAACCAGAGTCTGAGCAGTACTTTAATATAACTGAAGCTACAAATTTTGTCCCTAAGTTTACAGAGAGTGACCCAGATAGATATTTTTATTTTTTTGAGAAGACTGCTTTGGAGCAAGGATGGCCCAAACAGAAATGGGCTACCCTAGTTCGCACACAACTTGTGGGTAAAGGATTCCAGAGAGTAGAGACTCTGGAGGGGAAAAAAATTTCTGATTATGATAAGATTAAAGAGAAAGTATTGCTTGCCTACCAAATGATAAATGAGAAATATAGACAAAAGTTCAGAAATCAAAAATTTCAGGATGGGCAGACCTTAACTGAGTTTGGGAATGAGAAACTGTTCCTTTTTAAGAAATGGGTTTGTTCTAAAGGAGTTAATAAAGACTATGACAAATTAGTAGATCTGATGGTTCATGAGGAATTGTACAATACAATCCCTGTTGACCTCAGAGAGTATCTGGAGGACAAAAACCCAGATAATCTTTCAGAAGCACTGGATCTAGGTGACCGATTCTTGGCTCGCAGGGAATTGGTAAGTAAAAACAGTCATGCTCCTTCTGAAAATTTCCCCACTCGTTCTAAACCATATTCCAAGTACTATGGTCATAAAGGTAAGTGGGACAAGAATGTTCAGGGACAAATGAAGGCTGAGGCACCCTCTAAAATAGAAGGAAAAGGTAAGTCAACTGGAGCTCAAAGTTTACCTAGACAATCAGATAATGTTTCAGGTCCTCGAGTAAACAGTACCAGTCCTAAACCAAATGGTAAAAATACCTTTAAGAGTTTTATCTGTTACTACTGTAACAAAACTGGACACACACAAAAGTTTTGCTGGTCAAGACGGCGAGATCAGGAAAGGGAGGAAGCATCCCAGGGGACCCTAACTGCAGAGATACATCCAGTTGCCTGCATTAGGTCTTCAAGGCAAGGTGAGGAGGAACCTTTGGATCTAGACCCCAGGATGTGTATATTTTCTAGTAGGTCCACAGTTGGTTTGCAAAAGGATGTAGTCAGAGTTGAGAACATATTGTCCTTGAGAGATGGATGTAGCACCTACTCTTTGCTACGTGCTGGAGTGCTGCCAGTGTCTAAGGATACCTATACTGGGGTAGATATATTGTTGAAGGGTATTACGGGCTCAACCATAAGGACACCTGTACACAAATTATGGGTAGAATCTGCGTACCAAGTTGGCTATCTCCCTGTAGGTATCTCAGATGAAATTCCCTTCGAAGGGGTCGACCTCTTGTTAGGGAATAATGTTATGGGCCTGTTAGACAGTGAGGAACAACTAGTTTGGGGGAAACCAAGTCCCAAATGTTGGGAGGAAAAGGCTAGGAAAACCCTGCCAGACCTTCTCCCTGATGGTTCCACCATGAAAAGTATGGCTCATGATCATGCTACCAACAGTCTTCATGATATTTCTCATGAGGATGGTGAGGGCTTAAGTTTGGTAACTCTGCTTTCTGATGTTGAACTGCAGTCAACTGAATAAGAGGATGTTCCAGCTAGAGCTGAGCATGATTGGAGAATGGATCAGTTAAATAGTGTGAGAGAGGCTGCACCTGCTAGGGTGCAATTAATTTCTGTGCAGGAAAATGTCACTCTTAAGCTGATCAGAGCCTCAGCTGTTGCTGAGGAAGAGATTTTACAATTAATTAAGTGTTTTCATTTCAGGGAGGAAACTCTTACAAAGAATTCACCTCTGTTAGCAGTATCGATGGAAGGAGAACAAGGGTTTTGTCCCCAGATGGTGATGTCCAAGGTTTCCAGGCATTTCTTCTGGTCTCAACTGTGGGAGACTGTCAGAGAGTATATCGAGACCTATCATGTCTCTCAGTTTATAGGGAGACCTAGTCAAAGTATTAAACCTGTTCCCCTTCAGTCTATTTCAGAACCAGGTGAATCCTTCAGCAAGCTGGTAGTAGATGTACTTGGTCCATTCCCAAGGACCAAACTGGGAAATGATTATTTACTCACAATTATTTGCTCCATTACCAGGTACCTGGAAGCAGTCCCTCTACATAAGATAACTGCTCATGTAGTCCTAAGGGTTTTGATGAAGTTCTTTTTTCATGTTGGTTTTCCTCAAGAGGTGGAAAAAGACCAATGGCCTAACTTGACCTTAAAGTCTTTTAGAAATGTTTTAAAGGGATTAAAAGTAGAGCCTCAGTTTTCAACTGCCTATCACCCTTCATCTCAAGGGGAAATAGAGAAATTACATCAAACCCTCAAGACAATAATGCAAGCCTATGGTATAGACAATACTAACAACTGGGATGAGAGGATCCCTTTCTTTGTATTTGCTGAGTGGGGAAGCACTCTGGAATCTCTGAGCTATTGGCTTAGGGAGGATGGTGATGCTTTCCCCTCGGAGCTTTTTCTCAGTTTCAGACGCTGTTTGGCTCATATGAGGTGGATGGTACCAGTGAACGTGCCCATCAACCAGACCAGGATGATGATGTGGGGCCATAATGCTCTGGAAGCTGTAGAGGAAGTGCTGATAGTGGAGCCAATTCATGTGAAAATCTGTATGGCAAATTGCTCTGAGCTAAACATGTTGTGGGGGAAGGTCCCAGGGGTTAGATATAAAACCCACACACCTGAGCAGGAAGAAAATGAGTATATTTTACACAGTAACCGGTTAAAGGGTTTGAAGTTATGTCAAAAATTCAGAGAGACCAGTGTTTTAATGGAATGTAAAGGGCTGCAAAACAATAATCTATATGAAATACCCAAAGTGTATTTAAGAAATAACATGTGTGTAAAAGATTTTGAGAAATGCATGCTTGGTTTTAATGAGAAAAATGTTGAAGAGTTGGCTCAGCCACCTTGGAACTTTATAAAAGTTTGGGATGTCAGTAATGGGGAAAAGTTGAAACTCCATGAAGAAATTGTTAAGGATGCTGAACCAATTCAACAATTTTTGTTTGGGAAAAATCTGTATGAAAAATTGGATATGGAGGAAGAAGTGAAATTCTTCCAACACCAGTTTGTAGTGCTTAGTGAGAGTCAGTGGGCATTCCCATGCTTCATGGTTCCCAAAATAGATGGCACCCTGGGCATAAACACTGACTACCACAAAATACATTTAACAGCTAAGGTTTACAGGATTAGAAAGATTGATACTTATGTACTAAAAGATGCAAACATTTAAAAAAAAACTAAAACATGGGGCAGGAAGATGTGATTTCCATGGCCTGTGTTCCATTACCATTTTCATGTGTGTAATGAAAATTGTGTTCATTGTGTGCTTAAAATTTATGTGTGAGATGGAACATGAAAGGGTTTGTGTAAACTTGATGTACACAACCTGGGTGCAAAGAGACGTCTTTGGTGTCTGCTTTTGTCCTGCGAGAGGTTGCAGAATTGTTACTATCAATGTACAACCTTCTAAGTTTAAATGTTAACATTTTACCACAGGAAAGAAAATTTTCATTTTGGGGCTGGCTATTCAGCATTTGTATATGTCTCAGGATCTCTTCATCCTGTTCCTGTGTATGGTGACTAAAATCAGACTCTTAAAATGGGCTTTGTTCCTACAGCCTTTTAATTTGGAAGTTAAATATATAAAAGGCTCAGAGAATGTGGTTGCTGATGCTCTCTCTAGATGTTTCATGCAGATGCATGGTGCGTACTTTGTACATAGTGTTTGTCATGTGCTGACCTTGTTGTTTTTGCAGTGGTGAACTCTCGGCGAGCCTGAGTACTCTCTACCAGCCATCTGACTGTGAAGGAGTGCAGTCGGAGCCAAAAGTGTGACGAGGGTCAGTGTATATGTAAATGTGAGTTGAGGCAGTGGTTGACAACCTTCGGTAACATGAGACGTTCAGGAAGGTATGTGATATGTTGTGTCTTGGTGTGCTCTATATACGAAACGGCCCGACGATTTGCCTTTGTGGTCCCTTGGACCCCTCCATGTTCTATGTCAGCCTCCTCTTCATAAGTTTGGAGGATCTGTGTGGAGTGGGATCTCGGAAGATGGGCTTGAGTGCCTGTATGTTAACTGGAAGTCTCACTGTTTGGTTCGGCCACCAAGTGAAAGACACCTTGATATGTTTTGTAAAGTTTCCTGCCTGGTGTACACCTGACTGCTCTGGGTTTGGCTCTACTCTCGTCTCCTGATCAGGAAGATGCCACCCTGGAGTACCAGTTGCTTGCTGGATTACCGAAGCAGAGGCACAGGCCTGTTGGTGCAGGCTTTCACAGTAGGCATTGTGTGCAATTCTTGCATTGTAATGTGTATTCTTTTTAAAAGTCACTAAAATTGTAAATAGTTACACCCTTGAGTATATGGGTATGGTTAAAATGCTTTTCTAAAAAATTCTGCAATCTGTTGTAAATAACAGTAAAGTTATTACTGTAAATAACAGTAAAGTGAAGAGTAGTTATGGTGCTGGGAAATATGTAGCATTTCTAGTAGTCTTGCTTACCGCCTTCAGACTTAAGCAATATACTTTTTACTAGCCGTATCCTGAGGGACACGGCTAGCTTTTGTGAGACTTCGTCTGGAGGTGGGGGTGTTATGGGGCTATAGGACCCAACATGTATTTATAAGTAACAGTTACTCTGGAATACCTAATTATATTGAATTGTTGGGGACTTAGCTCTAAATGTCATAAGGGCAGATCACCCTTATGACTGAGAGGCAGCTGGGTCAAGCCTATTTTTCTCAATATAATAGGTTATACTATAGACACACAAATACACAATTTAAATAAGTAGTTTATAAAGTTGTAATTCTTTTTGTAAAAGTAAAATTAAGGTGTGGTAGAAGTGTGGTAAGTGGAGAATTGTGCTTGGCAACAGTCTTTTGTTGGTGTGGGAGGAGCTTAGCTAGGCTCCTCCCTCCCTCTCTCTCTCTCTCTCTCTCTCTCTCTCTTGGCTGGACTTCAACCTGGCAGGATCTCTGGGTCTTTCTTCCATTTTTTGGGGAATTATGTGTGCTCCAGGGGTGAGTTTTTATAACTTAAGTTGTGGCCACCATACCCAGGGTGACTATAGTGTGTCAAAACACTGGTTAGCCCAGAGATTAGTCATGAAGAGAGAAGGGCGAAGTTGCTGAGATGCACCATGTGGGAGAACAGCTAAGGAGTGTGTAGATTTTTGTTTTGAATATGTGAGGCTGTAATTGTATATTCTGTACATATCTATTTAGAATACAGTTATATTTTTATAGTAGTAGTTTAAATAACCTGTGAAGAGGGCTGGTGAAAGGATCAGAGACACTGAGGATGATCAGTCATAATGTAAGTATTACCCCTAGACAGATAAGGCCATTAAGTAAAAAGCTACCCCACACTAGAACATGTAGTGAGAACCTTACTATCAAAGTAATAAGTGACATACCAACGTAACAATATATATATATATATATATATATATATATATATATATATATATATATATATATATATATATATATATATATATATATATATATATATATATTATATAATTATGCAAACAATCACAGATGGGCGATCTTAACTATGTAGGACAAGCCACGGGGGAGGGGTGGAAATCTTTAGTTCAAGTACTTTCACACTTCTCAGTGCGTCATCACGGGCTGTACAATGTTGCAAGTGAGCAACCAAACAGAGAGAGAGGTCTCAGAGTAGCGTTGGTGTCACCGGCCACGGTTACCCTTAGACTGGGTTGGCATCGACCATTAACCCAGTCTAAGGGTAACCCTGGCCGGTGACACCTACGCTACTATGAGACCTCTCTCCCTGCTTTGGTTGCTCCCTTGCAACATTACACAGCTCCTGATGATGCACTGACAAGTGTGAAAGTACTTGAGCTAAAGATTTCCACCCCCCATGGCTTGTCCTGCATATATATATATATATATATATATATATATATATATATATATATATATATATATATATATATATATATATATATATATATATATATATATATATTTATATATATATATACATAAATATACAAATATATATATATATATATATATATATATATATATATATATATTAATATATATATACATATACATTATATATATATATATTTATATATATATATATATATACATACATATACATATATATATATATATATATATATATATATATATATATATATATATATATATATATATATATATATATATATATATATATATATATATATATATATATATATATATATATATATATATATATATATATATATATATATATATATATATATATATATATATATATATATATATATATATATATATACCACATTACTTTGTGCAGAAATATCACTAAATATCGTATTGCAAGCTTCCTTATCAATAGCTAAAATAAGGAAGTCCGACTATATAATATTATCTGGGGCCATAGTATCTTACTAAATGGAATCATGTTCAATTAATGTGTATTGTAACTTGACTTAACATCATAAGTTAGGTATTGTAAAGCACTTCAGAGAATGACAAGCGACCTACCTCATGTCAGGTTGCCCCTCCTCACAGCAAACACTATCAGCTGGTCTGTTGTGACAGAACCCTGTCCTATTACAACAGATGGTGCTCAAAGGGGACAAACGTGTGTCTTACGTCCCTTGTTAAATTATCTTGATTACTCACATGCGGTCTGAAGAACCCTGTGAGGTTACCTTATGTAACTTTACAAGAGTGAATGGTGGTGATACCTTAAGGTCGTGTATTTTTTTTTTTTTTTTTTTTTTATCACTCTGGCCGATTCCCACCAAGGCAGGGTGGCCCGAAAAAGAAAAACTTTCACTATCATTCACTCCATCACTGTCTTGCCAGAAGGGTGCTTTACACTACAGTTTTTAAACTGCAACATTAACACCCCTCCTTCAGAGTGCAGACACTGTACTTCCCATCTCCAGGACTCAAGTCCGGCCTGCCGGTTTCCCTGAACCCCTTCATAAATGTTACTTTGCTCACACTCCAACAGCATATATATATATATATATATATATATATATATATATATATATATATATATATATATATATATATATATATATATATATATATTTGCACTCATAAGATATGAGAGATATGCAAATGACTTATAGTTGATACGTTTCTAACATAAGAAACAATATGACATTAAAAGGCCTCTAAATTTTACTTGTGGTTCTTCTTTCCCCAGAGAAAGAAGTAGTTAAAAGTCTATTGAATTATTGCACTTAGACTTCTTTTAAAATGAAAAGAAGAACAGGCAGGCAATAAATGGGGACCTGTTCGGGAGCTGTAGAACCCCACAAGTGAAAATAAATTGAAGTAAATCTCTCCTAAATAGAAGAACTATAAAAATGGACCCTGGATCCGAGTTATTAAGTAATTTAACAGAGGCGTCCCCGAGAAACCTTAATATTACAAACTTGTTGGCAAATAGCCAGACAATAAATGAACCATATGATAGACATTATATGGCCCCCTACCCTTAGTTCTTTGATCAAAGATATAATGTCTGCAGACACTCCCTCCTGCGAAGAAGGAGTAAAGTTAGCATCTAGCAATCTCGAATTTCACCTCAATGCATTGAAAACGAATACAGAGAATGAACAGGAAGGGATACAACTTTCTCTTCATCATGTTAAATTCACCACAACTTCTACACCAAAGGGTCCCAAAGGACCTCAGTCAGAAGCTAGAGGCGAGTCTCGACAAACGCCCCTCACTGATAGTACTGACCCAAGTACTCAGCCCAAAACTAGTAGTGGAGTCCTACAAAAGTCTCCTCCATTACCTTTCGAGCACTTGGGGAAAGACCAATCAGAATCCATCGAATGCATATTGCATTTACAAAATGCCCAGTTAGAAGCTAAAAAAACGCCTAACTAAGGAAGAGTTCAAGCTTGAAATCTTAAGATATGAAAGAAGGGCAAGGAAAGAAGGAGACTTGGAAAGTACACTTAGGAGGTTTGACTTACATAAAGCGGCTCTTATGATGGCTAAATTTAATGAAGGTAACAGAGACGTTTTCTTTGAGATTTTCAAGAATCAAGCCCAAGCCATGAATTGGTGCAAATGGAAATGGGCGACTTTAATTCATACTCCGTTAAAGGGCAAGGCTCAAACCTGTACGGCTTTTCTTCCTTACGCGCTATACACCCGGTACAATGTGGTGAAGAGAACCAATTTAAATTCTTACGATTTAGCCCCCATAAATTACCAAATGGCTTTTTGTTCGCTGAAACGTCAGCCATTACAATCCTATGTCGACTACGCCCGAGACAAGGTGACCGCTAGACCACTGGTGTAGAGCCACTAATGTCCACTCATTAGAAGAACTGACATTATTAATTCTGTTGGAGGATGTTCATGCGAATCTCCTGGGAGAATTACAGAAACATCTCATATGTCATCCAAAAAGTTCTCTGGAAGAAACTGTTGCACAGGCGGATAATTTCGAGGTGTCTCAAAGACTCGTCCTGAGTGAACACAGCTGGGAAAAAGTGAAATCCATCCCGGCAAAAGGTTAAACAACATTGATGGGCAAACCCCTTACTGAATACTCAGAACCATATCTCCCCCGAGTAGAGGACCCCTTCAAGGAAACCAGAAAACTGCCAGGGAAGAATCAAACTTGGTCCAGACCTTCAGTGAGAATGAAATGCTATTATTGTGTGAAGGAGGTACATAATATGTCTCAGTGTTTCAAACGAAGAGAAAACCTAGGAAATGACCAAATACCTGGCCTTCTCTCTCAGCTCATCTATGCTTCTCAATGCAACAGAGACTGGGAAATTACGAAGGAAAAATGAGAATCCAAGGGAAGACACACCCACTAGCTGACTCTCTGTATCCCCACCTACTGCTCTGGATGTATCCCGCACCTTATTTTTCCTCAAGTAAAGTGGGAATTACCGAACAACTATTGACCAAGGTAAGCTCCTTTCGAGACACAGGTTCTAATCAAACCTTACTTCAGGAAGGAATATTACTCTCCCTAAGAGTTCCTACACTTGACTAGATGTGCTGTTAGAAGCCTTTGGAGGCACCTCCCTGAGGGTACCCCTGTATCAAGTTTAAGTGATATCCCCATTCTTTGAAGGTTGGGTATCCGTTGGAATTTCCATGACAAATTTTCCAATAAAGGACGTCGACTTGTTGCTGGGAAATGATCTCGAAAGCATAGACATAAGTAAGGAGCCAGTAGTCATAGATAATGGGACTGAAGATTATTATGCTATAGAGGCCCGAAAGGAGGGACCCTAACTGTTTCCTTCTGAACATGGTGGCCCATGCCATGACTAATCGACGCCCTATCCTCAATAGTGAACGATAGTGTCGATATAGAATTAGGTAATTTGTTTAATGAATTAACCCCAGCCGATGCATTACCTCCCGAGGAGGCGACGAGTGTTGTGACTTTTCCCTCCTCTGGCAGGATCCTACCGGATCAGAAAGTTCTGGTGGAAGACCAAAACTCCGACCCCTCTCTGGAGAAAATTCGGAAAAACACCGTCCCTATGGAAGAAGCAAGTTGACACCATTTTTCTTTTGGGAAAAGGAACTGCAGAAAGAAAGGAGAAATTCCAGTGGCAAACCTTTAATTGTGCTACCAACGTCTTTTAGAGATCTAGTCTGTGAAATGGCTCATAATAGTTCCACTGGGGGTCATCTAGGGCAAAAGAAGATGTTTGCCAAAATTGCTAAACATTTCTCTATGTCCAAAATGCAAGAAAAGATAAAGCAATAAGTGAAAAGTTGTCTCACATGTCAGCTAATTGGCAAACCTTCACACAGTTCCTCTTTAGCTCCCCTTATTCCAATTCCAATGAGTGGAGAACCATTCTACAGGTTAGTGATTGACTGTGTCAGACCACTTCCTAAAATAAAGAAAGGAACCAATATCTTTTCACCATCATAGATACGGTTATGAGATATCCCAAGGCCATTCTCCTATGGAAAATTAGTGCCAGGATTATAGCTCAGGCATTACTTAATTTTTTTCTCAGTTCGGTTTCTGTAAAGAAGTACAGTCCGACTAAGGAACCAATTTTACTACCAAATTCTTTCAAGATACAATGTCTTACGAAGGAATGAAATCAAAATTTGCTACAGTCTATCGGCCACAATCACAGTGAGTGGTTGAAAGGTTTCACAGAACCTAAAAGCTATGATGAGAAAATATTTTTTTTTTTTATTATCACACCGGCCGATTCCCACCAAGGCAGGGTGGCCCGAAAAAGAAAAACTTTCACCATCATTCACTCCATCACTGTCTTGCCAGAAGGGTGCTTTACTACAGTTTTTAAACTGCAACATTAACACCCCTCCTTCAGAGTGCAGGCACTGTACTTCCCATCTCCAGGACTCAAGTCCGGCCTGCCGGTTTCCCTGAATCCCTTCATAAATGTTACTTTGCTCACACTCCAACAGCACGTCAAGTATTAAAAACCATTTGTCTCCATTCACTCCTATCAAACACGCTCAAGCATGCCTGCTGGAAGTCCAAGCCCCTCGCACACAAAACCTCCTTTACCCCCTCCCTCCAACCCTTCCTAGGCCGACCCCTACCCCGCCTTCCTTCCACTACAGACTGATACACTCTTGAAGTCATTCTGTTTCGCTCCATTCTCTCTACATGTCCGAACCACCTCAACAACCCTTCCTCAGCCCTCTGGACAACAGTTTTGGTAATCCCGCACCTCCTCCTAACTTCCAAACTACGAATTCTCTGCATTATATTCACACCACACATTGCCCTCAGACATGACATCTCCACTGCCTCCAGCCTTCTCCTCGCTGCAACATTCATCACCCACGCTTCACACCCATATAAGAGCGTTGGTAAAACTATACTCTCATACATTCCCCTCTTTGCCTCCAATTCATGAGGATTGGGATGATGGGCTCCCACTTCTGTTGTTTGCCTGAAGAGAGAATGTACAAGAAAGTTTAGGATTCACTCTATTTGAACTCATTTTTGGGCACCAAGTTTTAGAGGACCAATGTTGATGTTTAAAGAGGCCTGGACAAATAAAACTGGCCCCACCTTTATCTCCTCCCCTGAGGCCATCAAGAAGCGTCTCTCAGTAGCTCGAGCATTGGCCGCCGAAAATTTGAAATGAGCCAAAATAAAAATGGAATGTCGATATGACCGAGGATCAAAACTCTGGACTTTCGAACCTGGATATCAGTTACTAGTACAACAATTAACCCTGGGCCACCCCTTCAACCGAAGTTCGATGGTCCGTTGGAGGTGGTAAGAAGAGTGAACAATGCAAGTTATGTGTAAAAACACCCAAGAGAAGAAACTCCGAGCAGATTTATCACCTAAACCACATGAAAGCCTATGTTTCCCTGCTTTCTCCCATCAGTGCATGTTTGCCTTACCAGAAGGAAGAAACACCCCAGTCAGGAGATGAAGAATTAGGAATTCCAATGCTCTTGAAAAATTCAGAAGCCTTACAGAATTTAGAGACGCTGTTAGTGTCTCTAGAATCAGAAAAGGAACAGAAAATAAAAGCTCTGATTCACCAGTATCCCCAATTATTTGGGGACATTACAAAAACTTGTACCCTCGGCTTTCATGAGATAAATCTCAAAATGAATGTTCCAATTAAGTAGCCCACCGTACTGGGCTAGCCCTCTGAAACAAACAGAATTAGAGAAGGAAGTGGATTGGTTGCTCGCAAATGGATTAGCCAAAGCCAGTCTAAGTCCACGGGCTTCACCGTGTATCCTGGTACCTAAACTCGATGGGACCAAACAAATGTGCATCAACTTCAGGATAGTTAGCTCCTTTACTATACCCAGGATATTACCAGGTACCCTTCTCACCGAAGGCGAAGGAAATATCAGTTTTTGTGGTGCAAGGCGGCCTATACAATTACAGAGCAATGCCCTTCGGTCTTTGTAACACAACTTCGACCTTTCATAGTCTAATGGATCGAATGACTAAAGACTTGAAAGGGGTAGAACCCTATGTGGATGACCTCGTGGTTTTTAGTGATAATTGGGATCAACACATGAGGCAACTCCAAGCTTTATTTGAACTCTTAAACCAGTATAAATTCACGATCAAGTTGTCCAAGTGTGAATTCGGACAAGCCAAAGTTCAATACTTAGGATTTCGGATCGGTGAGGGCGAGGTAGCCCCTTTAGATGCCAAAAGACCAGAAAGCAGTGCAAAGATTCTTAGGGATAGCCAGCTATTATCACTGTTTCTGCCCCAATTTCACCCAAATAGCTTTTCCATTGACCGAAATCATGAGTCTTAAAACGAAATTCACCTGGACATCAGAGTGTGAGCTAGGTTTTAGACAGTTAAAAAAAAACCTTTCATCTACAGACTGACACGAGTGATTACGTGTTAGGTGCTGTGTTGTTACAACAAGCACCACCCTCTCAGTTACTACATCCTCTGTCTTACTTTTCATCTAAATTAAAGAAGCACCAACTTAACTATTCAACAATAGAAAAGGAGGTGTTAGCATTGGTGGTGTCTCTAGAACACTCTGATCTGTATGTAGGCTCTTCCCTTCATACTAAAAGGGTTTACTCAGACCATAAACCATTAGCATTTATTAACATGATGAAATCGAAGAATGCCCAAATCTTGAGATGGGCATTACAAATTCAACCCTATTCAAGTTCTTTATCTTATATGAAAGGAAAGATAATGTAATTGCAGACACCCTTTCTCGTCCCTAAACGATTCACAAAAGAGGGCAGGGGAAATGTACTGATCTGAGTTAACCCTAGTTTGTTTATTCCCACAGCATGAGCTGACATGTCTACTGATTCCACAATGTCCTCTCTGGTTGGAGGATTGAGCTGAGATGCATCCTAGCTGTATCTTGAGCAATTCACCCTTAGGACATCAACTCTGGCCGCTCCCACCTGACTTCCTTATGATGACCTGCAGTCGTGAGGGGATGGGGGGAGGTGTTACACCTGGTCACCTTCCACATTACTTTGGGCCAAAATATCAATTAATGTCATACTGCAAGCTTCCTTATTGATAGCTAAAATAAGGAAGTCTGACTATACAATATTATCTGGGGCCATAGTGTCTTAATAAACGGAATCATGTTCAATTAATGTGTATTGTAACTTGACTTAACATCATAGGTTAGGAGTAACAGTGCAGGTATTGTAAAGCACTGGATTAACGACCAGTCTCTGGCTCAATCTCGAGCTACCTCTGAGAATGTCAAGTGACCTACCTCAAGTCAGGTTGCCCCTGCTCACAGCAAGCACTAGCAGCTCGTCTTCAGCCCAAGGTGCATCTTTCTGAGATACTCTGTTGTAACAGAACCCTATTCCTTTGAGAATACGATAGATGGTGCTCGAAGGGGACAAACGTGTGTCTTACGTCCCGTGTTAAATTATCTTGATTACTCACAGGCGGTCTGAAGAACCCCGTGAGGTTACCTTATGTAATTTTGCAAGAAAGAATGGTGGTGATAACTTAAGGTCGTGTAAATAGTTCTGCATATATATTCTTGCACTCATAAGATACGAGAGATATGCAAATGACTTGTAAGAAACAATATGACATTAAATGGCCTCTAAATTTTACTTGTGGTTCTTCTTTCCCTTGAGAAAGTCAGGAGGACAGGCAGGCAATTATATATATATATATATATATATATATATATATATATATATATATATATATATATATATATATATATATATATATATATATATATATATATATATATATATATATATATATATATATATATATATATATATATATATATATATATATATATATATATATATATATATATATATATATATATATATATATATATATATATATGTCGTGCCGAATATGTAAAACTGGTCAATTAGCAAGAACTCATTTAATATTAAGTCCTTTCTGAAATTTTCTCTTATACGTTTAAAGCTATATTTTTTTAATTAATGTTGATGTAAAAATTTATAATTTTGCACCAAAAGAATCTTAGAAAACTTACCAAACCTTATTATAACAAGAATAATTTATTTTATCCTAACCCAACTAAATATATTGTAGATTTGTTTACTAATTTAATACTGAACAAACACAGTGAAATATATTTTTTTCGTTAGGTTCAGAATGATTTTGGCAAAATTATTGCATACACAAATTTTCGCTTGTCCTATATGGCAAGATGAGCGTTGCTATTTAAGCCAAGATCGCAAGTTCTGCCTATTCAGCACGACATACATACATATATATAAATATATATATATATATATATATATATATATATATATATATATATATATATATATATATATATATATATATATATATATATTTATATATATATATATATATATATATATATATATATATATATATATATATATATATATATATATATATATATATATATATATATATATATATATATATATATATATATATAATTCAAATTCAAATTCAAAGTTTATTCTCTATAAGGATTACAATGCTGGGTTTACAGAGGGGGCCACTAGAACACCTAGCATGGCTAGGCATTTCGGGCAGACTTAGATTAATTCTTAACTTTAAAATATTACAAATTATGAGGTAAGTTGGTATTATGGCTAAGTGACTAAATACCAGTTTGTGAGTTTAGCAATATAAATGCTTTTGTTTTGGCACAATACATAGTTTCAGTATTAGAGTATCACAGGCCAACTTATGACTAGTGAGGATTCATTATTTTAAGATTGAGATTGATATTTCTGTTTATGGTCAAATGGGTGAGTGAGTGTAAGTGTGAACCACCAGGTGGTATTCGTGTAATTAGTTGACGGGGTGTATCAGGGAGATAAGATGTTTTCTAATGGTAGTTTTGAAGGTGATGAATGTGTCTGCAGTTCTAGAGTTTTCAGGTAGGGTGTTCCAGATTTTAGGGCCTTTGACATACATTGAATTTTTGTAAAGGTTTAGTCGGACACGGGGAATGTCATAGAGATGTTTGTGTCTGGTGTTATGCCTGTGGGTTCTGTCACAACTATCAAGAAAGCGTTTTAGGTCAAGGCTAATATTGGAATTTAAGGTTCTGTAGATGTAGATTGCACAGTAGTAAGTGTGGATGTACTGAGCAGGGAGTAAGTTTAGATCTATGAAGAGGGGGGGGGTGTTGCCAGGGATGGGATTTAGTGATTATTCTTACTGCAGCTTTTTGTTGGGTTATTATTGGCTTTAGGTGTGTTGCTGCAGTTGATCCCCAAGAACAAATAGCATAGGTGAGGTATGGATAAATAAGCGAGTTGTACAGTGTGAGAAGGGCATTTTGCGGCACGTAGTATCGTATCTTGGAGAGGATCCCAACCGTTCCGGATACTTTTTTGGTTATGTGTTGGATATGGATGCTGAAATTCAGGTTGTTGTCGAGGTATAGGCCTAGGAATTTGCCCTCATTATGTCTGGCAACTGGAGTGTTGTCGATCTTAATGTTAATTTGCGCAACTCCTTCTCTGCTACCAAACATAATATAGTAGGTTTTGTCAGTGTTAAGCGTAAGTTTATTGGCTGTCATCCAAGTCGATATTTTGATCAGCTCCTCGTTAACAATGGTGTTGAGGGTGGCAAGATTAGGGTGAGAGACGACATAAGTCGTGTCGTCAGCAAAGAGAATGGGGTTCAGGTGTTGGGATACGTTTGGAAGATCACTGATGTATATGAGGAAGAGCCGGGGACCAAGGACACTTCCCTGCGGAACTCCAGTATCATGTGGCCGTGTTGTTGATGCTGTGTCTTTAATGGTGACATACTGATACCTATTAGAAAGGTAAGATTTGAGATATGCAAGCGCATGGCCTCTTATGCCATAATGGTGAAGTTTGTGGAGTAGGATGCCGTGGTCTACTGTGTCAAAAGCTTTTCTTTGGTCAATAAAAATTCCTAGTGGATATTCCTTATTTTGCAATGCTGTGTAAAGCAGATCTAGCATTTTTATAATTGCATCATTAGCGCTTTTATTTTTTCTGAATCCAAATTGGCAGGGGTTGAGTATGTTTTGTGCCGTTATAAATGAATATAGTCTCCTGTGCACGAGTTTCTCAAAGATTTTGGATAGCAATGGTAAGTTTGATATTGGCCTATAGTTGTTTAAATCTGTAGGGTCACCACCTTTATGTATTGGTGTAACCCTTGCTGTCTTGAGTAGTTTCGGGAAGGTGCTAGTTTCTAGTGACTTGTTAAAAAGTAATGAAATAGCATGCGAAAGGACATGGGCCGCTCGCTTGTACAATAATGGTGGGACATGAGACAGATTCCCCAAGTTACTTTTAAGTGACTATTATATATATATATATATATATATATATATATATATATATATATATATATATATATATATATATATATATATATATATATATATATATATATATATATATATATATATATACATATATATATATATATATATATATATATATATATATACAGACATATATATATATTTATATATATATATATATATATATATATATATATATATATATATATATATATACATATACATATACATATATATATATATATATATATATATATATATATATATATATATATATATATATATATATATATATATATATATATATATAAGAGAACCCTTGCTACAGCTGGATGCCCTGCCGAGAGGGAGCCACGATCACTTGCAGCAAACAATACCCACAACCCAGCAAACCGCCCCGACGGGATCACCATCTATCCTTGGAAGAATGGCAAGCTCTTAGCATGGGACTATATCTGTGTGTCCACCATGGCTGACACCTATATCCATCACAGTGTGGGGCGACAGGGAGGAGCTGCTGACCACAGGGAGGAGTACAAGATCAGCAAGTACAGGGACATTAGCCAACAGTATCAATTTGTCCCAGTGGGATCAGAAACCTTGGGATCATGGGGAAAAAATGACACACGTTTCCTTAAAGAATTGGGTTCCAGACTCATCGACACCACCAGGCACCCAAGGGCAGTCACTTTCATGTTCCAGCGCCTCAGCGTCGCCATCCAGAGGGGAAATGCTTGCTGCATACTTGGCTCACATCCAGCCTCGAAGGAGCTGGAGGAAATTCATGATCTTTGATACATTGTGCCATTGTATTCATGTTTATGTTTTTTTCTGTAAATGTATTTTGTTTATTAATAAATGTTCACATAGAATAAAAAATATATAGGGGGTGGTAGGAGAAGAAAATATTCAAACAACTCCGGGGAGAACATTGAGTTTTCCCTGAGGTACGTTTATTGTCTTCTCTGAGGATGAGGGTCCCCAGTCCAGCTATAGAGGTGGTACTTCCCTATATATATATATATATATATATATATATATATATATATATATATATATATATATATATATATATATATATATATATATATATATATATATATATATATATATATATATATATATATATATATATATATATATATGTCTAATTGAAGCATGAACGATTTAACCATTATAGATTATCCGAAAGAGAGAGAGAGAAGATAGAAAGGGAGAAGTAAAATTGAGAGAAAGAGAAAGATGCTTTCAATTTCTTACCTTATGAAAAAAAAATGAAAATTTCCTGAAGACGACAATAGCTTGACGATGACAGCAATGGTAAACTGATCCAAAATTGCTAAAGACAGTAACAACAGAGACTGATATTACCTGCTGAAGATAACGTTAACTGCTTAAGACAATATTGTGTAAAGGATGATTTGAATACACCAAGATAATGTGAGGCTACCCAAGACAATGTAAACTTACCCAAGACAATGTAAACTTACCCAAGACAATGTGAAGTTACCCAAGACAATGTGAAGTTACCCAAGACAATGTGAAGTTACCCAAGACAATGTGAAGTTACCCAAGACAATGTGAAGTTACCCAAGACAATGTGAATTTACCCAAGACAATGTGAAGTTACCCTACCCACGAGATGTGAAAAATAACACTTGTGTACAGTTCAGGACATTTATTAAATGAAACGTTCAGCCACAAGTGACTTCTTCAGTCTGATGGAATGTTTGCATAATAAGAGTCCTGAACCGTACATAACTGTCTTGTTCCAGAGAGTAAATAAAGGTTTGTCTTAATCAACGTTCACTAATTAATCACTATACTAGAGGCAACTATTAATATTGTTAGAATTAGTTATATTAAAGTATTACTGAGGAAGCAACAAACCCGTAGGGGTCATACCATCCTGGTAAATGGAAGGCAATCAGTTTCTTTCTGAAGAGGGGGAGGGTAGTTTTAATTCCTTGGATCGACAGCCCTATACAGCATCGAGACGCACACTCAAAAAACTTCCGTAAGAAAAGGCTTTAATCTGAAGTCAGTGTTTACTTAGGGTAGCAGATATTGAGTTATCCCAGACAACTCACTTAATGAAGACAGTATTGAGTTAGGTAAGTCAGTGTCAACACGCAGCCTGGGTCTCTGACATAAACGTGCGTTTTACAACGATTCACAGAAAGTGAGGCAAGCAACGTCCTTACTTCGAGCAAATCGTTGGTTTTCTGACGTATGTCTCACAAGACTTCTCTATATACGAAATTAAGCTTTGGATTAGCTGAAATTAACATTCTACCAAAACGATGAAATTAATGAATAATTCCCCTTGGATCAAACCTGAACATCTCTCAGTCCCAGAGGTACTATAACCTTCTAAGGATTTAGCGCTTCCTCATTAATACACTAGTAATGGACCAACCGAAGACAATGACGAGGGTCATCTTCACGGTCTTGATCTTAGCCTTGGGAATAAGACCTCTGGAGCTAGCACGTCGTGAGTCGTCCTCCTGGTGACCACCACGACGCTTCTCACCGTCTGTGGTAACACAAGTACTATGTTATTATTGTTAATAATTATTAATAAGAGTACCTCACACGGAGATACCCATTAAAACTAATAATAATAATAATAATAATAATAATAATAATAATAATAATAATAATAATAATAATAATAATAATAATAATAATAATAATAATAATACTAATAATAATCATAATAATAATAATAATAATAATAATAATAATAATAATAATAATAATAATAATAATAATAATAATAATTATTATTATTATTATTATTATTATTAAAATAAAATTAATAATGCAGACAAGTTACCTGGAAGACAAATATACACAAATATACAAATATACACGTCGCATATACACAAATGTGCACACATACACACGCACACGCACACGCACACACACACACACACACACACACACACACACACACACACACATTTAGGATTGAATAGAATATTCTGGCTGTGGTGGCTGCTTATTATGAGTATGATGCAGCATCTGAGTAATGGAGGACAGTTTATCTTAAGGACGAGGTACCAGGTGGTCAAGTTACATGAAGGACATGTTACCCGGAAGAAAGAAAATCTAGACGACAAGTTACCTGGAGGACTAGTTAGTTGACAGACAACTTTTTTCTGATATCTCTGTGATTAAGCTGATTCTTTAATTGCCTGTTCGACCAGGCCTTTGCTGTTGGCGACCCGCTGGCCCACATGACCATCACAGCCTGGTTGATCTGGCACTTGAAGGAGGTACATAGGATATTCTATACATACAGAGCTATCACATGTTATAATGAATGTGTTTACGAGTAGAGAAATAATACAAAGAAGATATATTAGAAACGAACAGAGTAGTACACGAGTTAAGAGGACAGCAGAGCCAGGATGCTGTCCTAAAAGACATGGGAGGAAGGAATGAAAAATCACAGTTCCGTTGCTCGAGAAATTCACCGAATGATCTTTTGGTCTTTTCTTTTCTCACACCAGGACGGACAGGAGCATCAAGATACGGTTCCTCTCCTAACTATGGGATTTTGGTGGACGGGCAGTAGACAGAAGAGACTGAAAGGAAAACAGGAAAAAGAAAGAGGAAGCGAGAGTTATGGGAAGGGTTGCATGAGTATATAGAGGTATACAGATACAAAGGCGAACAGGGAAAAGATAGATGACATGAGAACCCCACGGCCCATGCCGGGACTGTCTGCTATGAGACTCAAGGTATACTGACCATGCTAATCCACCCTGTCAACTTGCCAGTTGGAAAACCATGGTTCAAATGACTTCATGAGAAATACTACAGTGTGTATAGATATTAAATAAGAAAGGTAGAAGCAGAATTTGGCTTTACTGCTATTGCTGTCTCAGCCTTCATTACTACCTCTTTTTCAACCTATTATATGATTATGTCCTGTGAGGAACGTTGTTAACCCATCATCATGATGTAATTCCTGTATTAACAACAGAACTTTGATAAACACTGCCAACTACTGCAGCATAGTAAGTAGCTGAATAAGAAAGAGAAGTAGAGAGAGAGAGAGAGAGAGAAAGAGGTAGAGGCATATATATATATATATATATATATATATATATATATATATATATATATATATATATAGATATATATATATATATATATATATATATATATATATATATATATTATATATATATATATATATATATGGCAGATGTTGCAAGTGTATGGTGTAGGAGGTAGGTTACTGAAAGCAGTGAAGAGTTTTTACGAGGATAGTGAGGCTCAAGTTAGAGTATGTAGGAAAGAGGGAAATTTTTTCCCAGTAAAAGTAGGCCTTAGACAAGGATGTGTGATGTCACCGTGGTTGTTTAATATATTTATAGATGGGGTTGTAAGAGAAGTAAATGCGAGGGTCTTGGCAAGAGGCGTGGAGTTAAAAGATAAAGAATCACACACAAAGTGGGAGTTGTCACAGCTGCTCTTTGCTGATGACACTGTGCTCTTGGGAGATTCTGAAGAGAAGTTGCAGAGATTGGTGGATGAATTTGGTAGGGTGTGCAAAAGAAGAAAATTAAAGGTGAATACAGGAAAGAGTAAGGTTATGAGGATAACAAAAAGATTAGGTGATGAAAGATTGAATATCAGATTGGAGGGAGAGAGTATGGAGGAGGTGAACGTATTCAGATATTTGGGAGTGGACGTGTCAGCGGATGGGTCTATGAAAGATGAGGTGAATCATAGAATTGATGAGGGAAAAAGAGTGAGTGGTGCACTTAGGAGTCTGTGGAGACAAAGAACTTTGTCCTTGGAGGCAAAGAGGGGAATGTATGAGAGTATAGTTTTACCAACGCTCTTATATGGGTGTGAAGCGTGGGTGATGAATGTTGCAGCGAGGAGAAGGCTGGAGGCAGTGGAGATGTCATGTCTGAGGGCAATGTGTGGTGTGAATATAATGCAGAGAATTCGTAGTTTGGAAGTTAGGAGGAGGTGCGGGATTACCAAAACTGTTGTCCAGAGGGCTGAGGAAGGGTTGTTGAGGTGGTTCGGACATGTAGAGAGAATGGAGCGAAACAGAATGACTTCAAGAGTGTATCAGTCTGTAGTGGAAGGAAGGCGGGGTAGGGGTCGGCCTAGGAAGGGTTGGAGGGAGGGGGTAAAGGAGGTTTTGTGTGCGAGGGGCTTGGACTTCCAGCAGGCATGCTTGAGCGTGTTTGATAGGAGTGAATGGAGACAAATGGTTTTTAATACTTGACGTGCTGTTGGAGTGTGAGCAAAGTAACATTTATGAAGGGATTCAGGGGAAACCGGCAGGCCGGACTTGAGTCCTGGAGATGGGAAGTACAGTGCCTGCACTCTGGAAGGAGGGTGTTAATGTTGCAGTTTAAAAACTGTAGTGTAAAGCACCCTTCTGGCAAGACAGTGATGGAGTGAATGATGGTGAAAGTTTTTTCTTTTTTCAGGGCCACCCTGCCTTGGTGGGAATCGGCCATGTGATAATAATAAATAAAAATAAATATATATATATATATATATATATATATATATATATATATATATATATATATATATATATATATATATATATATATATATATATATACTAAAGGTGAATACGGGAAAGAGTAAGGTTATGAGGATAACAAAAAGATTAGGTGATGAAAGATTGGATATCAGATTGGAGGGAGAGAGTATGGAGAAGGTGAACGTATTCAGATATTTGGGAGTGGACGTGTCAGCGGATGGGTCTATGAAAGATGAGGTGAATCATAGAATTGATGAGGGAAAAAGAGTGAGTGGTGCACTTAGGAGTCTGTGGAGACAAAGAACTTTGTCCTTGGAGGCAAAGAGGGGAATGTATGAGAGTATAGTTTTACCAACGCTCTTATATGGGTGTGAAGCGTGGGTGATGAATGTTGCAGCGAGGAGAAGGCTGGAGGCAGTGGAGATGTCATGTCTGAGGGCAATGTGTGGTGTGAATATATGCAGAGAATTCGTAGTTTGGAAGTTAGGAGGAGGTGCGGGATTACCAAAACTGTTGTCCAGAGGGCTGACGAAGGGTTTTTGAGGTGGTTCGGACATGTAGAGAGAATGGAGCGAAACAGAATGACTTCAAGAGTGTATCAGTCTGTAGTGGAAGGAAGGCGGGGTAGGGGTCGGCCTAGGAAAGGTTGGAGGGAGGGGGTAAAGGAGGTTTTGTGTGCGAGGGGCTTGGACTTCCAGCAGGCATGCGTGAGCGTGTTTGATAGGAGTGAATGGAGACAAATGGTTTTAATACTTGACGTGCTGTTGGAGTGTGAGCAAAGTAACATTTATGAAGGGATTCAGGGAAACCAGCAAGCCGGACTTGAGTCCTGGAGATGGGAAGTACAGTGCCTGCACTCTGAAGGAGGGGTGTTAATGTTGCAGTTTAAAAACTGTAGTGTAAAGCACCCTTCTGGCATGACAATGATGGAGTGAATGATGGTGAAAGTTTTTCTTTTTTCGGGCCACCCTGCCTTGGTGGGAATCGGCCAGTATGCTAATAATAATAAATAAATATATATATATATATATATATATATATATATATATATATATATATATATATATATGTGTGTGTGTGTGTGTGTGTGTGTGTGTGTGTGTGTGTGTGTGTGTGTGTGTGTGTGTGTGTGTGTGTGTGTGTGTGTGTGTGTGTACTGGCACCTCTGCCAGAGAGAGGCTGTGGGCATCCTGCTCTGTGTTTTTGGCACAATATCGTCCAATCAAGAACACCTACCAAAGTTATCGTCAACAGGCTGGTGTGTGAATATCTGCTGCTCGTGTTGGAAAGAGCCAGAAGACTCTGCATTTCGTCTCTTCCTTCAGAATCAAGAAAAGTGTTGTGTAGGTGAATTCAGTGAGGGAACATAACGGTCACCTATGGGTAGGTGAGGTCGGTGAGGGGAGGCCTCATCGAGGAAGAACCACGTTGTAAATCTTGCAAACAAGGCAGCCATGAAGCTTACAGCACTTCGCCGTATCTTGCATTTGCTTGACAGTAGGGGTTGCAAGATTCTGTACAAGGCACAAGTACGCTCACACCTTGAGCATGCTCCACTTTCTTGGTCTGCCTGTCCCCCCTCTCATCTGCGACTGCTTGACAGAGTAGAGAACAAAGCAAGACGTCTCATCTCTCGAATGGACCAATCCTGAATAGAACTGTAATTTCAGCAGAGCCTTCAACACAGAAGGGATGTGGGTGGCCTTACTGTTATGTACAAGCTCAATATTGTCAAAGTACCTCACTTGGATCCACTTCAAGGACAGCGTGAAGCAAGCTTCTGTACCACAAAACGGGCAAAAAGCAGCAACTTCACTCTGGTTGCACCCTACTCTAGAACATCATTTCATCTGAGATCATTTATCCCCAGGATGACTCGAGTGTGGAATACATTCGTACAGCATTATCATGACAACGAGATAAAGTCAGTTAATCAGATGAAAATGCTGGCCCATAGAAGGCTCCAACTTCATCCTGTTCCCTACTTTTATGTCTTATAACAATAAAAATGCTTTCAAATGAGCTGATGTAGGTAACAGCTCTTAGCTTGTCAATAAAGTGAGGAATCCTTAACCTGTATATAGCTTGTCAAAGCTAGGGATCCTTAACCTTGTAAAACCCTGTGTAAAAAAAAAAGGAAGAGAGAGAGAGAGAGAGAGAGAGAGAGAGAGAGAGAGAGAGAGAGAGAGAGAGAGAGAGAGAGAGAGAGAGAGAGAGAGAGAGAGAGAGAGAGAGAGAGAGAGAGAGAGAGAGAGAGAGAGAGAGAGAGAGAGAGAGAGAGAGAGAGAGAGAGAGAGAGAGAGAGAGAGAGAGAGAGAGAGTGGTGTGGTGGAATGGTGACGTGTACTTAGCTCTGTGAAGACCTGTTTGTGTGCTCTCTGTGAATCTGAACCAGGATGCCCTCTCTTGAGCAACTTTACCAGCAGCTGAAAGAATAGCTTATGGTTGCTAACTGTAAGGAAAATGCAGTGACATTCATTGACAACTGGGACCTCTTCTATGGTGGAAATGACATGTATGCCAGGGATGGGGTCCACTTATCTAGGTTTGGGGTGGGAGCACTGGCCAACGCAGTTGAGGGAGCAGTTAGGTCTTTAAACTAGAAATAGATAGTGGTATGGGTTTTTGTGGAAAATCAATGCATTTTGAGGGTAGTGATAATGTGAGTTTTAAGGAAACCAGTTATAGGCAGAATGAGGAAGAGTTATTGATGAACATAGGAAATCCAATGGCATTAGGTGGTAGGGAGAGTAACAGGCGTAGTGGAGGAACAGAAATCAGGAAGAAAAAAGAGAAGGGAGGGTCCTTGAATATATATTACACAAATAGTCGTAATGCTAGGAGTAAGATAGACAAGTTAAGACTAGTTGCTAGTGCAGGTAACATTGATGTATTTGCCTTAACTGAGACGTGGTTCAATACGAAAAATCGGGACATGCCTGCTGAATGTCACATAGAGGGTTTTAAATTGTTCCAAGTACACAGAAGTATCGGGAAGGGGGGTGGGGTGGCACTATGTCCGAGATCGCTTGAACTGTTGCATAAAAACGGGTATTAAGTCTGAAGAAACACATACAGAGTCTGGATAGAATTTTCAGAGGGACATGAAAAATTGATTTTAGGTGTAATATACCGTCCCCCAAACTTAGATATGGACCAAGGGAGACTACTATGGGAGGAAATTGTTAAGGCCACAAGGCACGATAATGTAGTAATTCTAGGAGACTTTAACTTTAGTCATATTGATTGGAATTTCTTGACTGGGAATTTAGAATCAAACGACTTCTTAGAAGTAGTTCAGGATTGTTTTTTGAAGCAGTTTGTGACAGGGCCTACAAGGGGAAATAACCTGCTTGACTTAGTTCTGGCAAACAATGAATCCCTTGTTAATAATTTAGAAATTTCAGAGGAACTGGGTGCTAGCGACCACAAATCAATTACATTTAGCATTGAATGGAAGTATGATTGTAGGGATAACTCAGTAACAGTTCCAGATTTTCGCTTAGCAGATTATGGTGGGCTTAGAGAACACTTATCTGTAGACTGGAGTAACGAAGAGAGCTATCAGTATGACAGCTTTCTTAATGCAATATATGCTGCGCAAAGGACATTTATCCCAAATAAGGAAATTAGATCGAATAGAAATGACCCCAAATGGATGAATAGGCTCAAATTTCTTTTAGGACAGAAGAAAGGAATTTATAGTAAGAAAGTCATCTTATGAATTATACAGTAGGCGTATCAGTAGTATGAGGTGAGTACTGGAATTTTTTCCCATAAGGAATATTGTGAAGTGGATTATCTTATGAATCAGTATACGTATTGACATTAAGAGGGACGTTAAAAAGGGGATAAGAAGGGCTAAGCAGGACTATGAAATTAGAGTTGCTAGGGATTCGACAACTAACCCAAAAAGTTTTTTCCAGGTTTATAGAACAAAAGTTAGAGATAAGATAGGTCCCGTTAAAAATAACTCTGGGCATCTCACTGACAAGGAGAATGAAATGTTATCTTTTCTTAATAATTATTTTCTTTCGGTTTTCACTCAGGAAGACACTGACAATATCCCAGTAATTAATTTTTATAGTGGGCTTGAAGATGATAAATTATGCAGTATCACAATCACTAGCGAAATCAAACAGATAGACCGGTTAAAGCAAAATAAGTCCCCGGGCCCTGATGAACTTTTTTCAAGGATTCTTAGGGAGTGTAAAGTGGAACTCTGTGAACCTTTAACTAATATGAACATCAAAATGGTATACAATACCGACAAGTTGGTAGGTAAGACACATAGGCAACAGTTAGGCAACTTTATTCCGAAACGTTTCGCCTACACAGTAGGCTTCTTCAGTCGAATACAGAAAGTAGGCAGGAACATATGATAAATTATGCAGTATCACAATCACTAGCGAAAGTCAAACAGATAGACCGGTTAAAGACAAACATAAGTCCCCGGGCAACCAACTTTATTCCGATCGCCTACACAGTACTTCTTTTACAGAAAGTAGGCAGGAACAGTAGAGATGTGAAGACGATGTAATCAGTCCATCACCCTTTCGTAGAATTTAGGTTGTCAGTCCCTCGGCCTGGAGAAGTTCAATAGTCAGGAACTATCTGAAGATCAAGCGACAGTGCGGAGACTTAAATACTGTCGGAAGGAGAGGTGCAGAGTAGTAGTAGTAGTGAGAATGTTGAGAGGTCAGGTCCCTCTCAGATACATCACTTGAAAGGGTTGTCTAAGGCGTTTTCTGTCAAGAGGCCATGTGTGCATGACAAGATGAACATCGTATACAATACCGACAGGTTGGTAGGTAAGACACATAGGCAACAGTTAGGCAACTTTATTCCGAAACGTTTCGCCTACACAGTAGGCTTCTTCAGTCGAATACAGAAAGTAGGCAGGAACAGTAGAGATGTGAAGACGATGTAATCAGTCTATCACCCTTGAAGTCGTAGAATATTTTTAATTTATCTCTTCAAACAGGTGTAGTGCCTGATATGTTAGATGGCTAATGTAGTTCCTATTTTTAAATCAGGGGACAAGTCGTTATCGTCAAATTACCGCCCAATAAGCCTAACCTCAATTGTAGGCAAATTACTAGTCAATTATAGTTGATAATATTAGAAGCCATCTCGATAGGCATAATTTGATTAATGATACTCAACATGGTTTCACTAGGGGCCGTTCCTCCCTAATTTATTAACCTTCTTCGGCAAAGCTTTTGAGGCCGTTGATCAGGATAAAGAGTTCGATATTGTTTATTTAGATTTTAGCAAGGCTTTTGATAGAGTATCTCATCAGAGACTTTTGAAGAAAGTGGCTGCTCTTGGCATTGGGGGAAAAATGCTGTCATGGATCGAGTCATGGCTCACTAATAGGAAGCAGAGAGTGTGCATAAATGGGGTTAAATCTGAGTGGAGATCTGTAACAAGTGGCATTCCGCAGGGATCAGTTTTAGGCCCATTGTTGTTTATTATATATATAAACGACCTTGACGAGGGAATTACTAGTGACATAAGCAAATTTGCTGATGACACGAAGATAGGTAGGATAATCGATTCAGACGTTGAGGTCTCACAACTTCAGGAGAATTTAGAAAAACTCAATTCGTGGTCAGAAAAGTGCCAGATGCAGTTCAATGTAGATAAATGTAAAGTTCTAAAGCTCGATAATGTCCATAACCCTAGCACCTACCAGCTTAATAATGTTGAATTTAGCCGTATAGAATGCGAGAAGGATTTGGGGGTTATGGTAAGCAGCAACCTTAAACCAAGACAGCAGTGCCTAAGCATGCATAATAAGGCAAATAGATTGCTGGGATATATATCAAGAAGTGTAAGCAACAGAAGTCCAGCGGTTATACTTCAGCTTTATACATCTTTAGTAAGGCCTCACCTAGATTATGCAGCGTAGAATGACTAAATTAATACATACCATTAGAAATCTTCCTTATGAAGAAAGATTGAAGACCCTTAAATTACATTCACTTGTCTCCCCTCATTCTTCGTTTAACATGATCGAAGTGTATAAGTGGATGATGGGTATTAATAAGGGGGATATTAGCAAGGTCTTGAGGATATCTCTCCAGGAGAGAACCCGCAGTAATGGATTCAAATTGGACAAGTTTAGATCTAGAAGGGATGTAGGAAAGTATAGGTTTGGAAATAGGGTAGTTGATGAGTGGAACAGTCTACCTAGTTGCGTTATTGAGGCTAAAGCCTTGGGTAGTTTCAAATATAGGTTGGATAAATACATGAGTGAGAGGGGTTGGATTTGAGTGGGAGTTGCATATGACAGTGGATAGAGTTATCAGAGCTTATTTCTTGGGTGGCATTGAAAATTGGGTTGGGCAAATGTTTTGTTAGTGGGATGGATTGTAAAGGACCTGCCGCGTTGAATATGAAATCGGCTTCACCAACTATGCAAAAAGTGATTCACAGATGACTCACGAAATCGTAATGACACGATTGCAAACAAAACCATACCACAGGCGGGGATAGAACCCGCGATCACAGAGTCTCAGAACTCTAGAGTCTAGAGTCTAGACCGTCGCGCTAGCCACTGGATCATCTGCGTGATAGAGAGGGTTGAGTGGCTCGAAGCCGTTCGGGAAAAGACAACAACAGTCAAGCAACAATGCTGACAGAGCACGCACACAGAGACCACTTTTGTACAGTAAAACGAAACAGTCCATAGACCTCATCCACAATCAGAAATCTTGCAAACATGACTATGGACAAGAATTTTTAATGCAATCAATGAATCCCAATGCATATCTGAACGACGACCAAAATTCTAGCACAATAATTTTCGCTCTCTCTCTCTCTCTCTCTCTCTCTCTCTCTCTCTCTCTCTCTCTCTCTCTCTCTCTCTCTCTCTCTCTCTCTCTCTCTCTCTCTCTTTCACAGGGTTTTACAAGGTTAGGTTAAGGTTTCTAACATTATTTACAAGATAAGAGCTGTTACCTACATCACGTCTTTCTCTCTCTCAGTAAGTTCGTCATGTCAGCTCTCTTAGCCGAGCTCTGGTGCATACGTTGGACCGTGTGCGCCGTGATACCATGGTCGATCTGGACACCAATCAGGAGGCTTGGTATGGAACCGGACCGCGGGGGCGGTGGCCTCCGAAATCGGCTCCAGGAAGACTCAAAGATCGCCGGGTCTCAGGTAAACAATTTCAGAAATATGTTCACTGGGAGACTCCGACCTGCACTCGTTTGAAGCAAACTACATGGAGCCGTTACCATTACAATTCTGCAACCCCATACACAGCTTTCTAACTTAAAAACCAAAAATGCTAGTACCACTATGTGCGGAGTCTGGAAAAAAAATACAAAAATTAGGAGGCAAATGATGCTACTCTCGTTCATACCATAACGAGCGAAAGAGAAGTAGACACTTCTGCAGTCACCAGAGAATTGAAGCATGACTTTATCAGTGTTTCCTAAGGCCTACTTTTACATCACCTCTCCCCATCCTTTACTTCTTTATCGATGAGCCGTACAATATCCCGTTCATTTTCTGCAAACTTCAACACTATCTGTGTGCTGACCTAGGCCAGCTGGGCTTGATGATATACAGTGTAGGTTCATATGCTTCGACACTTACATCTCACATCATTTTGTCTTCCCCTTACATCTTTTTATCTAGTTAAGGTATGAAGGCGTTTTGTCCCTACCGAGCAAAACCGTAGGGTACTCCTGGACAAGGTTTGTCTCATTATAGACTCGGTTCTAAGCACACTATTTGTAAATTGTTAGAATTCTGAGTCAATACATGCATCTTTTGGTATTTAGAGACCCCGCAATTGTTCCCTTTTCATCAGTCGGTCTAACAAAAAGTTACTCTACCCTCGATTCCTTACTAAAGCACGCTTTAGTTCTTGTGGTCAACTGGACCACTTTACATTGTTTGAAGTTTTCTATACCTACAATAAATTCGAAAGTCTATACGAGATGCCCTGCCATCCCACTGCCTATTTTATGCCTGCATGACTCCTGTTCCTGTATGTGCCACGATTTAATTTAAAGGCTTTCTCTTTGATTATCAAAGAAGTCCCACGCCATCTCAGGAAAGTGAACTATTTTATTCGGCTGAAGCTAATTAATACTTTCGCCCGTATAACTTGGAGAGCTATTAGGTAAACCATTCTCAGACTTCTTGTAGCCATAATTCCGTACAAGCGAGACTATGGAGACCATGTATATTCCTCAGCTTTACCAGCTATTTTTAAGCAGCCTAGTACTATTTATCATCAGAGATCAGGTTAATGTCTAGGGATTTTCAATCTTTTCCAGTCTGGAGCTCGTATACTGAAGCAAACATCCTTTCTTTGCAGGATCGCCGTGATGCCCACTGCTTCGCTATTTTCTTCGCTTCCATGACCTTCACGACCTTCAGTCGAAAGAACAAATCCAGATGTTAGTAAGATAAATTAACTTAATCGTCAATCTCATTTGTTGCGGCTCTTTTGTCCCCGAGTTCAAACTCTGGCAATATCTCTTAATTTTATCCCCTCCCTCGTTCCCCACTCCTCCTTCCCTCCTTGGGATGTTCCAATAATTCATGCTTACTCCTTGTCCCTTCCATTGTCATGAGGCCAATATATCTGTTGCAAACTCGCGCCCACTGTTTCACTTTTAATACCATTTTCATGCTATGGCGGTTCTAGAACCTCATATTAGGATACTCGGAGAGTAATTCAAGGACATTTCAGCTAGCATTTTCACAGCAGAGTTATATGCCGTAATCGTTGTTATCATGCATATTTATAACCAAACCACAGAGCATGTAGGGTTTGAATCCATCTTTATCCACAAATTCATTAGTTGTTGTTTCAGACTATCAAAATGCGTACCAAGATGTAACTTTTTGCTGGGTTCCTGCACGCACACTGACGTTTATAGTAATGAACACGCAGACTCAGTCACTGGGTCTGCTAGTTAAGGTGTGCCAGTCTTTCCCAGGGAAACCTCATTTTCAGACTACTATTCGGTACTGTTTCAGAGCGTTGGTCTAAGCCAGAGACAAACACAAATGTTTTCCATCAAATCACATTTAGGCTCCTGGCCATCCTTGGATCGCAGTCGACTTAGAACACCTCTCTCACATGTTGAAGACTCGGTCCCTCACTCACACATGAATATCATGTGGAAATACTTCTGCCACTCTTCTGAGATGAAGGCCAGATGGCTTTAAGAGTTACCAATATGCTAATAGAATATCCTCGCTGTCAGACAGTACGAAGAATTAACTCTCGACACCTTCGCTGTCCTCACACTCAGCTTCTCTCCTCTTCGAGGGTTCAACCTTCGATGTATATTTCTACTTGGATATTTTTTTTTTTATCAGAAACTAAACTACTGAGCTATTAATGCTATTTATTTTACACTGTACTAAGCAGACTCTCAACTCAACTAACCATCAGTTCGGCCAAACCTTAACTCTACTAACCCTCACCTAGATTGACCCACAACTTCACTAACACTCAACTCCACTAACACTAAACTCTCCTAACCCTCAACTTTACCATACCTTAACTTTACTAACGCTCAATTTCATTAATCTCAACTCCAGTAATCCTCAACTCTAGTAATCCTCAACTCCAGTAATCCTCAACTCCCTTAACCCTCAATTTCACTAATCCTCAACCCCACTAATCCTCAAAACTACTAGTACTCACCTCCATCTACTCGACAAAACTAACCCTCAACTCTACTAACCCTCATCTTCACTAACCCTCAGTTCCACTAACCCTCAACTCCACTAACCCTCAGCTCCACTAACCCTCAACTCCACTAACAACTCCACTAATCCTCAACATCACCAACACTCACCACCACTAACATTCAACATCACTAACACTCAGCTTCAGTAACACTGAACGCCACTACCTCCTGCCTTACATGTCAGTCCTCTGCACTATGTTACCCATATCACTTTCACTCTTGTTTTACAGTATAATATTAACATTTCTTGCTCTAGTCCAGCCTTCCAATCCATATCCCTATGCAGGTCTCCTAAATAATAATAATAATAATAATAATAATAATAATAATAATAATAATAATAATAATAATAATAATAATAATCTTTATTTCTACATGTACAAGGGAGGAAAGGCAGGGTAGAGGTCGGCCTAGGAAAGAGTGTTGTAAGGAGTGGGGTTAAGGAGGTTTTGTGTGTGAAAAGCTTGGGGTTCCAGTAAGCATGCGTGACCGTATTAGAGAATGGAGGCAAAAGTTTTTAGGACTTGACGTGCTGCTGGAGTGTGAGCAGGGTAATATTTATGAAGGGATTCAGGGAAACCGGCAGGCCGGACTTGAGTCCTGAAGATGGGAAGTACAGTGTCTGCACTCTGAAGGATGGGTGTTAATGTTGCAGTTTTATAACTGTAGTGTAAGCTCGCCTCTGGCAAGACAGTGATGGATTGAATGATTGTGAAAGTTTTTCTTTTTCGGGCTACCGTACCTTGGTGGGGAAACGGCCGATGTGTTAATAAAATGTACAATGTATAAAGGCCTAGCTGACATCAATGACACACTACTATATAGAAAGCCCCTTCTTATGCAAAACATTTCGGGCAAATTAGGTCAATTTTATGCCCAGGATGCAGTGCACATCAGTTGACTAATACCCGGATGTCTATTTTACTACTTAGCGAACATGGACAGCATGTATTTTAAGGAAACAAATCCTAATTTTTTCTCCCTTACCGGGGATCGAACAGCGGAACTCAGTGTGAAGGACGAGTGTGCTAACAACCTAGCCACGGAACTCCTAAACAATTATTCCTAATTAAAATATCTATAAAACATATAAAATGTTACTTTAAATTTATCTGGTAAAAATAATCTTGTCAAACAAATATTGTAACTATGCAATTATATAATAGCAAAATATCTTTAAAAAATGTAAAAAGACTTTTTAAATATTCAGTTAATCTCAAAACATCGAAATGATAAAATTCACACGAAGTTAAAACAATATTGATACTCTACACATACTTTTTAAAAATTAATGTATATATACGAGTGAAGTGTTCGTGCGTGGACGTGAGCTTGTCCTTGTGCGTGCTTCTGTGTTTCTGCGTGGACGTGCGCTTGTCCTTGTGCGTGCTTCTGTGTTTCTGCGTGGACGTGCGCTTGTCCTTGTGCGTGCTTCTGTGTTTCTGCGTGGATGTGAACTTGTCCTTGTGCGTGCTTCTGTGTTTGTGCGTGGACGTGAGCTTGTCCTTGTGCGTGCTTCTGTGTTTGTGCGTGGACGTTAGCTTGTCCTTGTGCATGCTACTGTATTTGTGCGTGGACGTGAGCTTTTCCTTGCGGGTACTTCTGTGTTTGTGCGTGGACGTGAGCTTGTCCTTGTGCGTGTCTCTGTGTTTGTGCGTGAACGTGAGCTTCTCCTTGCGCGTGCTTCTGTGTTTGTGCGTGGGCGTGAGCTTGTCCTTGTGCGTGCTTATATGTTTGTGCGTGGACGTGAGCTTGTCCTTTTCCGTTCTTTTGTGTCTGAGCGTGGACGTGAGCTTATCCTTGCGCGTGCTTCTGTGTTTGTGCGTGGACATGAGCTTGTTCTTGTGCGCGCTACTGTCTTTGTGCGTGGACGTTTGTTCTTGTGCGTGATTCTGTGTTTGTGCGTGACAGTGAGCTCGTCCTTGTACGTGCGTATGTGTTTGTGCGTGGACGTGAGCTTGTCCTTGCGGGTGCTTCTGTGTTTGTGCGTGGATGTGAGCTTGTCCTTGTACGTGCTTCTGTGTTTTGCGTCTACGTGAGCTTGTCCTTGTGCGTGCTACTGTGTTTGTGCGTGGACATCAGCTTGTCCTTGTGCGCGCTTCTGTGTTTGTGCGTGGACGTAAGCTTGTCCTTGTGCGTGCTTCTGTGTTTGTGCGTGGACGTGAGCTTGTTCTTGTGCGTGCTTCTGTGTTTGTGCGTGGACGTAAGCTTGTCCATGCGCGTGCATCTGTGTTTGTGCGTGGACATGAACTTGTCCATGTGCGTGCTGTGTTTGTGCGTGGATGTTAGTTTGTCCTTGTGCTTGCTTCTGAGTTTGTGCGTGAAAGTGAGCTTCTCTATGTACGTGCTTCTGTGTCTGTGCGTCTACGTGAGCTTGTTCTCAAGCGTGCTACTGTATTTGTGGGTGGACGTGAGCTTGTCCTTGTGCGTGCTTCTGTGTATCAGCGTGAACGTGAGCTTGTCCTTGTGCGTGCTTATGTGTTTGTGCTTGAACGTGAGTTTAACCTTGTTTGTGCTTCTGTGTTTGTGCGTGGACGTGAGCTTGTCCTTGTGCGTGCTTCTGTGATTGTGCGTGGAAGTGTGCTTCTTCTTGTGAGTGCTACTGTATTTGTGCGTGGACGTGAGCTTGTCCATGTGCGTGCTTCTGTGTTTGTGCGTGGACGTGAGCTTGTCCTTGTGAGTGCTTTTGTTTCTCTGCGTGGACGTGAGCTTGTCCTTGTGCGTGCTACTGTGTTTGTGCGTGGACGTGAGGTTGTTCTTGTGCGTGTTTCTGTGTTTCTGCGTGGACCTGAGCTTGTCCTTGTTCGTGCTTCTGTGTTTGTGCGTGGAGGTGAGCTTGTCCTTGTGCGTGCTTCCGTGTTTGTGCGTGGACGTGAGCTTATTCTTGTGCGTGCTTCTGTGTTTGTGCGTGGACGTGAGCTTGTCCTTGTGCGTGCTTCTGTGTTTGTGCGTGGAAGTGAGCCCGTACTTGTGCGTGCTTCTGTGTTTGTGCGTGGACGTGAGCTTGTCCTCATGCGTGCGTCTGTGTTTGTGCGTCTTCGTGAGCTTGTCCTTTTGCGTCCTTCTTTGTTTGTGCGTGGACGTGAGCTTGTCCTTGTGCGTGCTTCTGTGGTTGTTCGGGGACGTGAGCTTGTTTTTATGCGTGCTCCTGTGCTTCTGCGTGGACGTGAGCTTGTTCTTGTGCGTGCTTCTGCGTTTGTGCGTGGACTTGACCTTGTTCTTGTGCGTGCTTCTGTGTTTGTGCGTTGACGTGAGCTTGTCCTTCTGCGTACTTCTGTGTTTGTGCTTGGACGTGAGCTTGTCCTTGTGCGTGCTTCAGTGTTTCTGCGTGGACTTGAACTTGCCTTTGTGCGTGCTTCTGTGTTTGTGCGTTGACGTGAGCTTGTAGTTGTGCGTGCTTCTGTGTTTGTGCTTGGACGTGAGCTTGTTCTTGTGCGTGCTTCAGTGTTTGTGCGTGGACGTGAGCTTGTCCTTGTGCGTGCTTCTAGGTTTGTGCTTGGACGTGAGCTTGTCCTTGTGCATGCTACTGAGTTTGTGAATGGACGTTAGCTTGTCCTTGTGCGTGCTACTGTGTTTGTGCGTGGACGTGAGCTTGTTCTTGTACGTGCTTCTTTGTTTGTGCGTCTACGTGAGCTTGTCCTTGTGTGTGCTTCTGTATTTGTGCGGGGACGTGAGCTTGTCCTTGCGCGTGCTTCAGTATTTGTGCGGGGACGTGAGCTTGTCCTTGAGAGTGCTTCTGTGTTTCTGCATGGACGTGAGATTGTTCTTGTGCGTGCTTCTGTGTATGTGCGTGGACGAGAGCTTTTACTTGTGCGTGCTTCTGTGTTTGTGCGTCTACGTGAGCTTGTCCTTTTGCGTCCTTCTGTGTTTGTGCACGGACGTGAGCTTGTCCTTCTGCGTGCTACTGTGTTTGTGCGTGGACGAGAGCTTATCCTTGTGCGTGCTTCTGTGTTTGTGCGTGACAGGAAGCTCGTCCTTGTACGTGCGTATGTGTTTGTGCGTGGACGTGAGCTTGTCCTTGTACGTGCTTCTGTGTTTTGCGTCTACGTGAGCTTGTCCTTGTGCGTGCTACTGTGTTTGTGCGTGGACATCAGCTTGTCCATGTGCGTGCTTCTGTGTTTGTGCGTGGACGTAAGCTTGTCCTTGTGCGTGCTTATGTGTTTGTGCGTGGACGTGAGCTTGTCCTTGTGCGTGCTTCTGTGTTTGTGCGTGGACGTGACCTTGTCCATGTGCGTGCTTCTGTGTTTGTGCGTGGACGTGAGCTTATCCTTGTGCGTGCTTCTGTGTTTGTGCGTGGACATGAGCTTGTCCATTTGCGTGCTGTGTTTGTGCGTGGATCTTAGTTTGTCCTTGTGCTTGCTTCTGAGTTTGTGCGTGAAACTGAGCTTCTCTATGTACGTGCTTCTGTGTTTGTGCGTCTACGTGAGCTTGTCCTCAAGCGTGCTACTGTATTTGTGGGTGGACGTGAGCTTGTCCTTGTGCGTGCTTCTGCGTTTCAGTGTGAACGTGAGGTTGTCCTTGTGCGTGCTTCTGTGATTTTGAGTGGAAGTCTGCTTCTCCTTGTGCGTGCTACTGTGTTTGCGCGCGAACGTGAGCTTGTCCTTGTGCGTGCTTCTGTGTTTGTGCGTCTACGTGAGCTTGTCCTTTTGCGTCCTTCTGTGTTTGTGCGTGGACGTGAGCTTGTTCTTGTGCGTGCTTCTGTGTTTCTGAGTGGACGTGAGCTTGTCCTTGTGCGTGCTTCTGTGTTTGTCCCCGGAGGAGAGTTTGTCCTTGTGCGTGCTTCTTTGTGCGTGGGCGTGAGCTTGTCCTTGTGCATGCTACTGTGTTTGTGCGTGGACTTGAGCTTGTCCTTGTGCGTGCGTCTGTATTTATGCGTGGACGTGAGCTTGTCATTGTTCGTGCTTCAGTGTTTGTGCGTGGGCATGAGCTTGTCCTTGTACGTGCTTCTGTGTTTGTGCGTGGACGTGAGCTTTTCCTTGTGCGTGCTTCTCTGTTTGTGCGTGGTCGTGAGCTTGTCTTTGTGCGTGCTTCTGTGTTTATGCTTGGAAGTGAGCTTGTCCTTATGCGTGCTTCTGTGTTTGTGCGTGGACGTGAGCTTGTCCTTGTGCGTGCTTCTGTATTTGTGCGTGGACGTGAGCTTGTACTTGCGCGTGCTTCTGTGTTTGTCCGTGGATGTGCGATTGTCCTTGTGCGTGCTTCTGTTTTTGTGCGTGGACATGAGCTTCTCCTTGTGCGTGCTACTGTGTTTGTGCGTGGACGTGAGTTTGTCCTTGTGTGTGCTTCTGTGTTTGTACGTGAAAGTGAGCTTGTTTTTGTGCGTGCTTATGTGTTTGTGCGTGGACGTGAGCTTGTCCTTATGGGTGCTTCTGTGTTTGTGTGTGGATGTGAGCTTGTCCTTGTACGTGCTTGTGTGTTTTGCGTCTACGTGAGCTTGTCCTTGTTCGTGCTGCTGTGTTTGTGCGTGAACGTGAGCTTTTCCCTGTGCGTGCTTCTGTGTTTGTGCGTGGACGTGAGCTTGTCCTTGTGCGTGCTTCTGTGATTGTGCGTGGACGTGAGCTTGACCTTGTGCGTGCTTCTGTGTTTGTGCGTGGACATGAGCTTGTCCTTGTGCGTGCTGTGTTTGTGCGTGGACGTTAGTTTGTCCTTGTGCGTGCTTCTGAGTTTGTGGGTGAAAGTGAGCTTGTCCATGTACGTGCTTCTGTGTTTGTGCGTCTAAGTGAGCTTGTCCTTGTGCGTGCTTCAGTGTTTGTGCGTCTACGTGAGCTTGTCCTTTTGCGTGCTACTGCGTTTGTGCGTGGACGTCAGCTTGTCCTTGTACGTGCTTCCGTGTTTGTGCGTGGACGTGAGCTTGTTCTTGTGCGTGCTTCTGTGTTTGTGCTTGGACGTGAGCTTGCCCTTGTGCGCGCTTCTGTGTTTGTGCGTGGACGTGAGCTTGTTTTTGTGCGTGCTTCTGTATTTGTGCGTGCACCTGAGCTTGTCCTTGTGCGTGCTTCTGTGTTTGTGCGTCTACGTGAGCTTGTCCATTTGCGTCCTTCTATGTTTGTGCGTGGACGTGAGCTTGTTCTTGTGCGTGCTGCTGTGTTTCTGCGTGGACGTGAGCTTGTTCTTGTGCATGCTTCTGTTTCTGCGTGGACTTGAGCTTGTCCTTGTGCGTGCTTCTGTGTTTGTGCGTGAACATGAACTTGTCTTTGTGAGTGCTTCTGTGTTTGTGCGTGGACGTGAGCTTTACCTTATGCGTGCTACTGTGTTTGTGCGTGGACGTGAGCTTGTCCTTATGCGTGCTTCTGTGTATGTGCTTGGACCTGAGCTTGTCCTTGTGCGTGCTTCTGTGTCTCTGCGTAGACGTGAGCTTGTCGTTGTACGTGCTTCTGTGCTTGTGAATGGACGTTAGCTTGTCCTTGTACGTGCTTCTGTGCTTCTGAATGGACGTGAACTTGTCCTTGTACGTGCTTCTGTGTTTGTGCGTCTACGTGAGCTTGTCCTTGTGCGTGCTTCTGTTTGTGCGTGGACGAGAGCTTGTCCTTGTGCGTGCTTCTGTATTTGTGCGGTGACGTGAGCTTGTCCTTGCGCGTGCTTCTGTGTTTGTGCGTGGACGTGAGCTTGTCCTTTTCCGTCCTTCTGTGTTTGTGCGTGGACGTGAGCTTGTCTTTGTGCGTGCTACTGTGTTTGTGCGTGAACGTGAGCTGGTTCCTGTGCGTGCTTCTGTGTTTCTGCGTGGACGTTAGCTTGTTCTTGTGCTTGCTTCTGTGTTTCTGAGTGGACGAGAGCTTTTCCTTGTGCGTGCTTCTGTGTTTGTGCGTCTACGAGAGCTTGTCTTTTTGCGTCCTTCTGTGTTTGTGCGTGGACGTGAGCTTACTCTTGTGCGTGCTTCTGTGTTTCTGCGTGGACGTGAGCTTGTCCTTGTGCGTGCTACTGTGTTTGTGTGTGGACGTGAGATTGTTCTTGAGCATGCTTCTGTATTTCTGCGTGGACTTGAGTTTGTCCTTGTACGTGCTTCTGTGTTTGTGCCCGGACGAGAGCTTTTCCTTGTGCGTGCTTCTGTGTTTGTGCGAGGACATGAGCTTGTCCTTGAGCGTGCTTCTGTGTTTGTGCGTGGACGCGAGCTTTTCCTTGTGCGTGCTTCTCTGTTTGTGCGTTGACCTGAGCTTGTCTCTGTGCGTGCTTCTGGGTTTCTGCGTGGAACTGAGCTTGTCCTTGTGCGTGCTTCTTTGTTTGAGCGTGGACGTGAGCTTGTCTTTGTGCGTGCTTCTGTGTTTGTTCGTGAAAGTGAGCTTGTCCTTGTGCGTGCTTCTGTGTTTGTGCGTATAAGTGACCTGTCCTTGTGCGTGCTTCTTTGTTTGTGCGTGGACGTGAGCTTGCCCTTTTGAGTGCTTCTGTATTTGTGCGTGCACGCAAGCTTGTCCTTGTGCGTGCTTCTGTATTTGTGCGTGGACGTCAGCTTGTCCTTGCGCGTGCTTCTGTGCTTGTGCGTGGACGTGAGCTTGTCCCTGTGCGTGCTTCTGTGTTTGTCCGTGGACGTGCGCTTTTCCTTGTGCGTGCTTGTGTGTTTGTACGTTGACGTGAGCTTGTCCTTTTGCGTGCTTCTGTGTTTGTGCGCGAATGTCCTCTTGTCCTTGTGCGTGCTTCTGTGCTTGTGCAAAAATGTGCGCTTGTCCTTGTGCGTGCTTCTGTGTTTGTGCGTGAATGTGTGCTTATCTTTGTGTGTGCTTCTGTGTTTGTGCGTGAATGTGAGCTTGTCCTTGTACGTGCTTCTGTGTTTTGCGTCTACGTGAGCTTGTCCTTGTGCGTGCTACTGTGCTTGTGCCCGGACGAGAGCTTGTCCTTGAGCGTGCTACTGTGTTTGTGCGTGGAAGCGAGCTTTTCCTTGTGCGTGATTCTGTTTGTGCGTGGACCTGAGCTTGTCTTTATCGTGCTTCTGTGTTTGTTCGTGGAACTGAGCTTGTCCTTGTGCGTGCTTCTGTGTTTGAGCGTGGACGTGAGCTTTTTTTGTGCGTGCTTCTGTGTTTGTGCGTGAAAGTGAGCTTGTTCTTCTGCGTGATTCTGTGTTTGTGCGTGGAAGTGACCTGTCCTTGTGCGTGCTTCTGTGTTTGTGCGTTTACGTGAGCTTGTCCTTTTGAATGCTTCACTATTTGTGCATGGACGCAAGCTTGTCCTTGTGCGTGCTTCTGTATTTGTGCGTGGACGTCAGCTTGTCCTTGCGCGTGCTTCTGTGCTTGTGCGTGGATATGAGCTTGTCCTTGTGCGTGCTTCTGTGTTTGTCCGTGGACGTGCGCTTGTCCTTGTGCTTGCTTGTGTGTTTGTGCGCGAATGTCCCCTTGTCCTTGTGCGTGCTTCTGTGCTTGTGCAAAAATGTGCGCATGTCCTTGTGCGTGCTTCTGTGTTTGTGCGTGAATGTGTGCTTGTCCTTATGTGTGCTTTTGTGTTTGTGCGCGAATGTCCCCTTGTCCTTGTGCGTGCTTCTGTGCTTGTGCAAAAACGTGCGCTTGTCCTTGTGCGTGCTTCTGTGTTTGTTCATGAATGTGAGCTTGTCTTTGTACGTGCTTCTGTGTTTTGAGTCTACGTGAGCTTGTCCTTGTGCGTGCTACTGTGTTTGTGCGTGAACGTGAGCTTTTCCTTGTGCTTGCTTCTGTGTTTGTGAGTGGACTTGAGCTTGTCCTTGTGCTTGCTTCTGTGTTTGTGCGTGGACGTGAGCTTGTCCTTGTGCTTGCTTCTGTGCTTGTGCGTGGTCGTTTGTTTATCCTCGTGCGTGCTTTGTGTTTTTGAGTGGACATGAGCTTGTCCATGTGCGTGCTGTGTTTGTGCGTGGATGTTAGTTTGTCCTTGTGCGTGCTTCTGAGTTTGTGCGTGAAAGAGAGCTTGTCCATGTACGTGCTTCTGTGTTTGTGCGTCTACGTGAGTTTGTCCTTGCGCGTGCTACTGTGTTTGTGCGTGGACGTGAGCTTGTCCTTGTGCGTGCTTCTGTGTTTTGGAGTGAACGTGAGCTTTTCCTTGTGCGTGCTTCTGTGTTTGTGCGTGAACGTGAGCTTTTCCTTGTGCGTGCTTCTGTGTTTGTGCGTGAACGTGAGTTTCTCCTTGTGGGTTTTTCTGTATTTGTGCGTGGACGTGAGCCCGTCCTTGGGCGCACTTCTGTGTTTGTGCGTGGACGTGAGCTTGTCCTTATGCGTGCTTCTGTGTTTTTGCGTGGACGTGAACTTGTCCTTCTGGGTGCCTCTGTATTCCTGCATGGACGTGAGCTTGTCCGTGTACGTGCTTCTGTGTTTGTGCGTGGACGTGAGCTTGTTCTTGTGCGTGCTTCTATGTTTGTACGTGGACGTGAGCCCGTCCTTGTGCGCACTTCTGTGTTTTTGCGTGGACGTGAGCTTGTCCTTGTGCGTGCTTCTGTGTTTGAGCGTGCACGTGAGCGTGTCCTTGTCCGTGCTTCTGTCTGTGCGTGGACGTGAGCTTGTTCTTGCGCGTGCTTCTGTGTTTGTGCTTGGACGTGAGCTTATCCTTGTGCGTGCTTCTGTGTTTGTGCGTGGACGTGAGCATGTCCTGGTGCGTACTTCTGTGTTTGTGAATGGACGTGAGCTTGTCCTTGCCTGTGCTTCTGTGTTTGTGCGTGGACGTGAGCTTGTCCTTGTGCGTGCTACTGTGTTTGTGCGTGGACTTAAGCTTGTTCTTGTGCGTGCTCATGCGTTTGTGCGTGGACGAGAGCTTGTCCTTGTGCGTGCTTCTGTGTTTGTGCGTCTACGTGAGCTTGTCCTTGTGAGTGCTTCTGTGATTGTGCGTAGACGTGAGCTTGTCCTTTTCCGTTCTTTTGTGTTTGTGCGTGGACGTGAGCTTGTCCTTTTGCGTGCTTCTGTGTTTGTGCGTGCACGTGGCCTTGTTCATGTGCGTGCTACTGTGTTCGTGCGTAGACGTGAGCTTATCCTTGTGCGTGCTTCTGCATTTGTGCGTGGACGTGAGCTTGTCCTTGTACGTGCTTCTGTGTTTGTGCGTCTACGTGAGCTTGTCCTTTTGCGTCCTTCTGTGTTTGTGGGGGGACGTGAACTTGTCCTTGTGCGTGCTACTCTGTTTGTGCGTGGATATGAGCTTGTTCTTGTGCGTGCTTCTGTGTTTCTGCGTGGGCGTGAGCTTGTTCTTGTGCGTGCTTCTGTGTTTGTGCGTGGACGAGAGATTTTCCTTGTGCGTGCTTCTGTCTTTGTGTGGACGTGAGCTTGTCCTTGTGCGTGCTTGTGTTTGTGCGTCGACTTGAGCTTGTCATTGTGCGTGCTTCTGTGTTTGTGCGTGAACGTGAATTTGTCTTTGTGCGTGCTTCTGCGTTTGTGCGTGGACGTGAGCTTGTCCTGATGCGTGCTACTGTGTTTGTGCGTGGACGTTAGCTTGTCCTTATGCGTGTTTCTGTGTTTGTGCTTGGATCTGAGCTTGTCCTTGTGCGTGCTTCTGTGTTTGTCCGTGGACGTGAGCTTGTCCTTGTACGTGCTTCTGTGTTTGTGCGTCTACGTGCGCTTCTCCTTGTGCGTGCTTCTGTTTGTGCGTGGACGTGAGCTTGTCGTTTTCCGTCCTTCTGTGTTTGCGCGTGGACGTGAGCTTGTCCTTGTGCGTGCTACTGTGTTTGTGCGTGGACGTGAGCCTGTTCTTGTGCGTGCTTCTGTGTTTGTGCATGGACGAGAGCTTGTCCTTGTGCGTGCTTCTGTGTTTGTGCGTCTACGTGAGCTTGTACTTTTGCGTCCTTCTGTGTTTGTGCGTGGACGTGAGCTTGTCCTTGTGCGTGGTACTGTGTGCGTGGACGTGAGCTTACTCTTGTGCGTCCTTCTGTGTTTCTGCGTGGACGCGAGCTTCTCATTGTGCGTGCTACTGTGTTTCTGCGTGGACTTGAGCTTGTCCTTGTGCGTGCTTCTGTGCTTGTGCGTGGACTTGAGCTTGTCCTTGTGCGTGCTTCTGTGCTTGTGCGTGGACGTGAGCTTGTCCTTGTGCGTGCTTCTGTGTTTGTGCCCGGACGAGAGGTTGTCCTTGTGCGTGCTTCTGTGATTGTGCGTGGACGTGAGCCTGTCCTTGTGCATGCTACTGTGTTTGTGCGTGGACTTGAGCTTGTCCTTGTGCGTGCTTCTGTGTTTGTGGGTGGACGTGAGCTGGTTATTGCGCGTGCTTCTGCGTTTGTGCGTGGACATGAGCTTGTCCTTCTGCGTGCTTCTGTGTTTGAGCGTGCACGTGAGTGTGTCCTTGTGCGTGCTTCTGTGTTTGTGGGTGGACGTGAGCTTGTCATTGTTCGTGCTTCTGTGTTTGTGCGTGGACGTGAGCTTGTCCTTCTGCGTGCTTCTGTGTTTGAGCGTGCACGTGAGCGTGTCCTTGTGCGTGCTTCTGTCTTTGCGCGTGGACGTGAGCTTGTCATTGTGCGTGCTTCTGTGTTTGTGTGGACGTGAGTTGGCCTTGTTCGTGCTTCTGTGAATGTGCGTCTACGTGAGCCTGTCCTTGTGCGTGCTTCTGTGTTTGTGTGGACGTGAGTTGGCCTTGTTCGTGCTTCTGTGTTTGTGCGTCTACGTGAGCTTGTCCTTGTGCGTGCTACTGTGTTTGTGCGTGGGCGCGAGCTTGTCCTTGCACGTGCTTCTGTGTTTGTGCGTGTACGTGAGCTTGTCCTTGTGCGTGCTTCTGTTCGTGCGTGGACGTGAGCTTGTCCTTGTGCGTGCTTCTGTATTTGTGCGGGGACGTGAGCTTGTCCTTGCGCGTGCTTCTGTGTTTGTGCGTGGACGTGAGCTTGTTCTTGTGCGTGCTTCTGTGTTTGTGCTTATACGTGAGCTTGTTCTTGTGCATGCTTCTGTGTTTGTGCGTGGACGTGAGCTTGTTCTTGTACGTGCTTCTGTGTTTCTGCTTGGACGTGAGCTTGTCCTTGTGCGTGCTACTGTGTTTGTGCGTGGACGTGAGCTTGTTCTTGTGCGTGCTTCTGTGTTTCTGCGGGGACGTGAGCTTGTCCTTGTGCGTGCTTCTGTGTTTGTGCCAGGACGAGAGCTTGTCCTTGTGCGTGCTTCTGTGTTTGTGCCTGGACGTGAGCTTGTCCTTGTGAGTGCTTCTGTGATTGTGCGTGGACTTGAGCTTGTCCTTTTCCGTACTTTTGTGTTTGTGCGTGGACGTGAGCTTGTCCTTGTGCGTGCTTCTGTGTTTGTGCGTGGACGTGGCCTTCTCTTTGTGCGTGCTACTGTGTTTGTGCGTAGACGTGAGCTTGTCCTTGTGCGTGCTTCTGCATTTGTGCGTGGACGTGAGCTTGTCCTTGTGCGTGCTTCTGTGTTTGTTCGTCTACGTGAGCTTGTCCTTTTGCGTCCTTCTGTGTTTGTGCGGGGACGTGAGCTTGTCCTTGTTCGTGCTACTGTGTTTGTGCGTGGACGTGAGCTTGTTCTTGTCCGTGCTTCTGTGTTTCTGCGTGGATGAGAGCTTTTCCTTGTGCGTGCTTCTGTACTCACCTAGTTGTACTCACCTAGTTGAGGTTGCGGGGGTCGAGTCCGAGCTCCTGGCCCCGCCTCTTCACTGATCGCTACTAGGTCACTCTCCCTGAGCCGTGAGCTTAATCATACCTCTGCTTAAAGCTATGTATGGATCCTGCCTCCACTACATCGCTTCCCAAACTATTCCACTTACTGACTACTCTGTGGCTGAAGAAATACTTCCTAACATCCCTGTGATTCATCTGTGTCTTCAGCTTCCAACTGTGTCCCCTTGTTACTGTGTCCAATCTCTGGAACATCCTGTCTTTGTCCACCTTGTCAATTCCTCTCAGTATTTTGTATGTCGTTATCATGTCCCCCCTATCTCTCCTGTCCTCCAGTGTCGTCAGGTTGATTTTCCTTAACCTCTCCTCGTAGGACATACCTCTTAGCTCTGGGACTAGTCTTGTTGCAAACCTTTGCACTTTCTCTAGTTTCTTCACGTGCTTGGCTAGGTGTGGGTTCCAAACTGGTGCCGCATACTCCAATATGGGCCTAACATACACGGTGTACAGGGTCCTGAATGATTCCTTATTAAGATGTCGGAATGCTGTTCTGAGGTTTGCTAGGCGCCCATATGCTGCAGCAGTTATTTGGTTGATGTGCGCTTCAGGAGATGTGCCTGGTGTTATACTCACCCCAAGATCTTTTTCCTTGAGTGAGGTTTGTAGTCTCTTACCCCCTAGACTGTACTCCGTCTGCGGCCTTCTTTGCCCTTCCCCAATCTTCATGACTTTGCACTTGGTGGGATTGAACTCCAGGAGCCAATTGCTGGACCAGGTCTGCAGCCTGTCCAGATCCCTTTGTAGTTCTGCTTGGTCTTCGATCGAGTGAATTCTTCTCATCAACTTCACGTCATCTGCAAACAGGGACACCTCAGAGTCTATTCCTTCCGTCATGTCGTTCACAAATACCAGAAACAGCACTGGTCCTAGGACTGACCCCTGCGGGACCCCGCTGGTCACAGGTGCCCACTATGACACCTCGCCACGTACCATGACTCGCTGCTGTCTTCCTGACAAGTATTCCCTGATCCATTGTAGTGCCTTCCCTGTTATCCCTGCTTGGTCCTCCAGTTTTTGCACCAATCTCTTGTGTGGAACTGTGTCAAACGCCTTCTTGCAGTCCAAGAAAATGCAATCCACCCACCCCTCTCTCTCTTGTCTTACTGCTGTCATCATGTCATAGAACTCCAGTAGGTTTGTTACACAGGATTTCCCGTCCCTGAAACCATGTTGGCTGCTGTTGATGAGATCATTCCTTTCTAGGTGTTCCACCACTCTTCTCCTGATAATCTTCTCCATGATTTTGCATACTATACATGTCAGTGATACTGGTCTGTAGTTTAATGCTTCATGTTTGTCTCCTTTTTTAAAGATTGGGACTACATTTGCTGTCTTCCATGCCTCAGGCAATCTCCCTGTTTCGATAGATGTATTGAATATTGTTGTTAGGGGTACACATAGCGCCTCTGCTCCCTCTCTCAATACCCATGGGAAGATGTTATCTGGCCCCATTGCCTTTGAGGTATCTAGCTCACTCAGAAGCCTCTTCACTTCTTCCTCGGTTGTGTGCACTGTGTGCAGCACTTGGTGGTGTGCCCCACCTCTCCGTCTTTCTGGAGTCCCTTCTGTCTCCTCTGTGAACACTTCTTTGAATCTCTTGTTGAGTTCTTCACATACTTCACGGTCATTTCTTGTTGTCTCTCCTCCTTCCTTCCTTAGCCTGATTACCTGGTCCTTGACTGTTTTTTTCCTCCTGATGTGGCTGTACAACAGTTTCGGGTCAGATTTGGCTTTCGCTGCTATGTCATTTTCATATTGTCTTTGGGCCTCCCTTCTTATCTGTGCATATTCGTTTCTGGCTCTACGACTGTTCTCCTTATTCTCCTGGTTCCTTTGCCTTCTATATTTCTTCCATTCCCTAGCACACTTGGTTTTTGCCTCCCTGCACCTTTGGGTAAACCATGGGCTCATCCTGGCTTTTTCATTAATCCTGTTACCCTTGGGTACAAACCTCTCCTCAGCCTCCTTGCATTTTGTTGCTACATATTCCATCATCTCATTAACTGGCTTCCCTGCCAGTTCTCTGTCCCACTGAACCCCGTTCAGGTAGTTCCTCATTCCTGTGTAGTCCCCTTTCTTGTAGTTTAGCTTCATTCGTCCTGGCCTTCCTGCTTCTCCCTCCACTTGTAGCTCTACTGTGTATTCGAAGCTTAAAACCACATGGTCACTGGCCCCAAGGGGTCTTTCATATGTGATGTCCTCGATATCTGAACTACTCAAGGTGAATACTAAGTTCAGGCTTGCTGGTTCATCCTCTCCTCTCTCTCTTGTAGTGTCCCTTCTGTGTTTGTGTGGACGTGAGCTTGTCCTTGTGCGTGCTTCTGTTTGTGCGTGGATTTGAGCTTGTCCTTGTGCGTGCTTCTGTGTTTGTGCGTGAACGTGAATTTGTCTTTGTGTGTGCTTCTGTGTTTGTGCGTGGACGTAAGCTTGTCCTTATGCGTGCTACTGTGTTTGTGCGTGGACGTGAGCTTGTCCTTGTGCGTGTTTCTGTGTTTGTGCTTGGACCTAAGGTTGTCCTTGTGCATGCTTCTGTGTTTGTGCGTGGACGTGAGCTTGTCCTGGTACGTGCTTCTGTGTTTGTGAATGGACGTTAGCTTCTCCTTGTGCGTGCTACTGTCTTTGTGCCTGGACGTTAGCTTGTCCTTGTACGTGCTTCTGTGTTTGTGCGTCTACGTGAGCTTGTCCTTGTGCGTGCTTCTGTTTGTGCATGGACGAGAGCTTGTCCTTGTGCGTGCTTCTGTATTTGTGCGGGGACGTGAGCTTGTCCTTTCGCGTGCTTCTGTGTTTGTGCGTGGACGTGAGCTTGTCCTTTTCCGTCCTTCTGTGTTTGTGCGTGGACGTGAGCTTGTCCTTGTGCGTGCTACTGTGTTTGTGCGTGGACGTGAGCTTGTTCTTGTGCGTGTTTCTGTGTTTCTGTGTGGACGTGAGTTTGTTCTTGTGCGCGCTTCTGTCTTTGTGCGTGGACGAGAGCTTGTCCTTGTGCGTGCTTCTGTGTTTGTGCGTCTACGTGAGCTTGTCCTTTTGCGTCCTTCTGTGTTTGTGAGTGGACGTGAGCTTGTCCTTGTGCGTGCTACTGTGTTTGTGCGTGGACGTGAGCTTACTCTTGTGCGTGCTTCTGTGTTTCTGCGTGGACGTGAGCTAGTCCTTGTGCGTGCTACTGTGTTTGTGCGTGGACGTGAGCTTGTTCTTGTGAATGCTTCTGTGTTTCTGCGTGGACTTGAGCTTGTCCTTGTGCGTGGACGAGAGCTTTTCCTTGTGCGTGCTTCTGTGTTTGTGCGTGGACGTGAGCTTGTTCTTGTGCGTGCTTCTGTGTTTCTGCTTGGACGTGAGCTTGTCCTTGTGCGTGCTTCTGTGTTTGTGCGTGGACGTGAGCTTGTCCTTGTGCATGCTACTGTGTTTGTGCGTGGACTTGAGCTTGTCCTTGTGCGTGCTTCTGTGTTTGTGCGTGGACTTGAGCTTGTCCTTGTGCGTGCTTCTGTGTTTGTGCGTGGACGTGAGCTTGTTATTGCGCGTGCTTCTGCGTGTGTGCGTGGACATGAGCTTGTCCTTCTGCGTGCTTCTGTGTTTGAGCGTGCACGTGAGTGTGTCCTTGTGCGTGCTTCTGTGTTTGTGGGTGGACGTGAGCTTGTCATTGTTCGTGCTTCTGTGTTTGTGCGTGGACGTGAGCTTGTCCTTCTGCGTGCTTCTGTGTTTGAGCGTGCACGTGAGCGTGTCCTTGTGCGTGCTTCTGTCTTTGCGCGTGGACGTGAGCTTGTCATTGTGCGTGCTTCTGTGTTTGTGTGGACGTGAGTTGGCCTTGTTCGTGCTTCTGTGTATGTGCGTCTACGTGAGCCTGTCCTTGTGCGTGCTTCTGTGTTTGTGTGGACGTGAGTTGGCCTTGTTCGTGCTTCTGTGTTTGTGCGTCTACGTGAGCTTGTCCTTGTGCGTGCTACTGTGTTTGTGCGTGGGCGCGAGCTTGTCCTTGCACGTGCTTCTGTGTTTGTGCGTGTACGTGAGCTTGTCCTTGTGCGTGCTTCTGTTTGTGCGTGGACGTGAGCTTGTCCTTGTGCGTGCTTCTGTATTTGTGCGGGGACGTGAGCTTGTCCTTGCGCGTGCTTCTGTGTTTGTGCGTGGACGTGAGCTTGTTCTTGTGCGTGCTTCTGTGTTTGTGCTTATACGTGAGCTTGTTCTTGTGCGTGCTTCTGTGTTTGTGCGTGGACGTGAGCTTGTTCTTGTGCGTGCTTCTGTGTTTCTGCTTGGACGTGAGCTTGTCCTTGTGCGTGCTACTGTGTTTGTGCGTGGACGTGAGCTTGTTCTTGTGCGTGCTTCTGTGTTTCTGCGTGGACGTGAGCTTGTCCTTGTGCGTGCTTCTGTGTTTGTGCCAGGACGAGAGCTTGTCCTTGTGCGTGCTTCTGTGTTTGTGCCTGGACGTGAGCTTGTCCTTGTGAGTGCTTCTGTGATTGTGCGTGGACTTGAGCTTGTCCTTTTCCGTACTTTTGTGTTTGTGCGTGGACGTGAGCTTGTCCTTGTGCGTGCTTCTGTGTTTGTGCGTGGACGTGAGCTTGTCCTTGTGCGTGCTTCTGCATTTGTGCGTGGACGTGAGCTTGTCCTTGTGCGTGCTTCTGTGTTTGTTCGTCTACGTGAGCTTGTCCTTTTGCGTCCTTCTGTGTTTGTGCGGGGACGTGAGCTTGTCCTTGTTCGTGCTACTGTGTTTGTGCGTGGACGTGAGCTTGTTCTTGTCCGTGCTTCTGTGTTTCTGCGTGGATGAGAGCTTTTCCTTGTGCGTGCTTCTGTACTCACCTAGTTGTACTCACCTAGTTGAGGTTGCGGGGGTCGAGTCCGAGCTCCTGGCCCCGCCTCTTCACTGATCGCTACTAGGTCACTCTCCCTGAGCCGTGAGCTTAATCATACCTCTGCTTAAAGCTATGTATGGATCCTGCCTCCACTACATCGCTTCCCAAACTATTCCACTTACTGACTACTCTGTGGCTGAAGAAATACTTCCTAACATCCCTGTGATTCATCTGTGTCTTCAGCTTCCAACTGTGTCCCCTTGTTACTGTGTCCAATCTCTGGAACATCCTGTCTTTGTCCACCTTGTCAATTCCTCTCAGTATTTTGTATGTCGTTATCATGTCCCCCCTATCTCTCCTGTTCTCCAGTGTCGTCAGGTTGATTTCCCTTAACCTCTCCTCGTAGGACATACCTCTTAGCTCTGGGACTAGTCTTGTTGCAAACCTTTGCACTTTCTCTAGTTTCTTCACGTGCTTGGCTAGGTGTGGGTTCCAAACTGGTGCCGCATACTCCAATATGGGCCTAACATACACGGTGTACAGGGTCCTGAATGATTCCTTATTAAGATGTCGGAATGCTGTTCTGAGGTTTGCTAGGCGCCCATATGCTGCAGCAGTTATTTGGTTGATGTGCGCTTCAGGAGATGTGCCTGGTGTTATACTCACCCCAAGATCTTTTTCCTTGAGTGAGGTTTGTAGTCTCTGACCCCCTAGACTGTACTCCGTCTGCGGCCTTCTTTGCCCTTCCCCAATCTTCATGACTTTGCACTTGGTGGGATTGAACTCCAGGAGCCAATTGCTGGACCAGGTCTGCAGCCTGTCCAGATCCCTTTGTAGTTCTGCTTGGTCTTCGTTCGAGTGAATTCTTCTCATCAACTTCACGTCATCTGCAAACAGGGACACCTCAGAGTCTATTCCTTCCGTCATGTCGTTCACAAATACCAGGAAACAGCACTGGTCCTAGGACTGACCCCTGCGGGACCCCGCTGGTCACAGGTGCCCACTATGACACCTCGCCACGTACCATGACTCGCTGCTGTCTTCCTGACAAGTATTCCCTGATCCATTGTAGTGCCTTCCCTGTTATCCCTGCTTGGTCCTCCAGTTTTTGCACCAATCTCTTGTGTGGAACTGTGTCAAACGCCTTCTTGCAGTCCAAGAAAATGCAATCCACCCACCCCTCTCTCTCTTGTCTTACTGCTGTCACCATGTCATAGAACTCCAGTAGGTTTGTGACACAGGATTTCCCGTCCCTGAAACCATGTTGGCTGCTGTTGATGAGATCATTCCTTTCTAGGTGTTCCACCACTCTTCTCCTGATAATCTTCTCCATGATTTTGCATACTATACATGTCAGTGACACTGGTCTGTAGTTTAATGCTTCATGTTTGTCTCCTTTTTTAAAGATTGGGACTACATTTGCTGTCTTCCATGCCTCAGGCAATCTCCCTGTTTCGATAGATGTATTGAATATTGTTGTTAGGGGTACACATAGCGCCTCTGCTCCCTCTCTCAATACCCATGGGGAGATGTTATCTGGCCCCATTGCCTTTGAGGTATCTAGCTCACTCAGAAGCCTCTTCACTTCTTCCTCGGTTGTGTGCACTGTGTGCAGCACTTGGTGGTGTGCCCCACCTCTCCGTCTTTCTGGAGTCCCTTCTGTCTCCTCTGTGAACACTTCTTTGAATCTCTTGTTGAGTTCTTCACATACTTCACGGTCATTTCTTGTTGTCTCTCCTCCTTCCTTCCTTAGCCTGATTACCTGGTCCTTGACTGTTTTTTTCCTCCTGATGTGGCTGTACAACAGTTTCGGGTCAGATTTGGCTTTCGCTGCTATGTCATTTTCATATTGTCTTTGGGCCTCCCTTCTTATCTGTGCATATTCGTTTCTGGCTCTACGACTGTTCTCCTTATTCTCCTGGTTCCTTTGCCTTCTATATTTCTTCCATTCCCTAGCACACTTGGTTTTTGCCTCCCTGCACCTTTGGGTAAACCATGGGCTCATCCTGGCTTTTTCATTAATCCTGTTACCCTTGGGTACAAACCTCTCCTCAGCCTCCTTGCATTTTGTTGCTACATATTCCATCATCTCATTAACTGGCTTCCCTGCCAGTTCTCTGTCCCACTGAACCCCGTTCAGGTAGTTCCTCATTCCTGTGTAGTCCCCTTTCTTGTAGTTTAGCTTCATTCGTCCTGGCCTTCCTGCTTCTCCCTCCACTTGTAGCTCTACTGTGTATTCGAAGCTTAAAACCACATGGTCACTGGCCCCAAGGGGTCTTTCATATGTGATGTCCTCGATATCTGAACTACTCAAGGTGAATACTAAGTTCAGCCTTGCTGGTTCATCCTCTCCTCTCTCTCTTGTAGTGTCCCTTCTGTGTTTGTGTGGACGTGAGCTTGTCCTTGTGCGTGCTTCTGTTTGTGCGTGGATTTGAGCTTGTCCTTGTGCGTGCTTCTGTGTTTGTGCGTGAACGTGAATTTGTCTTTGTGTGTGCTTCTGTGTTTGTGCGTGGACGTAAGCTTGTCCTTATGCGTGCTACTGTGTTTGTGCGTGGACGTGAGCTTGTCCTTGTGCGTGTTTCTGTGTTTGTGCTTGGACCTAAGGTTGTCCTTGTGCATGCTTCTGTGTTTGTGCGTGGACGTGAGCTTGTCCTGGTACGTGCTTCTGTGTTTGTGAATGGACGTTAGCTTCTCCTTGTGCGTGCTACTGTCTTTGTGCCTGGACGTTAGCTTGTCCTTGTACGTGCTTCTGTGTTTGTGCGTCTACGTGAGCTTGTCCTTGTGCGTGCTTCTGTTTGTGCATGGACGAGAGCTTGTCCTTGTGCGTGCTTCTGTCTTTGTGCGTGGACGAGAGCTTGTCCTTGTGCGTGCTTCTGTGTTTGTGCGTCTACGTGAGCTTGTCCTTGTGCGTGCTACTGTGTTTGTGCGTGGACGTGAGCTTACTCTTGTGCGTGCTTCTGTGTTTCTGCGTGGACGTGAGCTAGTCCTTGTGCGTGCTACTGTGTTTGTGCGTGGACGTGAGCTTGTTCTTGTGAATGCTTCTGTGTTTCTGCGTGGACTTGAGCTTGTCCTTGTGCGTGGACGAGAGCTTTTCCTTGTGCGTGCTTCTGTGTTTGTGCGTGGACGTGAGCTTGTTCTTGTGCGTGCTTCTGTGTTTCTGCTTGGACGTGAGCTTGTCCTTGTGCGTGCTTCTGTGTTTGTGCGTGGACGTGAGCTTGTCCTTGTGCATGCTACTGTGTTTGTGCGTGGACTGAGCTTGTCCTTGTGCGTGCTTCTGTGTTTGTGCGTGGACGTGAGCTTGTCCTTGTGCATGCTACTGTGTTTGTGCGTGGACGAGAGCTTTTCCTTGTGCGTGCTTCTGTGTTTGTGCTTGGACATGAGCTTGTCCTTGTGCGTGCTTCTGTGTTTGTGCGTGGACGTGAGCTTGTCCTTGTGCGTGCTTCTCTGTTTGTGCGTGGACGTGAGCTTGTCTTTGTGCGTGCTTCTGTTTTTGTGCGTGGAACTGATATTGTTCTTGTGCGTGCTTCTGTGTTTGTGCGTGGACGTGAGCTTGTCTTTGTGCGTGCGTCTGTGTTTGTGCGTGGACGTGAGCTTGTCCTTGTGCGTGCTTCTGTGTTTGTGCGTGGAAGTGAGCTTGTCCTTGTGCGTGCTTCTGTGTTTGTGCGTGGACGTGAGCTTGTCCTTGTGCGTGCTTCTGTATTTGTGCGTGGACTTGAGCTTTTCCTTGTGCGTGCTTCTGTGCTTGTGCGTGGACGTGAGCTTGTCCTTGTGCGTGCTTCTGTGTTTGTGTGCGAATGTCCGCTTGTCGTTGTGCGTGCTTCTGTGCTTGTACAAGAATGTGCGCTTGTCCTTGTGCGTGCTTCTGTGTTTGTGCGTGAATGTGTGCTTGTTTTCCTTGTTAGTGTGCGAATGTGAGCTTGTCATTGTGCGTGCTTCTGTGTTTGTGCGTGAATGTGTGCTTGTTTTCCTTGTTAGTGCGCGAATGTGCGCTTGTCCTTGTGCGTGCTTCTGTGTTTGTGCGTGAATGTGTGCTTGTTTTCCTTGTTAGTGCGCGAATATGAGCTTGTCATTGTGCGTGCTTCTGCGTTTGTGTGTGAACGTGCGATTGTCCTTGTGCGTACTTCTCTGTTTGTGCGTGAACGTGTGCTTGTCCTTGTGCTTGCTTCTGTATTTGTGCGTGAATATGCGCTTGTCCTTGCGCGTGTTTCTGTGTTTGTGCAAGAATGTGCGCTTGTCCTTGTGTGTGCTTCTGTATTTGTGCAAAAATGTGCGGTTGTCCTTGAGCGTGCTTCTCTGTTTGTGCGTGACCGTGAGCATGTCCTTGTGCGTGCTAATGTGTTTGTGCGTTGACGTGAGCTTGTCCTTGTGCGTGCTTCTGTGTTTGTGCGTGGACCTGAGCTTGTCTTTGTGCGTGCTTTTGTGTTTGTGCGTGGACGTGTGCTTGTCCTTGTGCGTGCTTTTGTGTTTGTGTATGAACGTGCGATTGTCCTTGTGTGTACTTCTGTGTTTGTGCGTGAACGTGTGCTTGTCCTTGTGCTTGCGTCTGTATTTGTACGTGAATATGCGCTTGTCCTTGTGCGTGCTTCTGTGTTTGTGCGTGGACGTGAGCTTGTCTTTGTGCGTGCTTCTGTGTTTGTGCGTGGACGTGAGCTTGTCCTTATGCGTGCTTCTGTGTTTGTGTGTGAACGTGCGATTGTCCTTGTGTGTACTTCTGTGTTTGTGCGTGAACTTGTGCTTTTCCTTGTGCGTGCTTATGTATTTGCGCGTGAATGCGCGCTTGTCCTTGTGCGTGCTTCTGTGTTTGTGCGTGAATGAGCGCTTGTCCTTGTGTGTGTTTTTGTGTTTGAGCTTGAATGTGCGCTTGTCCTTGTGCGTGCTTCTGTGTTTGCGCGTGAATGAGCGCTTGTCCTTGTGTGTGCTTCTGTGTTTGTGATCTTGTGAGAATGTTTGTGAATGTGTGTGTGTGACTTACATAAGAATATGTATTTGTGTGCTTATGTCTGAATTTGGGAAAATTTTTGTGCATATGCATTAATGTGTTTTTGTAAACTTATGTGTGTATTCGAATATGTATTAGAGTGCTGTGAATGTACTCTCCTGTCTATGGTTCTAGGGGTCGAGTCATAGCTCCTGGCCCCGCCTCTTCACTAACCGCTACTAGATTACTCTCTCCCCTCTTCTAAAGCCTTATCATACCTCTTCTTAAAGCTATGTATGGATTTCGCCTTCACTACATCACTCTCCAGATTATTCCACTTCCTGACAACTCTACGGCTAAAGTAATACTTCTTAACATCCCTATGACTCATCTGGGTTTTCAACATCCAGGTGTGGCCCCTTTTCCCTGTGTTCCTTCTCAGAAACATTCTGGCCTTGTTCACCATGTCAGTTCATCTCAGTATCTTATACGACGTTATCATATTCCCTTTACCCCTCCTGTTTTACAGTGTCATGAGGTTGAGTTCTCTTAACCTCTCCTCACAAAATATACCCCTTAGTTCCTGGATTAGTTTTGTTGCCAAATTTTGCAGTTTCTCTGATTTTCTGACGTACTTAACCAGGTGTGGGTTCCATATTGGTGCTGCATACTCCAACATGAGCCTGACGTACACAGTGTAGTGTAATTATTCCTTACTTAGATGTCGAAGCTCTGTTCTTTGGTTTCCTAGGCATCCCATCTGCTGCAGCGGGTATTCAGCTGATGTGAGCATCAGGAGAGACACACTCACGCCATCCCTCTCTCTCTCTTGTCTTTGTTACCTTGTTGTAGAACTTCAATGACTTTGTTACTCGGGATTTTCCACCCCTTTGTTTGTGAGTGCGTGTGTGTTCACCTATTTGTGGCTGTATAGGTTGATTCACAGCTCCTAGTCCCGCCTCTTCGCTAGTAGCTACTACGTTCACTCTATACTTGCTCCAAGTACCTTTTCGTGCCTCATCTTAAAGCTATGTATCGATCCTGCCTCGACTTCTTCACTTTTCGGATTGTTCCACATCCTCTGTTTGTGTGTGTGTGTGTGTGTGTGTGTGTGTGTGTGTGTGTGTGTGTGTGTGTGTGTGTGTGTGTGTGTGTTAATTTCACTGCATGTTTACCTACAGTAAGTGTATTGACATTCAGCCAGTTTACATAAGTGCGCCATTTTCGTAAATATTTTTTTATTCAGAGTGTGCGTGCGTGCGTGCGTGCGTGCGTGCGTGCGTGAGCGTGTATGGTGTGTGCATACATGCTTATGTGTTGTATTTGTCTTCCAATTATTTGTGATTATGTATTTGATTTGATAAACTTGCTTCCTCGCCAGTGGTCGACTGTCAGACGGCAGAATCAAGCTTGATAAATTAGACACATGTGCAACTCTTGGGTATCTTTATTGAGGAAACGTTTCGCCACACAGTGGCTTCATCAGTCCATACGTAGGAGAAACTTGAAGAACAGGAGGAGAATGAGGTTATCAGTCCCTCAACCTTGAGTCGATGTGTTCAGTCCATCAGTCCATCCACTCAAGATTGATGGACTGAACACATCGACTCAAGGTTGAGGGACTGATAACCTCATTCTCCTCCTGTTCTTCAAGTTTCTCCTACGTATGGTCTGATGAAGCCACTGTGTGGCGAAACGTTTCCTCGATAAAGATACCAAAGAGTTGCACATGTGTCTAATTTATCAACATGTCGGTTCTCTGAACCATTCATCTACAGAATCAAGCTTAATAGACTCCATCCACTCAGCACAGAATAAACGATTTGTTGCTTCTTGGCGAACAATAGTTTTAACACAATCTCCTCGCCATCCACACTGTGTAGCAGCTCCACCATCGTGCCACATTGCTATAGCAGTGGCACGGTGGTGGAGCTAGGTATACTTGACCAGAAGTGAGGTACCGTAGTTAGTGATGGCATTATAGGAGGCAGGAACGTCTTGTAAACCAACTGGCCCTTGTTAGGCAACTTCATGGTAAAACCCAGAATAGAACTTTATGGTAAAGTTGTATTCTCTAAATAAAGGTTTGCTGTGCACAAAGTGTTTTCTTACCATGATAGTTTTTTTTATATCTTATTTAAAACATGTCAGTACAGTTACATAATAATACATAAAAGAGACTCTCAACAGGCTCAAAACACTACACAAACACTACACAAACACTACACAAACATTACACAAACACTACACAAACACTACACAAACACTACACAAACACTACACAAACACTACACAAACACTACACAAACACTACACAAGCCAGCACTACCTAATCACACCACCACTACACAAGGCGTGAGTGAAAACTGCTCCCCCCTAAAGACCACCCCACCCGGCACCCTACACTGAAAACAACATGGTTTATAACACTTACAATATTAATAGTACAGTGAGCACACTTCGGATGTATGTTAACAAATCAGCATCCACTGGACAATCACAGACCACCACCTTCTCAGCCCCCCCGGACCCCCCTTCCCCGCCATCTCATGACAGAACATAAACACCCCACCAGTAAGGGGATACACATTCCGCCCTTACATATAATAAAAATGGATACAGCACATTGCTTCAGTCATTAGACAGAAGCATTTAGAACACTCATGCATGTCAAAATTGCACAAAAATATCACTACTATGCCACCCCACTCCCACACAGCTGCAGGTGGCAAGTACCCCCCCCCCTCTACACACCCCACCCATCAACCTACTCCTAGCCAAAATATTACAAACAAAGATGCACAAGCCACTACAAATGGCATCTTACAATGTGTCAAACAGACAACCTAAAAGTCCTGCCGGCCTTTCACCTGTCTACAGACACCGAGACCTGCATATTAAACATAGCAACAAGCAAAATTTAACACTACACAACATAACACAATAGATTATACAACATAGCATAACAGAACATAACACAACATAACAGAACAGAACATGGCACAGCTTATTATAAAATGGCGCCGTGAGATCACACCGGCACCAGGCCAAAATGCATACATACACACTGGCAGCATACGCCACCCTTAACCACACCAGCGTATGCTTGGCGCACACAGGCGCAGGCAGTAACAACTCTATGCAGGACCTAACACATGTCGTACGCCACTGTTCACAGACACATCTGAACATCACATATTAAGCTAATATCACCCAAACACCAGACACCCATGCAACACCCTGTAGGTGCATGCTAGCTGGTACCACAGACATGCACTCCATGAACTGATGCTGCCATTATGTACCAGACCACACCACACCTGCCACAATGCATCCCACCCCTACCTAAACCCTGCTCTCACCTGACAGCAAGCCTGTTGCTTCCCCCTGAGCCCTGCCTCCCCTCAACCCACCCACATGCCATCCCCTCTTCTCTACACACCCCTTACATCTCAATCAGACCTTTCACTGTGAGGGTTCTATAACCCCCCAGAACCTCTCCTGCCACATATTCTCATCAATGTCCCTATTCCTACACACTGTTCTATAGAACGTTGCTGCAAGTACCTGCTTCTGCACCCCCCACTCGTCCTTTCCCCTCATGCTCCACGAGATGTAGACGAAGTCCACCTCACTCCCCACATCCAAGCTTAGCGCCCTCAGCACTGACACACTCCTCCCCCCTTCCCTCACCACTACATGACTAATCCATTCCCTGATTCCCCCAACCCCTCACAAAAAAATACAGCATGAAGTGTCGTTTCCTCACCCCCACATATCCCACACTGCCCCTCCCCTGCCGACCCTCCTATCCTGCAGTACCGCACCCCACAGCAAAATGCCACCCTGACGCATTGACAACATTACCACCTCCCTTCTCAGCCAGTCACACCTTAAGCCCCACAAAAACCTGAACACTCTCCATTGAATTTGATGAATCACCAACACCGTCAATGGGAACACATTAGCAACATACCAAATCTTGCTATACAAAAGCACATTTACCACAATTTCACATTGTTGAAGGGTTAAGTGGGATGGTCGCAGCACCCCCAACCACTTCTCAACATCATCCACCAACTGATCCAAATTAGCCTCCCATGCCCATGTGAGGACCGGCAGAAACAATGCCACAGATCTTCAAACTCTCCATGCACTTTTGTACCACTGGACAACCCCACTCCACGCACCTCTCCCACACCCCCAAACTCAAGACGAGAGACTTTTCCACATTCACAACCATGCCAGTCACACCCCAATACAGCCGGACAACCTCTCACAACTCACCCAACCTAGTCCTCTCATCTACCAAAATGGTCACATCATCCACATACCCCACCAGATCTGGCCATTCCCTCCCCACCCTGCCAACTCTCCCCCCCCATATCCACTCCCCAACTAACCTACAGATGGAGTCTTGCACACATGCAAACAATAAATTGTGACACCGGGCACCCCTGTCGGAGACCTCTGCCCATAACCAGTGCCTCTCCCACACACCCATTAATCTGCAAGTTAAGGAACCCCCCCCCCCTCCTGTACAATGTGTCCATCCACCTCACTATTTCCTCCTCAAAGACCTAGGACAGGAGGATACTCCATAAAGCTGTGCCCTCTACCCTGTCATAGGCCTCTTTCCAGTCCAACGCCAACAACCCCCCTACCTGCCTTCTACCATCTCCAATCTCCTTTACAAAATCCCTGAGGATCCCATGTCGTGCCACTATCGATCTACCCGGTAGACCGAACTGACTCTGTGAAACTACCTTGTCAAAAACACACACTTTAAATGGTTCCTTAACACCTTTGCAAAACGTTTGTAATCAGCACGCATCATTGAGATAGTCTCTGAGTATAAGCTGCTGCAACCCCTTTGGCACCAACACCACCACCACAGTTGCTTGCCCCTCCCCCGATCTGCCCCCCTCCTTCATTGCATTCAGCAGCTGAACCAGGAAGCCCCTCTTCAGTTCCCAGTGCTGCATATAAAATTCACATTGAAACCCATCCACACCCAGCACCTTTGCCTTACACATCCTTGCCAATGCCTGCCAGATTTTCTCCTCCTCATTGTCTCCCCCCAGCGCTGTTCGATCACTCCTCCTGAGGTGACTCAGTATTCCCCTACATACCCATCCTAAATCCTCCACTTCCACGCTGGCTCCAAACCACCAATCCATATGCATGCCCATACCCTCCGTCTACCACAGCACCTGCCCCTTGAGATATCCCTCCACCATACCATGCACCTCCAACTGTGTCAGAGTGGGAGCCTGCTGTCATTGCTGTTGACCATGCAGCAAGCATGCCGGCGGCCTATCACCCCATAACACTTCGTCCACCTCTGCCTGTACTCTCACCACCTCCGATCTTTTGCCCTGCAACTCCCAGAGCCTCCCCTTCAACATCTCTATCTCCTCCACTGCATAAACTCCCGTCAACACTCCCATACCATAACAACCCCTTAATCGATGTTCCGGGTAATTAGACAAGCCATAATGCAGTTGATTGATCCTCTTCCCCTCATGGACATAGAATTTACAAATCCATTCCTTTGTCACTCTGTCCCACCACCTTAACACATCCTCAACAGCCCACCCCTCCTCCCTGAGCATCTTTGTAATTAATTTCCAGTACCCTGCCTGCCTCTGCACCAGCGACTCCCACCCGACTTCTGCCACTACCACTCTATGATCTGAAAACTGTGTCACAATGGTACTACAAGACTCAACAACCACATGCTGCATGACATAGATCCTATCCAGCTGTGCCCCATACCCCTTCCACATATAAGTGTGCTCCACCTCCCATGAACCCAAAACAAATGCACCCTGTAAGTGAACATTCCGTGAAAGCTCCACTAAGATGTGCAAAAAGAAGCCCGCCCTCCTCGGTGCCACATAAGCCCAGCGGACAACGCAATTCCAATTCCCCCCCCCCCATGATCGCTAAAGGTAGCAAACTGCAAAAGGCCATCTTAACGCTCAACCACAAGATTCTCAGCAGGTGCATACACACAGACTAACAATGCTCTCTCAACCCCCATCATCCATCTACACACAAGACCCTACCCTCACCCCCTCCCCCTTTCACTTCTGAACAACACAAACTGGCTTGCCTCCTGGATTAAGATCGACACCCCCCTTTTAACCATGCTGAAGGTGTAACAAAACCCTGATAACCATTCACGCCAAACACCGTGCCAACCTTGCAGTTATGTTCTCGAATGAAAACGACATCCACACGATGCTGACACAAAAACATTAGCAACCATTCATGCTTCACTCTTGCATACAAACCATTAGCATTTATAGTCATATACTGGAGGCCTGAGCTAAGGTTTCCACCCTCACTGCCCCACTGCTTCTTTTGCATGCCCCCCTGGGCACTGGGGACCACATTTGCCACGCTCTCCATGCATGACACTCGTCCCTATGGCACCACCTGCAGGCACTGCTCACCTCCACTCGTACAACAACCCCCTTCTACCCAAGCCTTCTTCCCTGTACGTTGAGCCAGCGTCAGAATGTCGTCAGAGTCCAACCGCCCTCTTCCTCGTCCCAACGTCCTCCTCCATGCTTGTGACCGGGGTGTCCACACAATGAACCTCCACCACCACTGTCATCGAAGCCTCCTGACCAGGGGTCAGCACATCCCTGCCAGAATTACCAGCACCCACTGCCGCCTCCTGCCGCTCGACCACCTCGGACACGAGCTCCAGACTGGCCAACAGCTGTGCCAGGGAGACCTAATCTGTAGACAGGAACATGGTTTGCAATACCAACGCTACTGTTGCATCGAATTCCACGACTTCTGCCATCACCTGGTCCTCCCCACAAGCCTGCTGTACCACCAGCGATGCAGGCAATGTGGTAGTCATCAGCTCCACTTCTGACTCTACCACTGGCGCCTCAGTCCCCTCACTCCAAAGTTGACCACTCTCACCAACTCCTTGTCAGCCAGGTAAGGGATCCTCCTGCTCATTGACAGTTGTCACTCCACCGGCCGACCTCCTGGCCTGCACACGCTTCCCACACTCTGCTGCCATATGATCATAGTCTCCACAGAGGTGGCACATCCTTCGTTGTCCAGCATACAACACCATGACCTGCATGCTGAAGTCATCAAGGTACACTTACGATGGTATTGCCTGGCAGAGAGACATCTTAAGGGTAAATGTACCCTCGGGGAGACCAGCATATGCCCCATCCACCCACTTGCATTGCTGTGTGACGTGTTTTGCTCCGTATCTGCTGAAAACATGGCATATATCCATTTCATCATCTTTGAAGGGCACACTGCACAGTTTTACCCATGTGTATTGTCGTGAGATATCCACCACACGCACATGCACTGCAGGGGTCACATATACACAGATATCTTGGAAGCGATCAACAGCACCTCGTACACTGGCCCAGAGAGTAGCTTCACAAACAGCCTGTAGGATCCATTCAAAGCCACGTCATACAGATCCTTGTCCTCAATTCCACAAGTGTCATGGATAATCATGGGTAGCAACACTTGTGCAGTCATAGGCGTAACTTCCCCTCGAATAAGTTCTATGCCAACGGTATTCACACCCCTCCTCACGCTAAGTACCATTACGTCACAGGAGAGCTTGCTAGACTGTCAGAAGAGGGGTGCGAGGCACGTCCACACTCCCTGGCAGCCAGGCCATGAATGAATGGTACCATGATAGTTGTAAATCTTCCTGGAATTCAAGTGGAACAGCCAGCAGTGCTTTCCTACAGTGTGACATCACCTTGATGGACCATTCAAAGTTTCTTCATAAAAACACTAGTAAAGGAAGTTTTTGGCAAAGAAACACAAATGGAGTTATATGGAAGGCCTTTATTGGCAATGTTTCGCCCATGCAGCTAATTTGTCAGGTCACCAGCAGATGGCTTTCTACCATACCGTCTTCAGTGTTGATAGTTACTGCACTAGATTGACCATCAGAGGTGAGTGTACCATAGTCGCCCTTGTTGATAGTTACTTCACTATCTTGTTCATCCCAGGTAAACATACCATAGTCTCCCTTGTTGATAGTTTCTGCACTAGCTTGACCATCCCAGGCGAGTATACCATTGTCACCCTTGTTGATATAGTGAGGGGCTCTTGATCTAGGGAAACTGGATCTGTGCTCCGGTTCCCTGAATTGAGCCTGAATACCTTCCCCCCACGCGATGTATAATCCTACGGGTTTAGCGCTCCCCCATGATTATAATAATCCCTTGTTGATAGTTACTACACTAGCCTGACCATCCCAAGTAGATGTATCACAGTCATCGGTGTTGATAGCTACACACTTTAGAATATTATTCAGGATCCTGCATTGTTGAAATAATTATTATATGACATAAATGAGTGTTTGTGATATAGCGAAGGTCCATAAAAGTAGTGCCAGCGCTCAAGTGGACGCAAATTAAACGGCAGGTGGACTTTCAGTGGGACACGTATTAAACGTGAACACTGAGTGAACTTTGTAGTGTATCTAGTTTAGCAGTGGCTGGGGAAGCTTTGCTGGAGAAAAGTTGCTGTTGCAGTGTGACAGATAAAAACATTGGACTATTTCATTATAATTTTTAGGCCATAATTTATTTTTGTAAATATGTTTTTTTGTAAACTTAAGTTGGCCTTAGCATTGGGCAACACCCGGGTATTATGTGGGCTCTGTATGATTAGCTGAAAGGGCAGAAATGGTTGCATTTTTGCCAACAGGCTAAAGGCCTGTGGGGAAGTTTGGCGATTAATGTTTTATATTTTTTAACCTAGTTATGACCCTTGTGAGTTTAGCAACTGGTTTTGATTGTAATATTTTATTTGACCTAATTTTAAATAACTAGTTGCAGGTTTAATTAACTAGAATGCAGGTTTTTTCTGTATATACGAATGTTGTTACTGATTATAGTTTTGTATATGTGAGTTTATCTGTCCTTCCAAGTGGTCAACCTTAGGGTGTTGACTACTTATTTAGCGCTTTTGTGAAGTTACTTTTGTGGCCCTAGGGTGGTGCATTTTTTTAATATTTTGTATATACCCTTAGACAAGGCTTTAACCCCTAGGCACTAATATATTTTCGTAACATAGCCTGATCATTCCAAATGAAAGATGATTCGTAATCTCCTGTATTGAAAGTTACTACTGTACACTCCCTTAATCACCCGAAGTGAGAGATGACATATAGACTCCCATGTTGATAATTACAACACTAACCTGACCATCCAAGGTGACACATATATATCTTGAAGACGATTCGTAAGGATTCATAATTATTTTCATGGGATTATTATTTCAGTAATCTGAAATCTTTGCAGTTTGAATGGAATGTGAACCCTTCAAAACAGAGTTCCTTGATGTTGGTCAAGATCTCTTGATCCACAGAATTATAACTTCTCTCATTTTTCCTCCATTCCTCAGGTGCTGTATGAGTATAGCCATAATATAGTGTTAAACTCTTATGTTTTGTGCAGAAATGCATGAGTCGCCATAACGCGGATATGGTACCTCAGATACAAAAGATATAGCACAGTGCTACAAAGAGCTATTTCCACAGTAAGAATTAAAGACAATATCTGGGAGGTGACATCTCTCATAGAAAAATATTAAAGCAGGTTTAACACGCTGGGGATCAGAAAACTAAATGGTTTAATTCGCATTACAGAACAAGTTTATGCTGAAGTAAGTTTTCGCTCTGGGTAGAGCTTTATCAAGTCATGATACCAAGTCACGATAGAGCTGCACATAGAGAGGAAACGTTGTCCATATAAAAGCATGTTATACAATCTTTGTTGTTTCACTACAGAAGTTTGTACGTCATTCGGATCCAGTTTCAGTCCACCTGGATAGAAGTGTAACTGTTGACAATTCTGAGTAATCAACAGCAAGAAAACTTTGACGTTGTTACCCTCAGAATAATAACTTAATTCTTTCAAGCTGTGTCTTAAAATAATATTATTTAAGATCTTAAAGATTATTAATCAAGATTAAAATGAAAAATACTGCATGCAATATTATGAATGATTTAAAAATAATTGTAATCTTTTATATAATCTTTTACATAATGTAGAAGAATTAAAATTAACAAGGTAAACAATGTTTTAACAAGGTAAAAAGTACGTTAACAAAATAAACAGTACGAAAATAATGTATCCTCCTTCTTCCACTGAAAGTAAGACACAGGTTACAGAACAACCGTTTATTTGGATTACATTTCACTCGTGTAAATCGTATTAAAGATGACTTAATAAATCTTTACACACAGTAAAACATTATTCCAATAAGAGCTTGTTATGCAACCTGTCTTTTCTTCATCCTTTTTTGCGATATTCCAATTGGATCTACTTACTTTTGGTGCCGAGGGCCTTGCTGTTAAGGGTCATGATCTTGCTCTTGGACCATATGGTATAGACGATGATGGCGTAGCAGGCAGTGATGATGACTGTGGGGAAGCCGAAGATGGTGAAAGCCACCAGTGTCATGTAGAGCTTCCATTGCCATGCCTCAGAGAAGTCGATCCAGCACTGGATGACGCCTGCAGGAACCGTAAATGAACGAGTGATGAGTAGGTGACATCAGATACGATATAGGTTGTGCGTGTGTGTGTGTGTGTGTGTGTGTGTGTGTATGTGTGTGTGTGTGTGTGTGTGTGTACTGCAGGGGTCGAGTCATAGCTCCTAGCCCCGCCTCTTCACTGGTCGCTACTGGGTCACTCTCCCTGAACCATAAGCTTTATCATACCTCTGCTTAAAGCTATGTATGGATCCTGCCTCCACTACATCGCTTCCCAAACTATTCCACATCCTGACTACTCTGTGACTGAAGAAATACTTCCTAACATCCCTGTGATTCATCTGTGTCTTCAACTTCCAACTGTGTCCCCTTGTTGCTGAGTCTCATCTCTGGAACATCCTGTCTTTGTCCACCTTGTTAATTCCTCTCAGTATTTTATATGTCGTTATCATGTCCCCCCTACCTCTCCTGTCCTCCAGTGTCGTCAGGTCGATTTCCCTTAACCTCTCGTTTGTGTGATCTCTGTGAATTTGGTTTGTGTGCTCTCTGTGAATCTGAACCAGGATGCCCTCTCTTGAGCAACTTTACCAGCAGCTGAAAGAAGAGCTTAGGGTTGCTAAGCAGGAGATACGGCGATTAACGGAGGAGAACAAGAGGATTCGAAGTAATCCTCCTGTTGTGAGTCCCCAGGTTAAGAGGGGAGCTTGGTCAGTGGCCGGGCAACATGGAACCAAGCTGAGGATCAAGAAGACTGTTGGAGAGGCAGAAACAATGAGGACCCAGAAGACTACTGTGGAAACTTCCAACCCATTTTCAGTGCTACCTGACGAATGTGGGTGTTCTACTGGGAATGTCACAATGAGCATCAAGGAAACATTGGCTGACGTGAGTGAGACATCCCTAGAAACCTCAACGAAAACCATCGAGAACGTCTTGACGAATTCCACAAGTGAAGGTGTAGTGCTACCTAACGAATGTGAGCCGACTACTGGGAACATCACGACGGACGTCGCCAAGGAAGGTAAAAACATTGTTGTTGTTGGGGATAGCCAGATTAGGTACATGGATAGGGCATTCTGCTTGAAGGATAGGAGTAGGAGGCAGAGAGTGTGTTTTCCTGGGGCTGGGATGAAGGATATTGTTAGCCGTCTGGATGACATCATGAGAGGTAATGGGAGCAATCCTATTATCTGTCTCAGTGCTGGAGGCAACGATGTTGGCAGACGTAGGAGTGAGGACCTGATTAGCAGGTATAGGTCAGCAATAGAGATAATTAGGAGGAAGGGTGGGAAACCTGTCATATGTGGCATTTTGCCAAGGAGAGGAGTTGGAAATGAATGGTTGTCCAGAGCAATTGGTGTCAATTACTGGCTGGACAAATACTGTAAGGAAAATGCAGTAACATTCATTGACAACTGGGACCTCTTCTATGGTAGAAATGACATGTGTGCCAGGGATGGGGTTCACTTATCTAGGTGTGGGGTGGGAGCAATGGCCAACTCAGTGGAGGGAGCTGTTAGGTCTTTAAACTAGGAATAGTTAGTGGCATGGGTTTTGGCGGGAAAACAAAACAGTGAAGTCACAGTGTAGTAATATGAGTACTAGGAGAACTAGTAATAGGCAAAATGAGGTGGATATTGGAAAGCCAGTGGCACTAATTGACAAGGACAGTAATAGGTTTGGTGGAATAACAGAAAGGAGCAGGAAGGGTAAAGAGAAAGGAGGGTCCTTAAATATATATTACACAAATAGTCGTAGTGCTAGGAATAAGATGGACGAGTTGAGACTAGTTGCTAGTGCAGGTAACATTGATGTATTTGCCTTAACTGAGACGTGGTTCAATGTGAAAAATCGGGACATGCCTACAGAATGTCACATTCAGGGTTTTAAATTGTTCCAAGTAGATAGAAGTGTAGGGAAGGGGGGTGGGGTGGCATTGTGTGTCCGAGATCGCTTGAACTGTTGCATAAAAACGGGTATTAAGTCTGAAGTAACTCATACAGAGTCTGTTTGGATAGAATTTTCAGAGGAGCATGAAAAATTGATTTTAGGTGTGATATACCGTCCCCCAAGCTTAGATAAGGACCAAGGGAGACTACTATGAGAGGAAATTGTTAAGGCCACAAGGCACGATAATGCAGTAATTCTAGGAGACTTTAACTTTAGTCATATTGATTGGAATTTCTTGACTGGGAATTTAGAATCATACGACTTCTTAGAAGTAGTTCAGGATTGTTTTTTGAAGCAGTTTGTGACAGAACCTACAAGGGGTAATAACCTGCTTGACTTCGTTCTGGCAAACAATGAATCCCTTGTTAATAATTCAAAAATTTCAGAGGAACTGGGTGCTAGCGACCACAAATCAATTACATTTAGCATTGAATGGAAGTACGATAGTAGGGATAACTCAGTAACAGTCCCAGATTTTCGCTTAGCAGATTACGATGGGCTTAGAGAACACTTACCATCTGTTGACTGGGGTAACGAAGAGAGCTATCAATATGACAGTTTTCTGAACACTATACATGCTGCTCAAAGAACGTTTATCCCATATAAAGAAATTAGATAAAATAGAAATGACCCAAAATGGATGAATAATAGGCTGAAATATCTACTAGGGCATAAGAAGGGAATTTATAGGCGTATCAAAAGAGGTGAGGGTCATCTTATGAATCAGTATATTGACATTAAGAGGGACATCAAAAAGGGGATAAGAAAAGCTAAAAGGCACTATGAAATTAAAGTTGCTAGGGATTCGAAAAGTAACCCAAAAAGTTTTTTCCAGGTCTATAGAACAAAAGTTAGAGATAAGATAAGTCCCCTTAAAAATAGCTATGGGCATCTTACTGACAAAGAGAATGAAATGTGCTCGATTTTAAATAATTATTTTCTCTCGGTTTTTACACAGGAAGACACTAACAATATTCCAGAAATTAATTTTTATAGTGGGCCTGAAGAAGATAAATTATGTAACATCACAGTCACTAGTGAAATGGTTGTGAAGCAGATAGACCGACTGAAGCAAAATAAGTCGCCGGGTCCTGATGAGGTTTTTCAAGGGTTCTTAAGGAATGCAAAATGGAACTCTGTGAACCATTAACTAATATTTTTAATTTATCTCTTCAAACAGGTGTAGTGTCTGATATGTGGAAGATGGCTAATGTAATTCCTATTTTTAAAACAGGGGACAAGTCGTTACCGTCAAATTACCGCCCAATAAACCTGACCTCAATTGTAGGCAAATTACTAGAGTCAATTATAGCTGAGATTATAAGACGCCATCTCGATAAGCATAGCTTGATTAATGATACTCAGCCTGGATTCACGAGAGGCCGTTCTTGTCTAACTAATTTATTAACTTTCTTCAGTAAAGCTTTCGAGGCTGTTGACCACGATAAAGAATTTGATATTATTTACTTAGATTTTAGTAAGGCTTTTGATAGAGTTCCGCACCAAAGACTGTTAAAGAAAGTGGCAGCTCATGGCATTGCGGGAAGGGTGCTCTCGTGGATCAAATCATGGCTCACAGACAGGAAGCAGAGAGTGTCCATAAATTTTATTATTATCACACGGGCCGATTCCCACCAAGGCAGGGTGGCCCGAAAAAGAAAAACTTTCACCATCATTCACTCCATTACTGTCTTGCCAGAAGGGTGCTTTACACTACAGTTTAAACTGCAACATTAACACCCCTCCTTCAGAGTGCAGGCACTGTACTTCCCATCTCCAGGACTCAAGTCCGGCCTGCCTGTTTCCCTGAACCCCTTCATAAATGTTACTTTGCTCACACTCCAACAGCACGTCAAGTATTAAAAACCATTTGTCTCCATTCACTCCTATCAAATACGCTCACGCATGCCTGCTGGAAGTCCAAGCCCCTTGCACACAAAACCTCCTTTACCCCCTCCCTCCAACCTTTCCTAGGCCGACCCCTACCCCGCCTTCCTTCCACTACAGACTGATACACTCTTGAAGTCACTCTGTTTCGCTCCATTCTCTCTACATGTCCGAACCACCCCAACAACCCTTCCTCAGCCCTCTGGACAACAGTTTTGGTAATCCCGCACCTCCTCCTAACTTCCAAACTACGAATTCTCTGCATTATATTCACACCACACATTGCCCTCAGACATGACATCTCCACTGCCTCCAGCCTTCTCCTCGCTGCAACATTCATCACCCATGCTTCACACCCATATAAGAGCGTTGGTAAAACTATACTCTCATACATTCCCCTCTTTGCCTCCAAGGACAAAGTTCTTTGTCTCCACAGACTCCTAAGTGCACCACTCACCCTTTTCCCCTCATCAATTCTATGATTCACCTCATCTTTCATAGACCCATCCGCTGACACGTCAACTCCCAAATATCTGAATACATTCACCTCCTCCATACTCCTACACCATACACCTGCAACATCTGCCACATTGCCCCCCTATCCACCCTGTCATACGCCTTTTCCAAATCCATAAATGCCACAAAGACCTCTTTAGCCTTATCTAAATACTGTTCACTTATATGTTTCACTGTAAACACCTGGTCCACACACCCCCTACCTTTCCTAAAGCCTCCTTGTTCATCTGCTATCCTATTCTCCGTCTTACTCTTAATTGTTTCAATAATAACTCTACCATACACTTTACCAGGTATACTCAACAGAGTTATCCCCCTATAATTTTTGCACTCTCTTTTGTCCCCTTTGCCTTAACAAAGGAACTATGCATGCTCTCTGCCAATCCCTAGGTACCTTACCCTCTTCCATGCATTTATTAAATAATTGAACCAACCACTCCAAAACTATATCCCCACCTACTTTTAACATGTCTATCTTTATCCCATCAATCCCGGCTGCCTTACCCCCTTTCATTTTACCTACTGCCTCACGAACTTCCCCCACACTCACAACTGGCTCTTCCTCACTCCTACAAGATGTTATTCCTCCTTGCCCTATACACGAAATCACAGCTTCCCTATCTTCATCAACATTTAACAATTCCTCAAAATATTCCCTCCATCTTCCCAATACCTCTAACTCTCCATTTAATAACTCTCCTCTCCTATTTTTAACTGACAAATCCATTTGTTCTCTAGGCTTCCTTAGCTTGTTAATCTCACTCCAAAACTTTTTCTTATTTTCAACAAAATTTGTTGATAACATCTCACCCGCTCTCTCATTTGCTCTCTTTTTACATTGCTTCACCACTCTCTTAACCTCTCTCTTTTTCTCCATATACTCTTCCCTCCTTGCATCACTTCTACTTTGTAGAAACTTCTCATATGCTATCTTTTTCACCCTTACTACTCTCTTTACATCATCATTCCACCAATCGCTCCTCTTCCCTCCCGCACCCACTTTCCTGTAACCACAAGCTTCTGCTGAACACTCTAACACTACATTTTTAAACCTACCCCATTCCTCTTCGACCCCATTGCCTATGCTCTCATTAGCCCATCTATCCTCCAATAGCTGTTTATATCTTACCCTAACTGCCTCCTCTTTTAGTTTATAAACCTTCACCTGTCTCTTCCCTGATGCTTCTATTCTCCTTGTATCCCATCTACCTTTTACTCTCAGTGTAGCTACAACTAAAAAGTGATCTGATATATCTGTGGCCCCTCTATAAACATGTACATCCTGAAGTCTACTCAACAGTCTTTTATCTACCAATACATAATCCAACAAACTACTGTCATTTCGCCCTACATCATATCTTGTATACTTATTTATCCTCTTTTTCTTAAAATATGTATTACCTATAACTAAACCCCTTTCTATACAAAGTTCAATCAAAGGGCTCCCATTATCATTTACACCTGGCACCCCAAACTTACCTACCACACCCTCTCTAAAAGTTTCTCCTACTTTAGCATTCAGATCCCCTACCACAATTACTCTCTCACTTGGTTCAAAGGCTCCTATACATTCACTTAACATCTCCCAAAATCACTCTCTCTTCTCTACATTACTCTCTTCTCCAGGTGCATACACGCTTATTATGACCCACTTTTCGCATCCAACCTTTACTTTAATCCACATAATTCTTGAATTTTCACATTCATATTCTCTTTTCTCCTTCCATAACTGATCCTTCAACATTACTGCTACCCCTTCCTTTGTTCTAACTCTCTCAGATACTCCAGATTTAATCCCATTTGTTTCCTCCCACCGAAACTCCCCTATCCCCTTCAGCTTTGTTTCACTTAGGGCCAGGACATCCAACTTCTTTTCATTCATAACATCAGCAATCATTTGTTTCTTGTCATCCGCACTACATCCACGCACATTCAAGCATCCCAGTTTTATAAAGTTTTTCTTCTTCTCTTTTTTAGAAAATGTCTACAGGAGAAGGGGTTACTAGCCCATTGCTCCCGGCATTTTAGTCGCCTCATACGACACGCATGGCTTACGGAGGAAAGATTCTTTTCCACTTCCCCATGGGCAATAGAAGAAATAAAGAAGAACAAGAGCTATTTAGAAAAAGGAGAAAAACCTAGAAGTATGTATATATATAAATGCATGTACGTGTCTGTGAAGTGTGACCAAAGTGTAGGTAGGAGTAGCAAGATATCCCTGTAATCTAGCGTGTTTATGAGACAGAAAAAGAAACCAGCTATCCTACCATCATGCAAAACAGTTACAGGTTTCTGTTTCACAGTCATCTGGCAGGACGGTAGTACTTCCCTGGGTGGCTGCTGTCTACCAACCTACTACCTAGTGTCCATAAATGGGGTTAAATCCGAGTGGGGATCTGTAACAAGTGGAGTTCCACAGGGATCAGTCTTGGGCCTGTTGTTGTTTATAATATATATCAATGATCTTGATGAAGGAATTACTAGTGATATGAGGAAATTCGCCGATGACACAAAGATAGATAGGATAATTGATTCAAACGTAGATGTTAGGGAACTTCAGAAGGATTTAGACAAACTCTATTCTTGGTCAGAAAAGTGGCAGATGCAGTTCAATGTAGATAAATGCAAGGTTCTGAAGCTCGGGAGTGTCCATAACCCTAGCAATTATAAGTTAAATGATGTAGAACTTAGCCATACAGATTGCGAAAAGGACTTGGGGGTTATGGTGAGCAGCAACCTTAAACCAAGACAGCAATGCCTACGCGTACGTAATAAGGCAAATAGATTATTGGGATTTATATCAAGTAAGGCCTCAGTTCTGGTCTCCATATTACAGAATGGATATAAATTCGTTAGAAAACATTCAGCGTAGAATATTTTATTATTTTATTATCACACTGGCCTATTCCCACCAAGGCAGGGTGGCCCGAAAAAGAAAAACTTTCACCATCATTCACTCCATCACTGTCTTGCCAGAAGGGTGCTTTACACTACAGTTTTTAAATTGCAACATTAGCACCCCTCCGTAGAATGTCTAAATTAATACATAGCATTAGAAATCTTCCTTATGAAGAAAGATTGAAGAGTCTTAAATTACATTCTCTTGCTAGACGAAGAATGAGGGGAGACATGATCGAAGTGTATAAGTGGAAGATGGGTATTAATAAAGGGGAACATAAGAACATAAGAACATAAGAATGTAGGAACACTGCAGAAGGCCTACTGGCCCATACGAGGCAGGTCCTTATCAAAACGACATCTACCTAAAGCTACTCAAGAAACAACTCCCGCACCCCCCAACACCAATCAAACCCAGCCCCTCCCACTCATATATTTGTCCAGTCTCTTCTTAAAGCTACCCAAGGTCCTAGCCTCTATCACCCCACTGGGAAGACTGTTCCACGCATCTACAACTCTGTTAGAAAACCAGTACTTACCTATGTCCTTTCTAAATCTAAATTTATCCAACTTAAATCCATTATTCCTGGTTCTTACCTGGTTCGACACCCTCAGTACTTTATTAATGTCTCCCTTGTTTATGCCCGTCATCCACTTATACACTTCAATGATATCTCCCCTCATTCTACGCCTCTCCAGAGAGTGGAGATTTAAGGCTTTAAGTCTATCTTCATACGGGAGGTTCCTTACACAGTAAATCATTTTAGTCATTCTTCTCTGTATGTTCTCTAATGAGTCTATGTCCATCCTGTAGTAAGGGGACCAAAACTGAGCAGCATAATCTAAATGAGGCCTCACTAGTGATGTATAGAGCTGTAAAATAACTTTTGGACTTCTGTTACTTATACTTCTTGAGATAAATCCAAGTAATCTGTTGGCCTTGTTGCGCACACTGAGGCACTGCTGTCTTGGCTTTAGATTTCTGCTTACCATGACTCCCAAGTCTTTTTCACATTCTGTATGACCAAGCTCTACTTCACCTAGATTATAGCTTCGAGGGTTATTTTCATTACCAAGGGCAAGTACCTTACACTTATCCACATTAAACTTCATCTGCCATTTCTCAGACCAAGACATTAATTTGTTCAAATCGTCCTGGAGTTCATTGATATCCTCCTCAGAGTGAATTATACGGCCTATCTTTGTATCATCAGCAAACTTACTCATGTCACTAGTAATCCCTTCATCAAGGTCATTAATGTAAATTATGAACAAGAGAGGGCCTAAAACTGATCCTTGTGGAACGCCACTAGTGACTAAACCCCATTCAGATTTCACTCCATTAATGGAAACTCTCTGCTTTCTATTGGTAAGCCATGCCTCAATCCATGCTAGAACTTTACCTCCTATACCATGAGCTGCCACTTTTCTTAAGAGTCTCTTGTGAGGTACTCTGTCGAAGGCTTTACTAAAATCCAAATAAACAATATCATATTCCTTATCACTGTCAACTGCCTCAAATGTTCTATTGAAGAACGTCAGTAAGTTTGTCAGGCAGGAACGACCTCTCGTGAATCCATGCTGAGATTCATTTATCAAGTTATGCTCTTCAAGGTGACTTCTGATAATGTCAGCTATAATTGATTCTAATAACTTGCCCACTATAGATGTCAGGCTTATTGGACGGTAATTTGAAGGAGTGGACTTATCCCCTGATTTGAATATAGGAACCACATTAGCCATCTTCCACATCTCTGGCACAACACTGGTAAGGATGGACGCATTGAATACACTCGTTAATGGCTGACTAAGCTCCATCTTGCATTCCTTAAGTACCCTTGAAAACAACTCATCGGGTCCCGGGGACTTATTTTGTTTCAGTTTGTCTATCTGTTTAATAACCATGTCCCTCGTGACAGTAATATTAGTTAACTTAAATTCATCAGGAACTAAATAATTGTTAATTACTGGAATCTCATTTACATCTTCCTGTGTAAAAACTGACAAAAAATAGTCATTAAATAAGGAACACATTTCCAGTTCATTATCCGTCAGCTGTCCATTCCCAGATTTCAGAGGTCCTACTTTTTCCTTCACCTTCGTCCTATACACTTGAAAGAACCCCTTTGGATTAGTCTTTGATTCATTAGCGACTCTAATTTCATAGTCACGTTTAGCCTTTCTAATCGCCTTTTTTACTTCTCTTTTAAGCTGAACATATTGGTCAGTAAGGTTAACCTCTCCTCTTCTGATGCGCCTATAAATTCCCCTTTTCTCCCCTAATAGATGCTTTAACCTCCTGTTAACCCATTTGGGATCGTTATTATTAGACCTAATTTCTCTCTGGGGAATGTATATACTCTGGGCACTGTGTACATTATTAAGAAAACAATCATAAAAGCAGATCCCTTCATATTCATAAGTATGATTATCGTCAATAAAATCATTAGCTAGATAACCCCAATCAAGATTAGACAGATGTTCCCTAAGTCCATTATAATCGGCAGAACGAAAATCGGGGATTTTTACTGTATTATCATTATTCTTGCATTCCCAATTAATGCTAAAGGTGATGGATTTGTGATCACTTGCGCCAAGCTCTTCAGTGATCTCCAGATTATTCACTAGTGTTTCCTTATTTGACAAGACTAGGTCTAGCAATTTATTACCCCTGGTAGGTTCAGTTACACTCTGTTTCAGAAAACAGTCCTGAACTGTTTCCATGAAGTCACTGGACTCTAGATTACCTGTCAAAGAATTCCAGTCAATTTGGCTAAAGTTAAAATCCCCTACTATGACTACGTTACTGTGTCCAGAAGCCCTAACAATTTCGTCCCAAAGAAGTCTCCCTCTATCGTGATCCAAGCCTGGAGGTCGGTATATTACACCTAGAGTTAGTTTTTCTTGACCCTCCACGAACTCTACCCAAACAGACTCTGTTACTGCTCCATCTATTTTTATACCTTTTTTTATGCAACAATTAATATTTTCTCGAACATACAATGCAACTCCTCCCCCCTTCCCATTACATCTATCCACATTGAATAACTTAAATCCCTGAATATTACACTCAGCAGTCATATCCCGACTCTTTAAATTATACCACGTTTCAGTTAATGCAATGATATCAAAGTTCCCAGCACATGCTACCAAACGTAGTTCATTAATTTTATTTCTTGCACTTCTACTGTTAGCATAAAATACCATCATATGTTTTTTCTTCTGCACATTTTTCCTATTCATCTTTGTTTTTACACAATTTCTGAAATTATCATTACCCAGAGTTACTCCATGACAGTTACTATTAAGATTCTTAATATCAGAGCATAAGTCAATATATCCATACTCATTATTAATCATTTCTAAACCCATACCTCTAACTAATCCTAGTTTAAAGTCCTAACAACCCCCTCAACAGAGTTAGCAAGAAAACCCACACCTGCCCTGGATAAGTGAACCCCATCCCTGGCATACATGTCATTTCGGCTATAGAAGTTGTCCCAGTTGTCAATGAATGGTACTGCATTATCCTTACAGTGTTTATCAAGCCAACAATTAATACCAATTGCTCTGGACAACCATTCATTACCAACACCTCTTCTTGGCAAAATGCCACATATAACAGGGCGCCCCCCCTTCTTCCTAATCATGTCTATAGCTGTCCTGAACTTTCTAACTAAATCCTCACTTCTACGCTTGCCTACATCATTGCCTCCAGCACTGAGGCAAATAATAGGATTGATCCCATTACCGTTCATGATGTTGTCAAGCCGGCTAACAATGTCCTCCATCCCAGCCCCAGGAAAGCATACCCTTTGTCTCCTACTCCTGTCCTTCAAGCAGAATGCCCTATCCATGTATCTAACCTGGCTATCCCCAACAACAACAATATTCTTACCTTCCTTGTCGTTCGTCGTGACGATCCCAGTAGTAGACTCACATTCGTCGGGTAGCACCGAGAATGCGTTGGAGGTTTCCACGGGAGTTTCCACAGCAGTCTCTTTCTTCTTCATCGTTTCTGGCTTTCCATTCGTCTTCTTGATCGTCAACTTCGTCGTCCCCTGCTGTCCAGCCACTGACCACGATCCCTTCTTGACCTGAGGACTCGAAACAGGAGGACTACTACGAATCCTCTTGTTTTCCTCGGTCAATCGCCGTATCTCCATCTTCGCTGCCCTCAATTCTTCCTTAAGTTGCTGGTAAAGTTGCTCGATGGAGGGCATCTTGGTTCAGTCCACGGGAGCAAACAAGACACTTCTTCACAGAGTTAAGAACAGGTCAGCACTCAAAGTACAGGTCACCACTCAAGAGCACACGAACAGGTCTTCACAGAGCTAAGTACACGTCACCACTGAGGTGAGGATATCTCTCCAAGAGAGAACCCGCAGTAATGGATTTAAATTAGACAAGTTTAGATTTAGAAAGGCCATAGGAAAGTATTGGTTTGGAAATAGGGTAGTTGTTGAATGGAACAGTCTACCTAGTTGGGTTATTGAGGCTAGGACTTTGGGTAGTTTCAAATTTAGGTTGGATAAATATATGAGTGAGAGGGGTTGGATTTGAGTGGGACTTGCAAATGAGTGGATAGTTATCAGAGATTATTTCTTGGGTAGCATTAAAATTGGGTTGGGCAAATGTTTTGTTAGTGGGATGGATTGTAAAGGACCTGCCTAGTATGGGCCAACAGGCCTGCTGCAGTGTTCCTCCTTTCTTATGTTCTTATGTTCTCTCCTCGTTGGACATACCTCTTAGCTCTGGGACTAGTCTTGTTGCAAACCTTTGCACATTCTCTAGTTTCTTTATGCGCTTGGCTAGGTGTGGGTTCCAAACTGGTGCCGCATACTCCAATATAGGCCTAACGTACACAGTGTACAGGGTCCTGAACGATTCCTTATTAAGATGTCGAAATGCAGTTCTGAGGTTTGTTAGGCGTCCATGTGCTGCAGCAGTTATTTGGTTAATGTGTGCCTCAGGAGATGTGCCTGGTGTTATATTCACCCCAAGATCTTTTTCCTTGAGTGAGGTTTGCAGTTTCTAGCCCCCTAGACTGTACTCCGTCTGCGGTCTTCTTTGCCCTTCCCCAATCTTCATGACTTTGCACTTGGTGGGTTGAACTCCAGGAGCCAATTGCTAGACCAGGTCTGCAGCCTGTCCAGATCCCTTTGTAGTTCTGCCTGGATTTCCTCCGAATGAATTCTTCTCATCAGCTTCACATCATCTGGTAGATGAATGGTTCAGAGAACCGACATGTTGTTGAATTAGACACATGTGCAACTCTTGGGTATCTTTATTGAGGAAACGTTTCGCCACACAGTGGCTTCATCAGTCCATACAAAGGAGAAACTTGAAGAACAGGAGGAGAATGAGGTAATCAGTCCCTCAGCCTTGAGTCGATGTGGTCAGTCCATCAATCTTGAATAGAATACAGCATATGAGCGGAGAAGCAGCTTGTAAACCGTAGACAGGTGTGGCGAAACGTTTCCTCAATAAAGATATCAAAGAGTTGCACATGTGTCTAATTCAACAACATATCGGTTCTCTGAACCATTCATCTACCATCCTGTCAGACACTGCAACTTCTTGGGATCTTAATACTTGGGAATTCTTCACTTGCCTAACCCTTGGTCACGGCCTACTTCCACACTGGACAAATGTGACACCACCTACGACTTCTGCCCCTCACCTGTCTACGGTTTATAAGCTGCTTCTCCGCTCATATGCCGTATTCTATTCAAGATTGATGGACTGACCACATCGACTCAAGGCTGAGGGACTGATTACCTCATTCTCCTCCTGTTCTTCAAGTTTCTCCTTTGTATGGACTGATGAAGCCACTGTGTGGCGAAACGTTTCCTCAATAAAGATACCCAAGAGTTGCACATGTGTCTAATTCAATTCACATCATCTGCAAACAGGGACACTTCGAAATCTATTCCTTCTGTCATGTCGTTCACAAATACCAGAAACAGCACTGGTCCTAGGACTGACCTCTGTGGAACCCACTCGTCACAGGTGCCCACTTTGACACCGCGACACATACCATGACCCGCTGCTGTATTCCTGACAAGTATTCCCTGATCCATTGTAGTGCCTTCCCTGTTATTCCTGCCTGTTTCTTCAATTTTTGCACTAATTTCTTGTGTGGAAGTGTGTCAGACGCCTTCTTACAATCAAAGAAAATGTAATCTACCCACCCCTCTCTCTCTTGTCTTACTGTTGTCACCCTGTCAGAGAACTCCAGCAAGTTTGTGACTCAGGATTTCCTGTCCCTGAAACCATGTTGGCTGCTGTTGATGAGATCATTCCATTCTAGGTGTTCCACCACTCTTATCCTTATAATCTTCTCCATGACTTTCCATACTATACATGTCAGTGACACTGGTCTGTAGTTTAGTGCTTCATGTCTGTCTCCTTTTTTAAAAATTGGGACTACATTTGCTGTCTTCCATGCCTCAGGTAATCTCCCTGTTTCGATAGATGTGTTGAATATTGTTGTTAGGAGTACACATAGCGCCACTGCTCCCTCTCTCAGGACCCATGGAGAGATGTTATCCGGCCCCATTGCCTTTGAGGTATCCAGCTCACTCAGAAACCTCTTCACTTCTTCCTCGGTTGTGTGCACTGTGTCCAGCACTTGGTTTTGTACCCCACCTCTCTGTCTTTCTGGAGTCCCTTCTGTCTCCTCTGTGAACACTTCTTTGAATGTCATGTTTAGTTCCTCACATACTTCACAATCGTTTTTTGTTGTCTCTCCTCCTTTCTTCCCTAGCCTGATTACCTGGTCCTTGACTGTTGTTTTCCTCCTCATGTGGCTGATAACATCTTCGGGTCAGATTTGGCTTTCGCTGCTATGTCATTTTCATATTGTCGTTGGGCCTCCCTTCTTTCCTGTGCATATTCATTTCTGGCTCTACGACTTCTCTCCTTATTCTCCTGGGTCCGTTGCCTTCTATACTTCTTCCATTCCTTAGCACACTTGTTTTTTGCCTCCCTGCACCTTTTGGTAAACCATGGGCTCATCCTGGCCTTTTCATTATGCCTTTGGGTACAAACCTCTCCTCAGCTTCCTTGCATATTGGTGTTACATATTCCATCATCTCGTTTATTGGCTTCCCTGCCAGTTCTGTCCCACTGAACCCCGTTCAGGAAGTTCCTCATTCCCTCGTAGTCCCCTTTCTTGTAGTTTGGCTTCATTCGCCCGGCCCTTTTTGCTTTCCCCTCCACTTGTAACTCTACTGTGTATTCGAAGCTTAAAACCACATGATCGCTGGCCCCAAGGGGGCTTTCATATGTGATGTCCTCAATATCTGCACTACTCAAGGTGAATACTAGGTCCAGTCTCGCTGGTTCATCCTCTCCCCTCTCTCTGGTAGTGTCCCTTACGTGTTGGTACATGAAGTTTTCCAGTACCACCTCCATCATCTTAGCCCTCCATGTATCTTGGCCCCCCCCCCATGTGGTTCCAAGTTCTCCCAATCGATTTCCATTTGGTTAAAGTCACCCATGATCAGTAGCTTTGCCCTGCACGCTAGAGCCCTTATGGCCACTGCAGCCAGTGTGTGTGTACTCACCTAATTGTACTCACCTAATTGTGGTTGCAGGGGTCGAGACTCAGCTCCTGGCCCCGCCTCTTCACTGATCGCTACTGGGTCCTCTCTCTCTCTGCTTCCTGAGCTTTGTCATACCTCTTCTTAAAACTATGTATGGTTCCTGCCTCCACTACTTCACTTGCTAGGCTATTCCAGTTACTGACAACTCTATGACTGAAGAAATACTTCCTAACGTCCCTGTGACTCGTCTGAGTCTTCAGCTTCCAGTTGTGACCCCTTGTCCCTGTGTCCCCTCTCTGGAACATCCTATCTCTGTCCACCTTGTCTATTCCCCGCAGTATCTTGTATGTCGTTATCATGTCTCCCCTGACCCTTCTGTCCTCCAGTGTCGTCAGTCCGATTTCCCTTAACCTTTCCTCGTAAGACATTCCCTTGAGCTCTGGGACTAGCCTTGTTGCAAACCTTTATACTTTCTCTAACTTCTTGACGTGCTTGACCAGGTGTGGGTTCCAGACTGGTGCTGCATACTCCAGTATGGGCCTAACATACACAGTGTACAGTGTCTTGAACGATTCCTTATTAAGGTATCGGAACGCTATTCTCAGGTTTGCCAGGCGCCCGTATGCTGCAGCGGTTATTTGGTTGATGTGTGCCTCCGGTGATGTGCTCGGTGTTATGGTCACCCCAAGGTCTTTCTCCCTGAGTGAGGTCTGTAGTCTTTGTCCACCTAGTCTGCGGTCTTCTTTGCCCCTCCCCAATCTTCATGACTTTGCATTTGGCTGGATTGAATTCGAGAAGCCAGTTACTGGACCACATGTCCAGCCTCTCCAGGTCTCTTTGCAGTCCTGCCTCATCCTCGTCCGATTTAATTCTTCTCATCAACTTCACGTCATCTGCGAACAGGGACACTTCAGAGTCTATTCCTTCCATCATGTCGTTCACATATATCAAAAATAGCACTGGTCCTAGAACTGACCCCTGTGGGACCCCCCTCGTAACAGGCGCCCACTGTGATACCTCTTCACGTACCATGACTCGTTGCTGCCTCCCTGTCAGGTATTCCCTTATCCATTGCAGTGCCCTTCCTTTTACGTGTGCCTGATCCTCCAGCTTCTGCACTAATCTCTTGTGGGGAACTGTGTCAAAGGCCTTCCTGCAGTCTAGGAAAACGCAATCTACCCAACCCTCTCTCTCGTGTCTTACTTCTGTTACCTTGTCATAAAACTCCAGGAGGTTTGTGATACAAGATTTGCCTTCCATGAACCCATGCTGGTTTTCATTTATAATCTTGTTCCTTTCCAGGTGCGCGACCACTCTCCTCCTGATAATCTTTTCCATGACTTTGCACACAATACATGTCAGAGACACAGGTCTGTAGTTTAGTGCCTCGTTTCTGTTTCCTTTCTTAAATATGGGGACTACATTAGCTGTCTTCCATTTCTCAGGTAGTTGCCCAGTTTCAAGGGATGTGTTGAAGATTGTGGTTAGAGGCACACACAGCATCTCTGCTCCTTCTCTAAGAACCCATGGGGAGATGTTGTCCGGTCCCATCGCCTTTGAGGTGTCAAGGTCACTTAATAGCTTCTTCACCTCCTCCTCAGTTGTTCGTATGTCATCCAACACTTGTTGGTATATTCCCTCTTGATGTTCCCTTCAGTGCTGTCTTCCCACAGCCCTTCCTGTCTCTACTGTAAAAACTTCCTTAAATCTCCTGTTCAGCTCCTCACATACCTCCTGATCATTTCTTGTGAGTTCTCCACCTTCTGTCCTTAATCTGATCACCTGGTCTTTGACTGTTGTCTTCCTCCTGATGTGGCTATACAACAGTTTCTGGTCAGTCTTGATTCTCGATGCTATGTCATTTTCATACTGTCGCTGGGCCTCCCTCCTTACCTGTGCGTACTCATTCCTGGCTCTGCGACTGATCTCCCTATTTTCGTGTGTTCTCTGCCTTCTGTACTTTTTCCATTCTCTATTGCACTTTGTTTTTGCCTCCTTACACCGTCGGGTAAACCAGGGGCTTGTTCTGGTCTTCCCGTTGTTACTGTTGCCCTTGGGAATGAACCTTTCCACTGCCTCCTTGCATTTTGTTGCTACATATTCCATCATTTCATTTACTGGCTTTCCTGCCAGTTCTCTGTCCCACTGGACCTCCCGCAGGAAGTTCTTCAACCCTATGTAGTCCCCTCTTTTATAGTCAGGCTTTTCCCATTCTACTCCTGTTATTCTCTCCACTTGCAGCTCTACTATGTATTCAAAGCACAGAACCACGTGGTCGCTAGCTCCTAGGGGACTCTCATACTTGATGTCCTCAATGTCTGAGCTGCCCAGGGTGAACACAAGGTCCAATCTTGCTGGTTCATCCTCCCCTCTCACTCTGGTAGTGTCCTTAACATGTTGGTGCATGAGGTTTTCCAGCACCACGTCCAACATCTTGGCTCTCCATGTTTCGGGACCCCCATGTGGCTCCAGGTTTTCCCAGTCAATCTCCCTGTGGTTGAAATCCCCCATAACCAGCAACTTTGCTCTGCTGGAGTGAGCTCTTCTTGCCACCTCACCAAGTGTATCCACCATTGCTCTGTTGCTCTCTTCATATTCCTCTCTTGGCCTCCTGCAGTTCTGTGGTGGATTATACATCACTGCAATGACCACTTTGTGTTCCCCAGACTGAAGTGTACCTGCTATGTAGTCTCTTTCTCCCGTCTCATCTATTCCTTCCATTTTCTCCAATTTCCATCTGTTTTTTTACGAGCAGAGCAACCCCACCTCCCCCCCTGCCCCTTCTATCTTTCCTCATGATCTGGTATCCTGGTGGGAAGATTGCATCTGTTATTGTCTCCATGAGTTTTGTTTCTGTAACTGCTATGATGTCTGGGGACTTCTCATTGATTCTTTCTTGCCATTCCTCATGCTTATTCGTTAATCCATCTGCATTTGTATACCAAACCTTCAACTTCTGTTCTAATACTGTAACTGTGGTGCGTGTGTGTGTGTTTGTAATTACCTACTAGTACCTACAAGAGTAGGACCATACTCGTGGTGTCCCGTCTTTAGTATTTTTATCGTCACATAATCATTTAAAATTCCAGTGATTTTAACATTTATTCTGATTCATCCCGTGGGTCTACTACGCTCTTTTTCAAGAATTTTTTTTTGTATTCCTTCGGCTCCAACTTTCTCTGTTTCCATCGTGGTCTTTTGTTTCCCCTATTGAATGAATTAAAAAGTCTTGTTTTCCATTCTTTCATATTCTGTTATAAACTTGCATGTGTTTATCACGTCTCTTCCTACCATCAGTTATCGTGGGCATCTTTGGTCTTGACAGCCTTTCATCAAGGCTCATTTTTCACCTCTGGTATCTGTTTTGAAGTTTTTCTTCAGACCCTCTCTTACCAGGACACTTAAGTTTTTGTGGTCGAGGTACCACACTACTGCTGTACATAATCAACTTGGCCACATACATATTGTAATTAACTTTTTTTTTAGCATTTCTGCATCCATTTATGTGAAATCTATTTTATAAAATGTTACTGTAGCAAATGAGCTTCTCACAGAATCATGTATATGATTTTCCGGTGACAATATTTAGTTAATTATAGTTCCAAGATCCATCTATCTTTCATAATTTAATTTTTTCTTACGTTAATAGGCTTCATGTGTCCTGAATTTTTTTTCTGTTTGCATTACATGACATTAACATACATTAAATTTCTTCATCATCTACCTCTATTTGCTCAATTTATCCAAGTTTTCCTGTAGTGATTTAGTGACATTAAGTACTTATTTTACCCAAGAGTTTTTGCATATACAGGTTTTCAAGTGTATTTGCAATGTTAAAATTATTATCGGAGAAAGTAGAGATGCTTGTAGCACAACACTAGTGATAGTTCTACACTTGGAAATATTTCTCTTATAACTGCTCGTATTTTCTTCCCAAACAGAAAGTTTTTCAACTAATTATATAGTTTACCTTACAGTCCTACATTGTGCAGTTTCCAGACTAGTCTTTCATGGGAGCTCTATCAAAAGCTTTCCTATAGGCTATAAAAATACAATCAGCCTATCTATTTTTTGTAGACCTATTTCCATGACTCGTAATAGCTTAAATGACTTGATAAACATTAATTTTCGGACGGGAAACTAAATTGTTTACTAATATATGAATTTTTTTTTGTCCGAATATTTCATCCACTTTTCTTCAGAGACTTTATTTAACATTTTTAAGATAATTTAACCACCAAAACTGGCGTATAGCCTATAAGATCTTCTCACTCTATTTTTTTTAAATATTGACAAAAATATGCACCATCATCCACAGCTTTGCCTATTTATCTACTCGCAGTGAAAGCCTAAATAACTCCTAACTGTTTGCCATAGCTCTTCTGCACATTCTTTTAAATTCCATGATAATATTCTGTCTGGTCCTTAGTTTGCTATTTGCTATTATCCTCTTTAGTTAATTACTCATCCTTTATTACAACATCTTGTTTTGAATTCAGATCATTTGCATTTTAAAGAATCTTCTTTTGTAAACACATTAGCTGAAATTTTCCGTTTAATACCTCACACAATTTTTCCTGATTTCCAGTGACTTTCTCATTGTCCTTCATTTATTAAATATTGTCTTTAACGTTTAGTTTACTTGTTGCAAACCTAAATGAAAGATTTGGTTTTACTTTTCTCCTATACAGTATTTCTTTTATGAAGACTCTTTCTTCCTTTCTTCTTACATTTTTATTTTCATTTCCATATTGATGCATTAGTTCAGTCTTTTTTTTCATAGCTATCCAGCACCTTCCATTAAATTATCTTTCGTTTGTTTGTCTTATATTCGTTTTTTGGAATGAACTGTTTAATTCCTTTCTTTTTTTTTTTTGGTACTAAACGTTTTGTGCAAATTATTTTAGTTTTTCTAAAATAATTGAAGAACGAGACATCTGTGCAACATTTCTGCATCTTTATTTCGGACATGTTTTGAAAGCGAAATGTTTCTGTAATAAAGATTCTTAAATGGTACACAGTTGTCCTATTCCTCAATCTGTCGTTTTTTTAAACCATTTACATCACACTCTAAAATATTGTCTTAAGAGTTATTATCTAATTATTCTTTACTATTTGTTTGTCTTCTTTCATGTGTTCGTCTCTTTGAGAAGCGTTTTGATAGGCTGGCACTGATTATTTCTCTGTACAAAACTTTTGATAGGCTGATACTGGTCTGTTACTCTGTAGAAAACTTTTGATAGACTGATACTGGTATGTTACTCAGTAGAAACCTTTTGAAAGGCTGGTACTGGTCTGTTACTCTTTACAAAACTTATGATAGGCTGGTACTGGTCTGTTACTCTGTAAAAAACTTTTGATAGGCTGGTACTGGTCTGCTACTCTGTACAAATCTTCTGATAGGCTGGTACTGGTCTGTTACTCTGTACAAAACTTCTGATAGGCTGGTGCTGGTCTGTTACTCTGCACAAAACTTTTGATAGGCTGGTACTGGTCTGTTACTCTGTACAAAACTTCTGATAGGCTGGTACTGGTCTGTTACTCTTTACAAAACTTTTGATAGGCTGGTACTGGTCTGTTACTCTTAACAAAACTTTTGATAGGTTGGTACTGGTCTGTTACTCTGTAAAAAAAATTCTGATAGGCTGGTACTGGTCTGCTACTCTGTACAAATATTCTGATAGGCTGGCACTGGTCTGTTACTCTGTACAAAACTTCTGATAGGCTGGTACTGGTCTGTTACTCTGTACAAAACTTCTGATAGGCTGGTACTGGTCTGTTACTCTGTACAAAACTTCTGATAGGCTGGTACTGGTCTGTTACTCTGTACAAAACTTTTGATAGGTTGGTACTGGTCTGTTACTCTGTAAAAAAAATTCTGATAGGCTGGTACTGGTCTGCTACTCTGTACAAATATTCTGATAGGCTGGCACTGATCTGTTACTCTGTACAAAACTTCTGATAGGCTGGTACTGGTCTGTTACTCTGTACAAAACTTCTGATAGGCTGGTACTGGTCTGTTACTCTGTACAAATCTTCTGATAGGCTGGTACTGGTCTGTTACTCTGTACAAAACTTCTGATAGGCTGGTACTGGTCTGTTACTCTGTACAAAACTTCTGATAGGCTGGTACTGGTCTGCTACTCTGTACAAATATTCTGATAGGCTGGTACTGGTCTGTTACTCTGTACAAAACTTCTGATAGGCTGGTACTGGTCTGTTACTCTGTACAAAACTTCTGATAGGCTGGTACTGGTCTGTTACTCTTAACAAAACTTTTGATAGGTTGGTACTGGTCTGTTACTCTGTAAAAAAAATTCTGATAGGCTGGTACTGGTCTGCTACTCTGTACAAATATTCTGATAGGCTGGCACTGGTCTGTTACTCTGTACAAAACTTCTGATAGGCTGGTACTGGTCTGTTACTCTGTACAAAACTTCTGATAGGCTGGTACTGGTCTATTACTCTGTACAAAACTTCTGATAGGCTGGTACTGGTCTGTTACTCTGTACAAAACTTCTGATAGGCTGGTACTGGTCTGTTACTCTGTACAAAACTTCTGATAGGCTGGTACTGGTCTGTTACTCTGTACAAAACTTCTGATAGGCTGGTACTGGTCTGTTACTCTGTACAAAACTTCTGATAGGCTGGTACTGGTCTGTTACTCTGTACAAAACTTCTGATAGGCTGGTACTGGTCTGCTACTCTGTACAAAACTTCTGATAGGCTGGTACTGGTCTGTTACTCTGTACAAAACTTCTGATAGGCTGGTACTGGTCTGTTACTCTGTACAAAACTTCTGAAAGGCTGGTACTGGTCTGTTACTCTGTACAAAACTTCTGATAGGCTGGTACTGGTCTGTTACTCTGTACAAAACTTCTGATAGGCTGGTACTGGTCTGTTACTCTGTACAAAACTTCTGATAGGCTGGTACTGGTCTGCTACTCTGTACAAATATTCTGATAGGCTGGTACTGGTCTGTTACTCTGTACAAAACTTCTGATAGGCTGGTACTGGTCTGTTACTCTGTACAAAACTTCTGATAGGCTGGTACTGGTCTGTTACTCTTAACAAAACTTTTGATAGGTTGGTACTGGTCTGTTACTCTGTAAAAAAAATTCTGATAGGCTGGTACTGGTCTGCTACTCTGTACAAATATTCTGATAGGCTGGCACTGGTCTGTTACTCTGTACAAAACTTCTGATAGGCTGGTACTGGTCTGTTACTCTGTACAAAACTTCTGATAGGCTGGTACTGGTCTGTTACTCTGTACAAAACTTCTGATAGGCTGGTACTGGTCTGTTACTCTGTACAAAACTTCTGATAGGCTGGTACTGGTCTGTTACTCTGTACAAAACTTCTGATAGGCTGGTACTGGTCTGTTACTCTGTACAAAACTTCTGATAGGCTGGTACTTGTCTGTTACTCTGTACAAAACTTCTGATAGGCTGGTACTGGTCTGTTACTCTGTACAAAACTTCTGATAGGCTGGTACTGGTCTGCTACTCTGTACAAAACTTCTGATAGGCTGGTACTGGTCTGTTACTCTGTACAAAACTTCTGATAGGCTGGTACTGGTCTGTTACTCTGTACAAAACTTCTGATAGGCTGGTACTGGTCTGTTACTCTGTACAAAACTTCTGATAGGCTGGTACTGGTCTGTTACTCTGTACAAAACTTCTGATAGGCTGGTACTGGTCTGTTACTCTGTACAAAACTTCTGATAGGCTGGTACTGGTCTGTTACTCTGTACAAAACTTCTGATAGGCTGGTACTGGTCTGTTACTCTGTACAAAACTTCTGATAGGCTGGTACTGGTCTGTTACTCTGTACAAAACTTCTGATAGGCTGGTACTGGTCTGTTACTCTGTACAAAACTTCTGATAGGCTGGTACTGGTCTGTTACTCTGTACAAAACTTCTGATAGGCTGGTACTGGTCTGCTACTCTGTACAAAACTTCTGATAGGCTGGTACTGGTCTGTTACTCTGTACAAAACTTCTGATAGGCTGGTACTGGTCTGTTACTCTGTACAAAACTTCTGATAGGCTGGTACTGGTCTGTTACTCTGTACAAAACTTCTGATAGGCTGGTACTGGTCTGTTACTCTGTACAAAACTTCTGATAGGCTGGTACTGGTCTGTTACTCTGTATAAAACTTCTGATAGGCTGGTACTGGTCTGTTACTCTGTACAAAACTTCTGATAGGCTGGTACTGGTCTGTTACTCTGTACAAAACTTCTGATAGGCTGGTACTGGTCTGTTACTCTGTACAAAACTTCTGATAGGCTGGTACTGGCCTGTTACTCTGTACAAAACTTCTGATAGGCTGGTACTGGTCTGTTACTCTGTACAAAACTTCTGATAGGCTGGTACTGGTCTGTTACTCTGTACAAAACTTCTGATAGGCTGGTACTGGTCTGTTACTCTGTACAAAACTTCTGATAGGCTGGTACTGGTCTGTTACTCTGTACAAAACTTCTGATAGGCTGGTACTGGTCTGTTACTCTGTACAAAACTTCTGATAGGCTGGTACTGGTCTGTTACTCTGTACAAAACTTCTGATAGGCTGGTACTGGTCTGTTACTCTGTACAAAACTTCTGATAGGCTGGTACTGGTCTGCTACTCTGTACAAAACTTCTGATAGGCTGGTACTGGTCTGTTACTCTGTACAAAACTTCTGATAGGCTGGTACTGGTCTGTTACTCTGTACAAAACTTCTGATAGGCTGGTACTGGTCTGTTACTCTGTACAAAACTTCTGATAGGCTGGTACTGGTCTGTTACTCTGTACAAAACTTCTGATAGGCTGGTACTGGTCTGTTACTCTGTACAAAACTTCTGATAGGCTGGTACTGGTCTGTTACTCTGTACAAAACTTCTGATAGGCTGGTACTGGTCTGTTACTCTGTACAAAACTTCTGATAGGCTGGTACTGGTCTGTTACTCTGTACAAAACTTCTGATAGGCTGGTACTGGTCTGTTACTCTGTACAAAACTTCTGATAGGCTGGTACTGGTCTGTTACTCTGTACAAAACTTCTGATAGGCTGGTACTGGTCTGTTACTCTGTACAAAACTTCTGATAGGCTGGTACTGGTCTGTTACTCTGTACAAAACTTCTGATAGGCTGGTACTGGTCTGTTACTCTGTACAAAACTTCTGATAGGCTGGTACTGGTCTGTTACTCTGTACAAAACTTCTGATAGGCTGGTACTGGTCTGTTACTCTGTACAAAACTTCTGATAGGCTGGTACTGGTCTGTTACTCTGTACAAAACTTCTGATAGGCTGGTACTGGTCTGTTACTCTGTACAAAACTTCTGATAGGCTGGTACTGGTCTGTTACTCTGTACAAAACTTCTGATAGGCTGGTACTGGTCTGTTACTCTGTACAAAACTTCTGATAGGCTGGTACTGGTCTGTTACTCTGTACAAAACTTCTGATAGGCTGGTACTGGTCTGTTACTCTGTACAAAACTTCTGATAGGCTGGTACTGGTCTGTTACTCTGTACAAAACTTCTGATAGGCTGGTACTGGTCTGTTACTCTGTACAAAACTTCTGATAGGCTGGTACTGGTCTGCTACTCTGTACAAATATTCTGATAGGCTGGTACTGGTCTGTTACTCTGTACAAAACTTCTGATAGGCTGGTACTGGTCTGTTACTCTGTACAAAACTTCTGATAGGCTGGTACTGGTCTGTTACTCTTAACAAAACTTTTGATAGGTTGGTACTGGTCTGTTACTCTGTAAAAAAAATTCTGATAGGCTGGTACTGGTCTGCTACTCTGTACAAATATTCTGATAGGCTGGCACTGGTCTGTTACTCTGTACAAAACTTCTGATAGGCTGGTACTGGTCTGTTACTCTGTACAAAACTTCTGATAGGCTGGTACTGGTCTATTACTCTGTACAAAACTTCTGATAGGCTGGTACTGGTCTGTTACTCTGTACAAAACTTCTGATAGGCTGGTACTGGTCTGTTACTCTGTACAAAACTTCTGATAGGCTGGTACTGGTCTGTTACTCTGTACAAAACTTCTGATAGGCTGGTACTGGTCTGTTACTCTGTACAAAACTTCTGATAGGCTGGTACTGGTCTGTTACTCTGTACAAAACTTCTGATAGGCTGGTACTGGTCTGCTACTCTGTACAAAACTTCTGATAGGCTGGTACTGGTCTGTTACTCTGTACAAAACTTCTGATAGGCTGGTACTGGTCTGTTACTCTGTACAAAACTTCTGATAGGCTGGTACTGGTCTGTTACTCTGTACAAAACTTCTGATAGGCTGGTACTGGTCTGTTACTCTGTACAAAACTTCTGATAGGCTGGTACTGGTCTGTTACTCTGTACAAAACTTCTGATAGGCTGGTACTGGTCTGCTACTCTGTACAAATATTCTGATAGGCTGGTACTGGTCTGTTACTCTGTACAAAACTTCTGATAGGCTGGTACTGGTCTGTTACTCTGTACAAAACTTCTGATAGGCTGGTACTGGTCTGTTACTCTTAACAAAACTTTTGATAGGTTGGTACTGGTCTGTTACTCTGTAAAAAAAATTCTGATAGGCTGGTACTGGTCTGCTACTCTGTACAAATATTCTGATAGGCTGGCACTGGTCTGTTACTCTGTACAAAACTTCTGATAGGCTGGTACTGGTCTGTTACTCTGTACAAAACTTCTGATAGGCTGGTACTGGTCTGTTACTCTGTACAAAACTTCTGATAGGCTGGTACTGGTCTGTTACTCTGTACAAAACTTCTGATAGGCTGGTACTGGTCTGTTACTCTGTACAAAACTTCTGATAGGCTGGTACTGGTCTGTTACTCTGTACAAAACTTCTGATAGGCTGGTACTTGTCTGTTACTCTGTACAAAACTTCTGATAGGCTGGTACTGGTCTGTTACTCTGTACAAAACTTCTGATAGGCTGGTACTGGTCTGCTACTCTGTACAAAACTTCTGATAGGCTGGTACTGGTCTGTTACTCTGTACAAAACTTCTGATAGGCTGGTACTGGTCTGTTACTCTGTACAAAACTTCTGATAGGCTGGTACTGGTCTGTTACTCTGTACAAAACTTCTGATAGGCTGGTACTGGTCTGTTACTCTGTACAAAACTTCTGATAGGCTGGTACTGGTCTGTTACTCTGTACAAAACTTCTGATAGGCTGGTACTGGTCTGTTACTCTGTACAAAACTTCTGATAGGCTGGTACTGGTCTGTTACTCTGTACAAAACTTCTGATAGGCTGGTACTGGTCTGTTACTCTGTACAAAACTTCTGATAGGCTGGTACTGGTCTGTTACTCTGTACAAAACTTCTGATAGGCTGGTACTGGTCTGTTACTCTGTACAAAACTTCTGATAGGCTGGTACTGGTCTGTTACTCTGTACAAAACTTCTGATAGGCTGGTACTGGTCTGTTACTCTGTACAAAACTTCTGATAGGCTGGTACTGGTCTGTTACTCTGTACAAAACTTCTGATAGGCTGGTACTGGTCTGTTACTCTGTACAAAACTTCTGATAGGCTGGTACTGGTCTGTTACTCTGTACAAAACTTCTGATAGGCTGGTACTGGTCTGTTACAAAACTTCTGATAGGCTGGTACTGGTCTGTTACTCTGTACAAAACTTCTGATAGGCTGGTACTGGTCTGTTACTCTGTACAAAACTTCTGATAGGCTGGTACTGGTCTGTTACTCTGTACAAAACTTCTGATAGGCTGGTACTGGCCTGTTACTCTGTACAAAACTTCTGATAGGCTGGTACTGGTCTGTTACTCTGTACAAAACTTCTGATAGGCTGGTACTGGTCTGTTACTCTGTACAAAACTTCTGATAGGCTGGTACTGGTCTGTTACTCTGTACAAAACTTCTGATAGGCTGGTACTGGTCTGTTACTCTGTACAAAACTTCTGATAGGCTGGTACTGGTCTGTTACTCTGTACAAAACTTCTGATAGGCTGGTACTGGTCTGTTACTCTGTACAAAACTTCTGATAGGCTGGTACTGGTCTGTTACTCTGTACAAAACTTCTGATAGGCTGGTACTGGTCTGTTACTCTGTACAAAACTTCTGATAGGCTGGTACTGGTCTGTTACTCTGTACAAAACTTCTGATAGGCTGGTACTGGTCTGTTACTCTGTACAAAACTTCTGATAGGCTGGTACTGGTCTGTTACTCTGTACAAAACTTCTGATAGGCTGGTACTGGTCTGTTACTCTGTACAAAACTTCTGATAGGCTGGTACTGGTCTGTTACTCTGTACAAAACTTCTGATAGGCTGGTACTGGTCTGTTACTCTGTACAAAACTTCTGATAGGCTGGTACTGGTCTGTTACTCTGTACAAAACTTCTGATAGGCTGGTACTGGTCTGTTACTCTGTACAAAACTTCTGATAGGCTGGTACTGGTCTGTTACTCTGTACAAAACTTCTGATAGGCTGGTACTGGTCTGTTACTCTGTACAAAACTTCTGATAGGCTGGTACTGGTCTGTTACTCTGTACAAAACTTCTGATAGGCTGGTACTGGTCTGTTACTCTGTACAAAACTTCTGATAGGCTGGTACTGGTCTGTTACTCTGTACAAAACTTCTGATAGGCTGGTACTGGTCTGTTACTCTGTACAAAACTTCTGATAGGCTGGTACTGGTCTGTTACTCTGTACAAAACTTCTGATAGGCTGGTACTGGTCTGTTACTCTGTACAAAACTTCTGATAGGCTGGTACTGGTCTGTTACTCTGTACAAAACTTCTGATAGGCTGGTACTGGTCTGTTACTCTGTACAAAACTTCTGATAGGCTGGTACTGGTCTGTTACTCTGTACAAAACTTCTGATAGGCTGGTACTGGTCTGTTACTCTGTACAAAACTTCTGATAGGCTGGTACTGGTCTGTTACTCTGTACAAAACTTCTGATAGGCTGGTACTGGTCTGTTACTCTGTACAAAACTTCTGATAGGCTGGTACTGGTCTGTTACTCTGTACAAAACTTCTGATAGGCTGGTACTGGTCTGTTGCTCTGTACAAAACTTCTGATAGGCTGGTACTGGTCTGTTACTCTGTACAAAACTTCTGATAGGCTGGTACTGGTCTGTTACTCTGTACAAAACTTCTGATAGGCTGGTACTGGTCTGTTACTCTGTACAAAACTTCTGATAGGCTGGTACTGGTCTGTTACTCTGTACAAAACTTCTGATAGGCTGGTACTGGTCTGTTACTCTGTACAAAACTTCTGATAGGCTGGTACTGGTCTGTTACTCTGTACAAATCTTCTGATAGGCTGGTACTGGTCTGTTACTCTGTACAAAACTTCTGATAGGCTGGTACTGGTCTGTTACTCTGTACAAAACTTCTGATAGGCTGGTACTGGTCTGTTACTCTGTACAAATCTTCTGATAGGCTGGTACTTGTCTGTTACTCTGTACAAAACTTTTCATCTTTTATACTTCAATTCTCATTTAGCGTCTTAGAAGTAATTAATAATCCTATTATTTTCACTCCTATCCTTCTTTAAAAGATCTTGTCCAGTTTGAATATTCTTACAGACTGACAGTTTCTTTATCCCTCACTTTCGTTAGATATTTGTTCTTATACTTTACTTATCTAAATATTTTTCTTAGCGGCCTGTTCTTATCTTTCTCATATTTACCAAATTTTCTGTATCACACAATGTGCATTCGAAGGATAACATCCACTCAGAATTTCGTCATCTCAATTAAGTGTTGCTCTAATCAATTATTTATTTATCTTCTTGAGTTTATTTCCTTTCCAACACTGCCAAAAATAATAAACCTTTTTTTTCTCTCTTTCACGCCTCACAAAAATATAGAACTGTTTGCAAGGTTTAATTTCATTACTAATGCCTGTTTTAGCATTAATCTCGTGAGGCACCTGCGATTCCATCTGTCTTTTCTTTTGTGATTTTGGTATGACTATCTTCTATTTTAGTTTTACACTCTTTTATCCCTTTCATCTCTTTGTCAAACCTTTGGATGATATTTTGAAAGATGTTCCGAGATACCTGCTCCTGTTTATCTTGTTCTGTCTCTAGCCTCGTTATAAAAACATAACCATCTTTTATTTTAGTTTTACTCTTCCAAATTTATCTCCTTTGTCATTCCTGTTTTAGTACTAATTCCTAATCTATGCATTATCTTGTTGTATTGAAACCTTCATTACTTCTATGTCAAATTTCTAAGCTACATTTTTTAATTAATTTCTCTTTTAATCATTCCTACCTCACCTTATTTTGTTACAGTTTTGTTATTTTCTCATTTTATCCACAAGATTTCTTTGCTCCTGTGTGTGTATGTGTATGTGTGTACTTGCTAGAGGGGCAGGGAGGAATGGCAACATGGAAATCTGTGTAAGCGACCGTGCAGATAGGTCTGCACTACTCAAAGATAAAAGTCAACGACTGGAAAATGGAAAAACTAGTCGAAGGCTGGGGTGAGTGGTGGTTGTTGTTTATCGGTCAGGGCACAGAACTCATGGTCAGTAGCAGGATAAACGCAGATGCTAAGCTGCAACCAAAAGCGTTCTTCTGCGTACTACTGAGGCCATTTAAGACTGAAGGTATACAAACATCAGAGTTTCCGGGTAAGAGCAAACCTTTAGGTCTGATTCACTAATAACTGGACGTTCGCATACGGACGATCAAAAGGAAATGAATAAAATTCTGAAAAAACACTAAATGAAAGAAGGGAGGAGGGGAAGAATGCAGAAACTTTTTTCATTCCATCTGAAAACCGCGCAGACCAACAAAGTGTAGCATTTATGTCATCATTACAAGCACTATATTAAACACATAATTATGGCAAAACACTTGCAAACTTTCAACAACACTGTAGTTTCCACAGCAGCACTGTACTTTCTACAGCAGCACTGTACTTTCTACAGCAGCACTGTACTTTCTACAGCAGCACTGTGGTTTATTTCAGCAGCACTGCAGTTACTACCACCAGCACTATAGTTTCTAACATCAGCACTGTAGTTTCTACCACCAGCACTGCAGTTTCTACCACAAGCACTGTAGTTCCTACGAGCAGCACTGTAGTTTCAACCACCAGCACTGTAGTTTCTACCACCAGCAATGTAGTTCATACCACCAACACTGCAGTTTCTACCAGCAACACTGTAGTTTCTACCAGCAATACTGTAGTTTCTATCAAGAGCACTGTAGTTTCTTCCAGGAGCATTGCAGTTGCTTCAAACAGCACTGTAGTTTCTTCCAACAGCACTGCAGTTACTTCCAACAGCACTGTAGTTTCTTCCAACAGCACCGTAGTTTCTTCCAACAGCACTGTAGTTTCTTCCAACAGCACTGCAGTTTCTTCCAACAGCACTGCAGTTTCTTCCAACAGCACTGCAGTTTCTTCCAGCAGCATTCTAGTTTCTTCCAACAGCACTGTAGTTTCTTCCAACAGCACTGCAGTTTCTTCCAACAGCACTGCAGTTTTATTTATTTTTTATTTATTTATTTATAATTTGAGCACACTTACAGAGGTACAAAAAAAAATACAGATAAGAGCAGCATGCCAAAGCCACTTATACTATGCATAGCATTACGGGCTGGCTTAAAATTAACTTAAGATTAACTAAGCAATGATGAAATCAGTGAAAAACATTAATGTAAACTGATTACTATAAAGCACAAGTGAGTATTACAAAGACAGGTCATATGGTTGCATGCATTGTTGTAAATTCAGTAGAATGGAGTATTCTGTTAGGTAGTGAATTTAAAAAATAATAAAGTTAGATTGGGTTTTAGGTTTAACATTTATGTGATATAATTGTGAGAAACATTTAAGATATACAATTTATAAGGTTCAGTTATTCAGTATTTATTTGGTTTTGGGTGAGTAAGTGATCTTTGAGAAGAGACTTGAATTTATAAACAGGTAGTGTTTCTTTTATATTAACAGGTAATGAATTCCAGATTTTAGGGCCTTTTATGTGCATTGAGTTTTTGCATAGCGTGAGATGGACACGAGGAATATCAAAGAGTGATCTGTGCCTTGTGTTATGGTCATGTGTTCTGTTGAGGTTGGCAAGGAGATGTTTGAGGGGAGGGTTAATATCAGAGTTGAGTGTTCTATGTATGTAATAGGTGCAGTAATAAGTATGGATGTTTTGTATGGTGAGTAGGTTGAGTGTATTGAATATTGGTGGAGTGTGCTGCCTGTAGTGAGAATTTGTTATCATTCTAACTGCAGCCTTTTGTTGGGTAATTAGTGGTCTGAGATGGTTACTTGTTGTTGAGCCCCATGCACAAATTCCATAGGTGAGATAGGGGTAAATAAGAGAGTGATATAGGGCCAGGAGGGCTGACTGTGGAGCATAGTACCGTATCTTCGATAGTATGCCTACAGTCTTGGAAATTTTCTTAGAAATTTGTTGTATATGTGTATGAAATTTGAGTCTATTATCAAGGTGGATTCCTAAGAATTTTCCCTCTGTTAGCTTTGTGATAGGTGATCCGTTTATCATTATGTTAAGAGGGACATCTGTAGCTCTGTTACCAAACTGAATGAAGTAGGTTTTGTCAATGTTTAGTGTAAGTTTGTTAGTACTCATCCAGGTAGATATTTTCTGTAATTCGGTATTTACAGTATTGGCTAGCGTGACTGGGCTCGGGTGGGAGAAGACGTATGTTGTGTCATCAGCAAATAGTGTGGGTTTGAGTAATTGAGAAGCATTTGGTAGGTCATTTATGTATAGGAGAAAGAGAAGAGGGCCAAGGACACTTCCCTGTGGGACACCAACTGTAATTGGTTGTGCAGAAGAGTTTGCCCCATTTGCGTACACATATTGGCTTCTGTTGCTGAGGTATGACTTGAGGTAGTTGAGGGAGTGCCCTCTTATACCATAGTGTGATAATTTTACGTGGAGCAAGTCATGGTCAACTGTATCAAAAGCTTTACGTAAGTCAATGAAGATCCCCAGTGGGACTTCTTTTTTCTCTATTGCAGTGTATATATGTTCTAGCATGTGTATAATAGCATCATTAGTATTTTTATTAGGCCTGAATCCAAATTGGCAGGGGTTGAGTATGTTTTGGGAGATAAGGTAGGAGTAGATTCGTTTATGAATTAATTTTTCGAAGATTTTTGAGAGAGGGTGTAAGTTGGATATTGGCCTATAGTTATTCAACTCTGTTTGGTCTCCTCCTTTGTGGATCGGGGTGACCCTTGCTATTTTGAGTACTGTAGGGAAGGTGGAGGATTCAATGGATTTGTTAAAGAGTGTTGCAATGATTGGTGATAGCACTTGTGACACTTTTTTGTATATAAAGGGTGGTAAGGTATTTAAATCTCCTGCCTTGTTTTTTAGTGCGTTGATAATAAGGGAGACTTCGTATGGGTTAGTCGGAGCTAGGAACAGTGTGTTCGGGTAGTTGCCGGTGAGGTAGTCATTTGGTGGGGTATCTGAGCTTGGGATTTTATTGGCAAGGTTTTGTCCTATAGTGGAGAAGAAATCATTGAGTCTGTTTGCTGTTTCTGTTGGTGGGAGTTGGGGTTCATCTGATTTTGCTAATTTTATTTCGCTATTTCGTGATATCTTTTTTGTTCCCAGAATTTCTGATAGGGTTTTCCAGGTCTTTTTTATATCACCTCGTAAGTTGGATAATCTGTTCTCATAATACAATTTTTTTGCCCTTCTTATCAGGCTGGTTAGGATTGACGAGTAACGTTTTGTTTGGTCTCTGGTTATGTGACCCATTCTGTACTGTTTTTCATATTGGTGTTTTGTATTTATGGATTTGAGAATGCTGGGTGTTAGCCAGGGACTGTTCAGTCTCTTAGCTGTCATCTGCTTAGTTTTTTTTAGGGCAGTGCTTGTTATAGAGGTATTGAGTCTTTTTTAGAAAATTATTAATACATTCGTCAATATCTGTATTGATTTCTAGCTCAGTGTGCCAATCAATGTTTGCTAATGCTGTTGTGAAGTTATTAATGGCTGCCTCATTGTGAAGTCTGAAGGTGACTTTAGTAGTGTCTTGGGGTAATTTACCAAGAGTTGTTATGAGGAAAGTAGGGTAGTGGTCTGTGGTATTATCTGTAATTATTCCTGATTTTAAAGGGGATATGGTGTTGGTCCAGATGTGGTCAAGTAGGGAAACACTAGTCTCAGTAACTCTTGTAGGTTTTGTTACTGTTGGTAGCAACATACAGTTACTCATTGTGTTTGTGAATTCAGTTTCTTCCAACAGCACTGTAGTTTCTTCCAACAGCACTGTAGTTTCTTAAAACAGCATTGCAGTTTCTTCCAACAGCACTGCGGTTTCTTCCAACAGTACTGCAGTTTCTTCCAGCAGCACTGTAGTTTGTTCCAGCAGCACTGCAGTTTCTTCCAACAGCATTGCAGTTTCTACCACCAGCACTGTAGTTTCTACCACCAACACTGCAGTTTCTATCAACTGCACTGTAGTTTCTACAGGCAACACTGTAGTTTCTACCAGCAATACTGTAGTTTCTACAAGCAATACTGTAGTTTCTATCAACAGCACTGTAGTTTCTTCCAGGAGCACTGCAGTTGCTTCCAACAGCACTGCAGTTTCTTCTAACAGCAGAGCACTTTCTTCCAACAGCACTGAAGTTTCTACCACCAGCACTGTCGTTTCTAAAACCATCACTGTACTTTCTGCCAACTGCACTGTAGATTCTACGTCAACACTGTAGTTTCTTCCAGCAGCTCTGTAGTTTCTAACAGAAGCACTGTAGTTTCTACCACCAGAACTGTAGTTTCTACCAGCAACACTCTAGTTTCTACCACCAGCACTGTTGTTTCTACCAACAACACTGTAGTTTATACCAGTAACACTGTAGTTTCTTCCAGCAGCACTGTAGTTTCTAACAGAAGCACTGTAGTTTCTACCGCCAGAACTGTAGTTTCTACCAGCAACACTCTAGTTTCTACCACCAGCACTGTTGTTTCTACAAGCAACATTGTAGTTTATACCAGTAACACTGTAGTTTCTTCCAGTAGCACTGTAGTTTCTACCAATAGCACTGTAGTTTCTACCACCAGCACTGTAGTTTCTACCAGCAACACTCTAGTTTCTACCACCAGCACTGTTGTTTCTACCAGCAACACTGAAGCTTCTACCAGTAACACTGTAGTTTCTACAAGCAACACTGTAGTTTCTACCACCAGCACTGTAGTTTCTACCGGCAACACTGTAGTTTCTATCAGCAATACTGTAGTTTCTACAAGCAATACTGTAGTTTCTACCAACAGCACTGTAGTTTCTTCCATGAGCACTGCAGTTGCTTCCAACAACACTGCAGTTTCTGCCAACAGAACTGTAGTTTCTTCCAACATCACTGTAGTTTTTCCAGCAGAACTGTAGTTTCTACCAACAGCACTGTAGTTTCTTCCAACAGCATTGCAGTTTCTTCCAACAGCACTGCAGTTTCTTCCAGCAGAACTGTAGTTTCTTCCAATAGCACTGCAGTTTCTTCTAACAGCACAGCAGTTTCTTCCAACAGCACTGTAGCTTCTGCCACCAGCACTGGAGTTTCTACCACCATCACTGTAGCTTCTACCAACAGCACTGTAGATTCTACCGTCAACACTGTAGTTTCTTCCAGCAGCACTGCAGTTTCTAACTGCAGCACTGAAGTTTCTACCGCCAGAACTGTAGTTTCTAATAGCAACACTGAGGTTTATACCAGCAACACTGTAGTTTCTTCAGGTAGCACTGTAATTTCTACCACCAGCACTGTAGTTTCTACAACCATTAATGTAGTTTCTACAAGCAAGACTTTACTTTCGACCAGCAACACTGTAGTTTCTACCAGCAACACTGTAGTTTCTACCAGTAACACTGTAGTTTCTACCAGCAACACTGTACTTTCTTCCAGTAGCACTGTAGTTTCTCCCAGTAGCATTGTAGTTTCTACCACCAGCCCTGCAGTTTCTACCACCAGCACTGTAGTTTCTACCAGCAGCACTGTAGTTTCTTCCAGTAGCACTGTAGTTTCTACCAGCAACACAGTAGTTTCTACCAGCAACACTGTAGTATCTACCAGCAATACCGTAGTTTCTATCAATAGCACTGTAGTTTCTTCCAGGAGCACTGCAGTTGCTTCTAACAGCACTGTAGTTTCTTCCCGCAGCACTGTAGTTTCTTCCAACAGCACCGTACTTTCTTCCAACAGCACTGCAGCTTCTTACAACAGCACTGCAGTTTCTTCCAGCAGCACTGTAGTTACTTCCAGCAACACTGCAGTTTCTTCCAATAGCACTGTAGTTTCTTCCAACAGCACTGCAGTTTTTTCGAACAGCATTGCAGTTTCTTCCAACAGCACTGCAGTTTCTTCCAGCAGCACTGTAGTTACTTCCAGCAACACTGCAGTTTCTTCCAACAGCATTGTAGTTTCTTCCAACAGCACTGCAGTTTATTCCAACAGCATTGCAGGTTCTTCCAACAGCACTGCAGTTACTTCCAACAGCACTGTAGTTTCTTCCAACAGCACTGTAGTTTCTTCCAACAGCACTGTAGTTTCTTCCAACAGCACTGCAGTTTCTTCCAACAGCACTGCAGTTTCTTCCAACAGCACTGCAGTTTCTTCCAGCAGCATTCTAGTTTCTTCCAACAGCACTGTAGTTTCTTCCAACAGCACTGCAGTTTCTTCCAACAGCACTGCAGTTTCTTCCAACAGCACTGTAGTTTCTTCCAACAGCACTGTAGTTTCTTAAAACAGCATTGCAGTTTCTTCCAACAGCACTGCGGTTTCTTCCAACAGTACTGCAGTTTCTTCCAGCAGCACTGTAGTTTGTTCCAGCAGCACTGCAGTTTCTTCCAACAGCATTGCAGTTTCTACCACCAGCACTGTAGTTTCTACCACCAACACTGCAGTTTCTATCAACTGCACTGTAGTTTCTACAGGCAACACTGTAGTTTCTACCAGCAATACTGTAGTTTCTACAAGCAATACTGTAGTTTCTATCAACAGCACTGTAGTTTCTTCCAGGAGCACTGCAGTTGCTTCCAACAGCACTGCAGTTTCTTCTAACAGCAGATCACTTTCTTCCAACAGCACTGAAGTCTCTACCACCAGCACTGTCGTTTCTAAAACCATCACTGTACTTTCTGCCAACTGCACTGTAGATTCTACGTCAACACTGTAGTTTCTTCCAGCAGCTCTGTAGTTTCTGACAGAAGCACTGTAGTTTCTACCACCAGAACTGTAGTTTCTACCAGCAACACTCTAGTTTCTACCACCAGCACTGTTGTTTCTACCAACAACACTGTAGTTTATACCAGTAACACTGTAGTTTCTTCCAGCAGCACTGTAGTTTCTAACAGAAGCACTGTAGTTTCTACCACCAGAACTGTAGTTTCTACCAGCAACACTCTAGTTTCTACCACCAGCACTGTTGTTTCTACCAGCAACACTGTAGTTTATACCAGTAACACTGTAGTTTCTTCCAGTAGCACTGTAGTTTCTACCAATAGCACTGTAGTTTCTACCACCAGCACTGTAGTTTCTACCAGCAACACTCTAGTTTCTACCACCAGCACTGTTGTTTCTACCAGCAACACTGAAGCTTCTACCAGTAACACTGTAGTTTCTACAAGCAACACTGTAGTTTCTACCACCAGCACTGTAGTTTCTACCGGCAACACTGTAGTTTCTATCAGCAATACTGTAGTTTCTACAAGCAATACTGTAGTTTCTACCAACAGCACTGTAGTTTCTTCCATGAGCACTGCAGTTGCTTCCAACAACACTGCAGTTTCTGCCAACAGAACTGTAGTTTCTTCCAACATCACTGTAGTTTTTCCAGCAGAACTGTAGTTTCTACCAACAGCACTGTAGTTTCTTCCAACAGCATTGCAGTTTCTTCCAACAGCACTGCAGTTTCTTCCAGCAGAACTGTAGTTTCTTCCAATAGCACTGCAGTTTCTTCTAACAGCACAGCAGTTTCTTCCAACAGCACTATAGCTTCTGCCACCAGCACTGGAGTTTCTACCACCATCACTGTAGCTTCTACCAACAGCACTGTAGATTCTACCGTCAACACTGTAGTTTCTTCCAGCAGCACTGCAGTTTCTAACTGCAGCACTGAAGTTTCTACCGCCAGAACTGTAGTTTCTAATAGCAACACTGAGGTTTATACCAGCAACACTGTAGTTTCTTCAAGTAGCACTGTAATTTCTACCACCAGCACTGTAGTTTCTACAACCATTAATGTAGTTTCTACAAGCAAGACTGTAGTTTCTACCAGCAACACTTTACTTTCGACCAGCAACACTGTAGTTTCTACCAGCAACACTGTAGTTTCTACCAGTAACACTGTAGTTTCTACCAGCAACACTGTACTTTCTTCCAGTAGCACTGTAGTTTCTACCACCAGCCCTGCAGTTTCTACCACCAGCACTGTAGTTTCTACCAGCAGCACTGTAGTTTCTTCCAGTAGCACTGTAGTTTCTACCAGCAACACCGTAGTTTCTACCAGCAACACTGTAGTATCTACCAGCAATACCGTAGTTTCTATCAATAGCACTGTAGTTTCTTCCAGGAGCACTGCAGTTGCTTCTAACAGCACTGTAGTTTCTTCCAGCAGCACTGTAGTTTCTTCCAACAGCACCGTACTTTCTTCCAACAGCACTGCAGCTTCTTACAACAGCACCGCAGTTTCTTCCAGCAGCACTGTAGTTACTTCCAGCAACACTGCAGTTTCTTCCAATAGCACTGTAGTTTCTTCCAACAGCACTGCAGTTTCTTCCAACAGCATTGCAGTTTCTTCCAACAGCACTGCAGTTTCTTCCAGCAGCACTGTAGTTACTTCCAGCAACACTGCAGTTTCTTCCAACAGCATTGTAGTTTCTTCCAACAGCACTGCAGTTTATTCCAACAGCATTGCAGTTTCTTCCAACAGCACTGCAGTTACTTCCAACAGCACTGTAGTTTCTTCCAACAGCACTGTAGTTTCTTCCAACAGCACTGTAGTTTCTTCCAACAGCACTGCAGTTTCTTCCAACAGCACTGCAGTTTCTTCCAACAGCACTGCAGTTTCTTCCAGCAGCATTCTAGTTTCTTCCAATAGCACTGTAGTTTCTTCCAACGGCACTGCAGTTTCTTCCAACAGCACTGCAGTTTCTTCCAACAGCACTGTAGTTTCTTCCAACAGCACTGTAGTTTCTTAAAACAGCATTGCAGTTTCTTCCAACAGCACTGCGGTTTCTTCCAACAGTACTGCAGTTTCTTCCAGCAGCACCGTAGTTTGTTCCAGCAGCACTGCAGTTTCTTCCAACAGCATTGCAGTTTCTACCACCAGCACTGTAGTTTCTACCACCAACACTGCAGTTTCTATCAACTGCACTGTAGTTTCTACAGGCAACACTGTAGTTTCTACCAGCAATAATGTAGTTTCTATCAACAGCACTGTAGTTTCTTCCAGGAGCACTGCAGTTGCTTCCAACAGCACTGCAGTTTCTTCTAACAGCAGAGCACTTTCTTCCAACAGCACTGAAGTTTCTACCACCAGCACTGTCGTTTCTAAAACCATCACTGTACTTTCTGCCAACTGCACTGTAGATTCTACGTCAACACTGTAGTTTCTTCCAGCAGCTCTGTAGTTTCTAACAAAAGCACTGTAGTTTCTACCACCAGAACTGTAGTTTCTACCAGCAACACTCTAGTTTCTACCACCAGCACTGTTGTTTCTACCAACAACACTGTAGTTTATACCAGTAACACTGTAGTTTCTTCCAGCAGCACTGTAGTTTCTAACAGAAGCACTGTAGTTTCTACCACCAGCACTGTAGTTTCTACCAGCAACACTCTAGTTTCTACCACCAGCACTGTTGTTTCTACCAGCAACACTGAAGCTTCTACCATTAACACTGTAGTTTCTACAAGCAACACTGTAGTTTCTACCACCAGCACTGTAGTTTCTACCGGCAACACTGTAGTTTCTATCAGCAATACTGTAGTTTCTACAAGCAATACTGTAGTTTCTACCAACAGCACTGTAGTTTCTTCCATGAGCACTGCAGTTGCTTCCAACAACACTGCAGTTTCTGCCAACAGAACTGTAGTTTCTTCCAATAGCACTGCAGTTTCTTCTAACAGCACAGCAGTTTCTTCCAACAGCACTGTAGCTTCTGCCACCAGCACTGGAGTTTCTACCACCATCACTGTAGCTTCTACCAACAGCACTGTAGATTCTACCGTCAACACTGTAGTTTCTTCCAGCAGCACTGCAGTTTCTAACTGCAGCACTGAAGTTTCTACCGCCAGAACTGTAGTTTCTAATAGCAACACTGAGGTTTATACCAGCAACACTGTAGTTTCTTCAAGTAGCACTGTAATTTCTACCACCAGCACTGTAGTTTCTACAACCATTAATGTAATTTCTACAAGCAAGACTGTAGTTTCTACCAGCATCACTTTACTTTCGACCAGCAACACTGTAGTTTCTACCAGCAACACTGTAGTTTCTACCAGTAACACTGTAGTTTCTACCAGCAACACTGTACTTTCTTCCAGTAGCACTGTAGTTTCTACCACCAGCCCTGCAGTTTCTATCACCAGCACTGTAGTTTCTACCAGCAGCACTGTAGTTTCTTCCAGTAGCACTGTAGTTTCTACCAGCAACACTGTAGTTTCTACCAGCAGCACTGTAGTATCTACCAGCAATACCGTAGTTTCTATCAATAGCACTGTAGTTTCTTCCAGGAGCACTGCAGTTGCTTCTAACAGCACTGTAGTTTCTTCCAGCAGCACTGTAGTTTCTTCCAACAGCACCGTACTTTCTTCCAACAGCACTGCAGCTTCTTACAACAGCACTGCAGTTTCTTCCAGCAGCACTGTAGTTACTTCCAGCAACACTGCAGTTTCTTCCAATAGCACTGTAGTTTCTTCCAACAGCACTGCAGTTTCTTCGAACAGCATTGCAGTTTCTTCCAACAGCACTGCAGTTTCTTCCAGCAGCACTGTAGTTACTTCCAGCAACACTGCAGTTTCTTCCAACAGCATTGTAGTTTCTTCCAACAGCACTGCAGTTTATTCCAACAGCATTGCAGTTTCTTCCAACAGCACTGCTGTTTCTTCAAACAGCACTGTAGTTTCTACCACCAACACTGTAGTTCCTACCACCAACACTGTAGTTTCTACCACCAACACTGTAGTTTCTGCCAGGAACACTGTATTTTCTACCAGTAACAGTGTAGTTTCCACCAGCAACACTGTAGTTTCTACCAACAAAACTGTAGTTTCTACCAGCAACACTGTAGTTTCCTACCAGCAACACAGTAGTTTCTACCAACAGCACTGTAGTTTCTAACAGCAGCACTGTAGTGTCTACCAAAAGAACTGTAGTTCTACCAGCAAACCTGTAGTTTATACTAGCAACACTGTAGTTTCTTCCAATAGCACTGTAGTTTCTACCACCAGCACTGTAGTTTCTACAACCATCACTGTAGTTTCTACCATCAACACTGTAGTTTCTACCAGCAACACTTTAGTTTTGACCAGCAACACTGTAGTTTCTACCAGTAACACTGTAGTTTCTACCAGCAACACTGTAGTTTCTCCCAGTAGCATTGTAGTTTCTACCACCAGCACTGCAGTTTCTACCACCAGCACTGTAGTTTCTACCAGCAGCACTGTAGTTTCTTCCAGTAGCACTGTACTTTCTACCAGCAATACCGTAGTTTCTACCAACAATACTGTAGTTTCCATCAATAGCACTGTAGTTTCTTCCAGGAGCACTGCAGTTGCTTCTAACAGCACTGTAGTTTCTTTCAGCAGCACTGTAGTTTCTTCCAACAGTATTGCAGTTTCTTCCAATAGCACTGTAGTTTCTTCCAACAGCACTGCAGTTTCTTCCAACAGTATTGCAGTTTCTTCCAATAGCACTGCAGTTTCTTCCAGCAGCACTGTAGTTACTTCCAGAAACCCTGCAGTTTCTTCCAACAGCATTGTAGTTTCTTCCAACAGCACTGCAGTTTATTCCAACAGCATTGCAGTTTCTTCCAACAGCACTGCTGTTTCTTCAAACAGCACTGTAGTTTCTACCACCAGCACTGTAGTTTGGGGAGACCTCATCCACTTCACTGGATCAATCTGTTCCACCAGTTGAGGAGAAAGACTTAGCTCCCACTTATTTCCCAGATGAAGTCAAGCGTTTGTTGACTCTGTTGAACAAACGTCGTAAAGCCATTGCCTTACCAGGTGAGAAGATGGGTATAACGAACTTATTGTCCCATCGTATTCCACTTGAACCTGGTACTAGACCTATCTATATACCTGCGTACAGAATGCCTCATTCACAAGTTGCTGTCACAGAAGAATTGATCAATCAAATGCTTGATGATGGAGTTATTGCACCTAGCAATTCACCTTGGAATGCGCCCTTGATCCTAGTACCTAAGAAGGATGGTACTTGGCACCCAGTGATTGAGTTTAGGAAGTTAAATGCGAAAACTATTCCAGATCGCTTCCCGCTCCCTGTACTGGGTGATCTTTTACGTAACATCGGAGATAACAAAGTCTTTTCAACCCTGGACTTGTTACAAGGGTTTTGGCAAGTCCCTCTTCACGAGGACAGCCAAGGGCTAACTGCATTCTTCACGTCTACAGGTCATTATCACTTCCTCCGTATGGCGTTTGGATTACGATCCTCCCCTACCACGTTCTCAAGGCTCATGACTAATATCTTTAGAGGTCTCATAGGTAATGCACTTATGGTGTACTTAGATGACGTAATCGTCATGTCTAAGGACGTGGATACACACTTGAAAAGACTTGATGAAGAAGCCAATTTAAAGATCAAACTGTCTAAATGTCAATTTTTCAGATCAGAAATTAAGTTTCTTGGTCACGTAGTCACTCCTAGAGGGGTTACGACTGACCAAAGTAAAGTAACTGCAGTACTAAATTTTCCAACACCCAAAACTGCTGATGCCGTAAGATCCTTTGTGGGCTTAGCAGGTTTTTATAGATCTTTCATTGCCAATTTTTCTTCCATAGCTGCTCCTGTAACTGAGTTGCTTAAGAAAGATGCTCCTTTTGTTTGGACCTTCCGTCAAGAAAGAGCATTCCAAACTCTAAAAGAAAAGCTAACATCTGCTCCAATTTTGAAATTTCCAGATTTTTCTAAGCCCTTCTATCTGACAACTGATGCTAGTTCTATTGGCATAGGTGCCGTACTAGCTCAGAAGACTGATGGCAAGTACAACGCAGTTGCATTTGCTAGCCGAGTCCTTACGAAGGCTGAACGTAATTATACAGTAACTGAGCAAGAAGCTTTAGCAATAGTATGGTCTTTAAAGCACTTCCGAGACATTATTTATCAGTTCTCTGTTCATGTTTTGACAGACCACGCTCCACTGATACCTTTATTCCAGAACAAACAACCTACTGGAAGGTTAGCCAGATGGACCTTGACTATCCAAGAGTTCAATCCCACCTTTGAACACTTACCTGGCAAGTCAAATGTAGTCGCAGATGCCTTATCGCGACATGTTAGCTTAGTAACTGCAGACCCTCCATTTAGTGCTGAAGATGTAAAGAATGCTCAACGAACAGATCCCATGTGGTCTGGTGTGATTCGATTCCTCCTCCAGGAAAATCTTATTCTGACTGTGAAGCCACCAGCACCCATCAGTGACTTTGTCATGAACCAAGAATTACTGTATCGAACAGCCGAGTTGGGTACTCCTAGCAGAAGAGTTTACCAGTTAGTAATTCTACAGTCACTAGTGAATGTAGCCTTACAGCTAGTTCACGATGTACCAGGTGTTGCGCACCCTGGTATGGATCGTTCAGTAAAACAAGCCAGATTGTAATACTTTTGGCCTCGTATGGCAACTGATATTTCTGAGTATGTTAAGAAATGTAGTGTCTGCATGCAACATAAAGGTAATGTTAATGGTCCTAATCCAAGCCAAGTATATCCAACCACTAGCGAACCGTGGGAAAGAGTTGCGCTAGATTTGTTAACTAATTTCCAGTGTTCCCTCCAGGGCAACAAACATCTATGTGTTATGGTAGACCATTTCACCAGATATTGTGAGTTAGTTCCTATTGCAGATAAGACTGCCGAGACAGTAGCTAAAGCGTTTAAAGAATGCATTATCTGCAGGCATACCACCCCTAAGTCCCTGGTAACAGATAATGGAGGTGAATTCTGCAATGAGATTCTTGAAAATTTGTGCACCTTGTACAAGATCTCTAAATCCACCATTGTTCCTCATCATCCTGCCAGCAATGGGTTAGCGGAACGTACCAATAAGAAAGTACTTGATGTCTTGAGAGCCACTATCAATCCCAACAGTGAAACTTGGGATGAAGTTATACCTGATGTGCAGTGTGCTATAAATTCTGCTTACAATGTTTCTATAGGTGACACTCCACATTATGCATTGTATGGTGTAGATAAACGTTTGCCTTATGAGTTGCTATATTCTAATCCGAAACCAAATTACAACCCTGATGATTTCATAGCAACTCGTACCAGCTTAGCTCAAAGTGTTTTTAGAAGAATCCGTGAAACACTTCATAAATCAACAGCAGAATTTACAAGAGTCGCAAACACTCGAGCAACGCCATCCAAAATCAAAGTAGGTTCGAGAGTTATGCTGACTAACTTTAACAAAACGTCTGCAATGCCTAAGCTTGATCAAAAGTTTGTTGGTCCTTATCGAGTAGTTGAACATATCACTGGCAATAAGTATAAGGTTAGAGAAATTAGTACTGGTCAGTATAAAGAATCGCATTTAGATCATATGAAGTTAGTATGTGATGATAATGATGTTCCAACCCAGACTAATGTGACAGACTCTGACAATCCTCCTGATCCTGTACTCTCTACCTCTGATACTCAGTCAGACGATCAACCTGAATGTCGTTATTCCCTACGTACACGACAGGTATTGAGAAATCCTCAAGTATTATTTGTTACTTCCAATTCAGATTTGCCTCAAATACAGCATGAGTTAGCCAGAGCAACAGAGTTTGATCCTCCCAGAGATGACACCCATTCTGCATATATCAATCTCACCCTAGCAGAGTTGGGGTTAAATGTAAATAACCTGTATAGATGAATAATTACAGTATCAACTTATCAGTATTCAAGAATTTTTTTTTTGTGTTCACGTTCTCTCTGAGTTCTGAGAGTTAACAGTCTAGATTTGAGTGCACCGAATCTGCCTTTCTGTTAAACATCTTTCTTTGTATATATTCCTTCCTCAGAATCCGTAGATCACATGAATACAGATCGATCGATCAATTTTTTTTTTATCACTTCTATTGTGTAATCCCAAGGTTGAGTTTCATTCGATGAGTTGTGCTATATTCTACCTTGTATTGCATTACAGTTTCATTACAGTTTCAATTATGTAAGCTTCCATTCCAATATTCTACTTATGTATGTTATAATGTTCAATTGTTGTGTACTTTGACATTGTATAGAATCAGGCCAAGCCGTACACCTGCCGTCTCTAGTTTGTATTAGTTGTATGTCAGGACGACATACGTTAGCGTGGCCGAGCTCTCAGAAGTAGTACCAGTTCCTAGTAACCAGTTACCAGTAACCAGTGTACCAGTAGATGACTCACTACCAACCGTCTGTGTGAATCATTGACTGTATTCATATTGCTGCTGACCATAGCAGGATTTCAAACACCCTCACCCGTAGGCACCATGGGTCAGTTGAAGATAGGCAGCAGAGAGAGGTAGGCCGTCTGATGGCGCTTATCATACTTCCCGTTATATATTATACGTACTACCAGCCTACTTGAGTATTTTTACCCATCCACGTATCGAAAGCCCACATGACATTTCTTCAAACAGCACTGTAGCTTCTACCACCAGCACTGTAGATTCTACCAGCAGCACTGTAGTTTCTACCACCAGCACTGTAGTTCCTACCACCAACACTGTAGTTTCTACCACCAACACTGTAGTTTCTACCAGCAACACTGTATTTTCTACCAGTAACACTGTAGTTTCCGAAAGCAACACTGTAGTTTCTACCAACAAAACTGTAGTTTCTACCAGCAACACTGTAGTTTCTACCAGCAACACAGTAGTTTCTACCAACAATACTGTAGTTTCTACCACGAGTACTGCAGTTTCTACCACTTGTATTTTCTAAAAGCAACTGTGTAGTTTCCACAAGCAACACTGTAGTTTCTACCAACAAAACTGTAGTTTCTTCCAGCAGCACCGTAGTTTCTACCAGCAACACTGTAGTTTCTACCAGCAGCACTTTACTTTCTACCACGAGCACTGTAGTTTCTACCACTTGCACTTTAGTTTCTACCACAAGCACAGTAGTTTCTACCACAATCACTGTAGTTTCTACCATCAACATAGTAGTTTCTTCCAGAAGCACTGTAGTTTCTAACAGCAGCACTGTAGTTTCTACGACCAGAACAGTAGATTCTACCAGCAACACTGTAGTTTCTACCACCAACATTGTTGTTTCTACCAGCAACACTGTAGTTCCTACCACCAGCACTGTTGTTTCTACCAGCAACACTGTAGTTACTACCAGCAACACTGTAGTTTCTACCAGCACCACTGTATTTTCTACCACAAGCACTGTAGTTTCTTCCGCCAGCAATGTAGTTCCTTCCACCAGCACTGTAGTTTCTACCAGCAACACTGTAGTTTCTACCAGCAATACTGTAGTTTCTATCAACAGCACTGTAGTTTCTTTCAGGAGCATTGCAGTTGCTTCTAACAGCACTGTAGTTTCTTCCAACAACACTGCCGTTTCTTCCAACAGCACTGTAGTTTCTTCCAACAGCACTGTAGTTTCTACCAACAGCACTGTAGTTCCCTCCAGCAGCAGTGCTGTTTCTTCCAACAGAACTGCAGTTTCTTCCAATAGCACTGTAGTTTCTTCCATCAGCACTGTAGTTTCTTCCAACAGCACCGTACTTTCTTCCAACAGCACTGAAGTTTCACCCAACAGCACTGCAGTTTCTTCCAACAGCACTGTAGTTTCTTCCAACAGCCCTGTAGTTTCTTCCAACAGCATTGCAGTTTCTTCCAGCAGCACTGCAGTTTCTTCCAACAGCATTATAGCTTCTTCCAACAGCACTGCAGTTTCTTCCAACAGCATTGTAGCTTCTTCCAACAGCAATGCAGTTTCTTCCAAACGCACTGCTGTTTCTTCAAAGAGCACTGTAGTTTCTACCACCAGCACTGTAGTTTCTACCAGCAGCACTGTAGTTTCTACCACCAGCACTGTAGTTTCTACCACCAACACTGTAGCTTCTACCACCAACACTGTAGTTTCTAATAGCAACACTGTATTTTCCACCAGCAACACTGCAGATTTTACAAATAAACTTTAGTTTCTAAAAGCAACACTGTAGTTTCTACAAGAAACACTGTAGTTTCTACCAGCAACACTGTAGTTTCTACCAGCAACACTGTAGTTCCTACCAACAGCACTGTAGTTACTTCAAGCAGCACTGAAGTTTCTACCACCAGCACTGTAGTTTCTACCACTAGCACTGTAGTTTCTACCACCATCACTGTAGTTTTTACCAACAGCACTGTAGATTTTACAGTCAAAACAGTAGTTTCTTCCAGCAGCACTGTAGTTTCTAACGGCAGCACTGTAGTTTCCAAGACCAGAACTGTAGTTTCTACCAGCAACACTGTAGTTTATACCAGAACACTGTAGTTTCTAACACCAGCGCTGTAGTTTCTACCAGCAACACTGTAGTTTCTACAACGAGCACTATTGTTTCTACCAAAAACACTGTAGTTTCTACCACCAGCAATGTAGTTTCTACAAGCAACACTGTAGTTTCTACACCCAGCACTGTAGTTTCTACCGCCAGCATTGTAGTTTCTACCAACAGCACTGTAGTTTCTACCACCAGCACTGCGGTTTCTACCACAAACACTGTAGTTTCTACCACCAACTCTGTAGTTTCTACCAGCAACACTGTAGTTTCTACCAACAGCACTGCAGTCTCTTCCAACAGCATTGCAGTTTCTTCCAACAGCTCTGCAGTTTCTTCCAGCAGCACTGTAGTTACTTCCAGCAACACTGCAGTTTCTTCCAACAGCACTGCAGTTTCTTCCAACAGCACTGCAGTTTCTTCTAACAGCACTGCTGTTCTTCAAACAGCACTGTAGTTTCTACCACCAGCACTGTAGTTTCTACCAGCAGCACTGTATTTTCTACCACCAGCACTGTAGTTCCTACCACCAACACTGTAGTTTCTACCAGCAACACTGTAGTTTCTACGAGCAACACTGTAGTTTCTACCAGTAACACAGTAGTTTCTACAAACAGCACTGTAGTTTCTACCACGAGTACTGTAGTTTCTACCACCAGCACTTTAGTTTCTACCACAAGCACAGTAGTTTCTACCACAATCACTGTAGTTTCTACAATCAACACTGAAGTTTCTTCCAGCAGCACTGTAGTTTCTAACAGCAGCACTGTAGTTTCTACCATCAGAACTGAAGTTTCTACCAGCAACACTGTAGTTTCTACCACAAGCACTGTAGTTTCTACCAGCAACACTGTAGTTTCTACCACCAGCACTGTTCTTTCTACCAGCAACACTGTAGTTACGACGAGCAACACTGTAGTTTTTACCAGCAACTCTGTATTTTCTACCACCAGCACTGTAGTTTCTTTCAACAGCATTGCAGATTCTTCCAACAGCACTGCAGTTCTTTCTAACAGCACAGCAGTTTCTTCCAACAGCACTGTAGTTTCTATCACCAGCACTGTAGTTTCTACCACCATCACTGTAGTTTCTACCAACAGTACTGTAGATTCTACCGTGAACACTGTAGTTTCTTTCAGCAGCTCTGCAGTTTCTAACAGAAGCACTGTAGTTTCTACCACTAGAACTGTAGTTTCTACCAGCAACGCTGTAGTTTCTTCCAGAAGCACTGTAGTTTGTACCACCAGCACTGCAGATTCTACCACCAGCACTGTTGTTTGTACCAGCAACACTGTAGTTTCTTCCAGTAGCACTGTAGCTTCTACCACCAGCATTGTAGTTTTTCCAGCAGCATTGTAGTTTCTAATAACAGCACTGTGGATTCCACCGTCAACACTGTAGTTTATACCAGCAACACTGTAGTTTCTTCCAGTAACACCGTAGTTTCTACCACCAGCACTGTAGTTTCTACCACCAGCATTGTAGTTTTTCCAGCAGCATTGTAGTTTCTAATAACAGCACTGTGGATTCCACCGTCAACACTGTAGTTTATTCCAGCAGCACTGTAGTTTCTAACAGCAGCACTGTAGTTTCTACCACCAGAACTGAAGTTTCTACCACCAGCACTGTAGTTTCTACCAGCAACACTGTAGTTTCTACCACCAGCACTGTAGTTTCTACTAGCAACACTGTAGTTTCTTCCAGTAGCAGTGCAGTGTCTAACAACAGCACTGTAGATTCTACAACCAGCACTGTAGTTTCTACCAGCATTACTGTAGTTTCTACCAACAACACTTTAGTTTCGACCAGCAACACTGTAGTTTCTTCCAGTAACACTGAAGTTTCTTCAAGCAACACTGTAGTTTCTTCCAGTAGCACTGTAGTTTCTACCAAGAGCACTGCAGTTTCTACCACCAGCACTGTAGTTTCTACCAGCAACCCTGTAGTTTCTAACAGAAATACAGTAGTTTCTATCAATAGCACTGTAGTTTCTTCCAGGAGCACTGCAGTTGCTTCTAACAGCACTGTTGTTTCTTTCAACACCACTGTAGTTTCTTCCAACAGCACCGTAGTTTCTTCCAACAGCACTGCAACTTCTTCCAACAGCACTGCAGTTTCTTCCAATAGCACTGTAGTTTCTTCCAACAGCATTGCAGTTTCTTCCAAGAGCATTGCAGTTTCTTCCAACAGCACTGCAGTTTCTTGCAGCAGCACTGTAGTTCCTTCCAGCATCACTGCAGTTTCTTCCAACAGCATTGTAGTTTCTTCCAACAGCACTGCAGTTTATTCCAACAGCATTGCAGTTTCTTCAAACAGCACTGTAGTTTCTACCACAATCACTGTAGTTTCTACCATCAACACAGTAGTTTCTTCCAGAAGCACTGTAGTTTCTAACAGCAGCACTATAGTTTCTAGGACCAGAACTGTAGTTTCTACCAGCAACACTGTAGTTTCTACTTCCAACACTGTTGTTTCTACCAGCAACACTGTAGTTTCTTCCACCAGCACTGTTGTTTCTACCAGCAACACTGTAATTACTACCAGCAACACTGTAGTTTCTACCAGCAACACAATTTTCTACCACAAGCACTGTAGTTTCTACCGGCAGCACTTTAGTTTCTACCAGCAACACTGTAGTTTATACCAGCAACACTGTAGTTTCTACCAGTAGCACTGTAGTTTCTACCACCAGCACTGTAGTTTCACCCACTAGCACTGAAGTTTCTACCAGCAACACTATAGTTTCTACCACCAGCACTGTTGTTTCTACAATCAACACTGTAGTTTCTATGAGCAACACTGTACTTTATACCAGCAACACTCTAGTTTCTACCACCAGCAATGTAGTTTCTTTCGCCAGCACTGTAGTTTCTACCAGCAGCACTGTAGTTTATAGCACCAGCACTGTAGTTTCTACAAGCAGCACTGTAGTTTCTACGGCAACACAGTAGTTTCTACCAGCAATAATGTAGTTTCTACCAGCAATACTGTAGTTTATGTCAACAGCACTTTAGTTTCTTCAATGAGCACTGCAGTTGCTTCCAACAGCACTGCAGTTTCTTCAATCAGCACTGTAGTTTCTTCCAACAGTACTGAAGTTTCTCCAGCAGCACTGTAGTTTCTACCAACAGTACTGTAGTTTCTTCCAACAGCATTGCAGTTTTTTCCAACAGCACTGCAGTTCCTTCTAACAGCACAGTAGCTTCTTCCAACAGCACTGTAGTTTCTACCACCAGCACTGTACTTTCTACCACCATCACTGTAGTTTCTACCAACAGCACTGTAGATTCTACGGTCAACACTGTAGTTTCTCCCAGCAGCACTGCACTTTCTAACAGAAGCACTGTAGTATCTACCACCAGAATTGTAGTTTCTACCAGCAACACTGTAGTTTATTCCAGCAACACTGTAGTTTCTTCCAGAAGCACAGTAGTTTCTATCACCAGCACTGTAGTTTCTACCACCAGCACTGTAGTTTCTACCACCAGCACTGAAGTTTCTACCTGCAACACTGTAGTTTCTACCAGCAACACTGTAGTTCCGACCAGCAATACTGTAGTTTCTACCAGTAGCACTGTAGTTTCTACAACCAGCACTGCAGTTTCTACCACAAGTACTGTAGTTTCTACGAGCACCACTGTAGTTTCTTCTAGTAGCACTGTACTTTCTACAAACAGCACTGTACTTTCTACCACCAGTACTGTAATTTCTACCAGCAACACTGTAGTATCTACTAGCAACACTGTAGTTTCTTCCAGTAGCACTGTACTTTCTACCACAAGCACTGTAGTTTCTACCACCATCACTATAGTTTCTACCATCAGCACTGTAGTTCCTACCACTGAGCACTGTTGTTTCTACCAGCAACACTGAAGTTTCGACCAGCAACACTGTAGTTTCTTATAGTAGCACTGTAGATTCTACCACCAGCACTCTAGTTTCTACCACCAGCACTCTAGTTTCTACCACCAGCAATGTAGTTCCTACCACCAGCACTTTAGTTTCTACCAGCAACACTGTAGTTTCTACCAGCAACACTGTAGTTTCTATCAACAGCACTGTAGTTTCTCATAGGAGCACAGCAGTTGCTTCTAACAGCACTGTAGTTTCTTCCAACAGCACTGCCGTTCTTTCCAACAGCACTGTAGTTTCTACCAACAGCACTGTAGTTTCTTCCATCAGCACTGCAGTTTCTTCCAACAGAACCGTACTTTCTTCCAACAGCACTGAAGTTTCTTCCAACAGCACTGCACTTTCTTCCAACAGCACAGAAGTTTCTTCCAACAGCCCTGTAGTTTCTTCCAACAGCATTGCAGTTTTTTCCAACAGCACTGCAGCTTCTTCCACTAGCACTGTAGTTCCTTCCAGCAGCACTGCAGCTTCTTCCAACAGCATTGTAGCTTCTTCCAACAGCACTGCAGTTTCTTCCAAACGCACTGCTGTTTCTTCAAAGAGCACTGTAGTTTCTGCCACAAGCACTGTAGTTTCTACCACCAGCACTGTAGTTTCTACCACCAGCACTGTAGTTTCTACCACCAACACTGTAGTTTCTACCACCAACACTGTAGTTTCTAATAGCAACACTGTATTTTCTACAAGCAACAGTGTAATTTCCACCAGCAACACTGCAGATTCTACAAATAAAACTGAAGTTTCTAAAAGCAACACTGTAGTTTCTACCAGCAACACTGTAATTTCTACCAGCAACACTGTAGTTTCTACCAGCAACACTGTAGTTTCTACCAACAGCACTGTAGTTACTTCAAGCAACTCTGTAGTTTCTACCACCAGCACTGTAGTTTCTACCAATAGCACTGTAGTTTCTACCACCAGAACAGCAGTTTCCACCACCATCACTGTAGTTTTTGCCAACAGCACTGTAGATTTTACCGTCAAAACTGTAGTTTCTTCCAGCAGCACTGTAGTTTCTAACAGCAGCACTGTAGTTTCTAAGACCAGAACTGTAGTTTCTACCAGCAACACTGTAGTTTATACCAGAATACTGTAGTTTCTACCACCAGCACTGTAGTTTCTACCAGCAACACTGTAGTTTCTACAACCAGCACTGTTGTTTCTACCACCAACACTGTAGTCTACACCCAGCACTGTAGTCTACACCCAGCACTGTAGTCTACACCCAGCACTGTAGTTTCTACCGCCAGCATTGTAGTTTCTACCAACAGCACTGTAGTTTCTTCCACCAGCACTGCATTTTCTACCACCAACACTGTAGTTTCTACCACCAACTCTGTAGTTTCTATCAGCAACACTGTATTTTCTACAAGCAACAGTGTAGTTTCCACCAGCAACACTGTAGTTTCTACCAACAGCACTGTAGTTTCTTCAAGCTGCACTGTAGTTTCTACCACCAGCACTGTAGTTTCTACCACTAGCACTGTAGCTTCTACCACCAACAGAGTAGTTTCTACCACCATCACTGCAGTTTCTACCAAGAGCACTCTAGATTTTAAAGTCAACACTGCAGTTTCTTCAAGCAGCACTGTAGTTTCTAACAGCAGCACTGTAGTTTCTACCACCAGAACTGTAGTATGTACCAGTAACACTGTAGTTTATACCAGCAACACTGTAGTTTCTACAACCAGCTCTGTAGTTTCTACAAGCAACACTCAAGTTACTACCACTAGCACTGTTGTGTCTACCAGCAACATTGTAGTTCCTACCAGCAACACCCAAGTTTCTACCAGCAACACTGTATTTTCTACCCCCAGCACTAGTTTCTACCGCCAGCACTGTTGTTTCTACCAGCAGCACTGTAGTTTCTACCACCATCACTGCAGTTTCTACCGCCAGCACTGTAGTTTCTACCAGCAGCACTGTAATTTCTACCACCAGCACTGTAGTTTCTACTGCCAGCACTGTAGTTTCTACAGGCAACACTGTAGTTTCTACCACCAATACTGTAGTTTCTACCAGCAATGCTGTAGTTTCTATCAACAGCACTGTAGTTTCTTCTGCCAGCACTGTAGTTTCTACCGGCAACACTGTAGTTTCTACCAGCAATGCTGTAGTTTCTATCAACAGCACTGTAGTTTCTTCCAGGAGCAATGCAGTTGCTTCCAACAACACTGCAGTTTCTTCCAGCAGCACTGTAGTTTCTTCCAACAGCACTGCAGTTTCTTCTAACAGCACAGCAGTTTCTTCCAAAAGCACTGTCGTTTCTACCACCAGCACCGTAGTTTCTACCACCATCACTGTAGTTTCTACAAACAGCACTGTAGATTTTTCCGCCAACACTGTAGTTTCTACAAACAGCACTGTAGATTTTTCCGCCAACACTGTAGTTTCTTCCATGAGCACTGAAGTTGCTTCCAACAGCACTGTAGTTTCTTCCAACAGCACTGTAGTTTCTTCCAACAGCTTTGCAGTTTCTTCCAACAGCACTGAAGTTGCTTCCAACAGCACTGTAGTTTCTTCCAGCAGCACTGTAGCTTCTTCCACAGCTCTGCAGATTCTTCTAACAGCACAGCAGTTTCTTCCAACAGCACTGTAGTTTCTACCACCATCACTGTAGTTTCAACCTGCAACACTGTAGTTTCTACCAGCAACACTGTAGTTCCTACCAGCACCACTGTAGTTTCTACCAGCAACACTGTAGTTTCTTCCAACAGCACTGTAGTTTCTTCCAGCAGCACTGTAATTTCTAACACCAGCACTGTACTTTCTACCACCAGCTCTGTAGTTTCTACCAACAGCACTGTAGATTCTACCGTCAACACTGTAGATTCTAACACCAGCTCTGTAGTTTCTACCACTAGCACTGTAGTTTCTACCAGCAACACTGTAGTTTATACCGGCAACAATGAAGTTTCTTCCAGTAGCACTGTAGTTTCTACCACCAGCACTGTAGTTTCTACAAGCAACACTGTAGTTTCTTATAATAGCACTGTAGTTTCTACCACCAGCACTGTAGTTTCTACCACCAGCACTGTTGTTTTTACCAGCAACACTGTAGTTTCTACCACCAGCACTGTAGTTTCTACCAGCAACACTGTAGTGTCTTCCAGTAGCAGTGTAGTTTCTACCACCAGCACTGCAGTTTCTACCACCAGCACTGTAGTTTCTACAAGCAGCACTGTAGTTTCTTCCAGTAGCACTGTACTTTCTACCAGCAATACCGTAGTTTCTACCAGCAATACTGTGGTTTCCATCAAAAGCACTGTAGTTTCTTCAAGGAGCACTGCAGTTGCTTCTAACAGCACTGTAGTTTCTTCCAGCAGCACTGTAGTTTCTTCAAACAGCACCGTACTTTCTTCCAACAGCACTGTAGCTTCATCCAGCAGCACTGCAGTTTCTTCCAACAGCATTGCAGTTTCTTCCAACAGCACTTCAGTTTCTTCCAGCAGCACTGTAGTTACTTCCAGCAACACATGCCGTTTCTTCCAACAGCATTGTAGTTTCTTCCAACAGCACCGTACTTTCTTCCAATAGCACTGTAGTTTCTTCCAACAGCACTGCAGTTTCTTACAACAGCATTGCAGTTTCTTCCAACAGCACTGCAGTTTCTTCCAGCAGCACTGTAGTTACTTCCAGCAACACTGCAGTTTCTTCCAACAGCCTTGTAGTTTCTTCCAACAGCACTGCAGTTTATTCCAACAGCATTGCAGTTTCTTCCAACAGCACTGCTGTTTCTTCAAACAGCACTGTAGTTTCTACCACCAGCACTGTAGTTTCTGCCAGGAGCACTGTAGTTTCTACCACCAGCACTGCAGTTCCTACCACCAACACTGTAGTTTCTAATACCAACACTGTAGTTTCTACCAGCAACTCTGTATTTTCTACAAGTAACAGTGTAGTTTCCAAAAGCAACACTGTAGTTTCTACCAACAAAACTGTAGTTTCTACCAGCAACACAGTAGTTTCTACCAACAATACTGTAGTTTCTACCACGAGTACTGTAGTTTCTACCACTTGTATTTTCTGAAAGCAACAGTGTAGTTTCCACAAGCAACACTGTAGATTCTACCAACAAAACTGTAGTTTCTACCAGCAACACTGTAGATTCTACCAGCAGCACTTTACTTTCTACCACGAGCACTGTAGTTTCTACCACTTGCACTGTAGTGTCTACCATCAACACAGTAGTTTCTTCCAGGAGCACTGTAGTTTCTAACAGCAGCACTGTAGTTTCAACGACCAGAACTGTAGTTTCTACCAGTAACACTGTAGTTTCTACCACCAACACTGTTGCTTCTACCAGCAACACTGTAGTTTATACAACCAGCACTTTTGTTTCTACCAGCAACACTGTAGTTACTACCAGCAACACTGTTGTTTCTACCAGCAACACTGTATTTTCTACAACAAGCACTGTAGTTTCTACCGCCAGCACTGTAGTTTCTACCAGCAACACTGTAGTTTATACCAGAAACACTATAGTTTCTAACAGTAACACTGTAGTTTCTACCTCCAGCACTGTAGTTTCAACCACTAGCACTGTAGTTTCTACAAGCAACACCATAGTTTCTACCACCAGCACTGTTGTTTCCACAATCAATACTGTAGTTTCTACGAGCAATACTGTAGTTTATGTCAACAGCACTGTAGATTCTTCAATGAGCACGGCAGTTGCTTCCAACAGCACTGCAGTTTCTCCCATCAGCACTGTAGTTTCTTCCAACAGCACTGTAGTTTTTCCATCAGCACTGTAGTTTCTACCAACAGCAGTGTAGTTTCTTCCAACAGCATTGCAGTTTCTTCCAACAGCACTGCAGTTCCTTCTAACAGCACAGCAGTTTCTACCACCAGCACTGTTGTTTCTACAATCAATACTGTAGTTTCTACCAGCAACACTCTAGTTTCTACCACCAGCAATGTAGTTTCTTCCAGCAGCACTGTAGTTTCTAACAGCAGCTCTGTAGTTTATAAGACCAGAACTGTAGTTTCTACCACCAGCACTGCAGTTTCTACCAGCAACACTGTAGTTTCTACAACCAGCACTGTTGTTTCTACCACCAACACTGTAGTCTACACCCAGCACTGTAGTCTACACCCAGCACTGTAGTCTACACCCAGCACTGTAGTTTCTACCGCCAGCATTGCTTTTTCTACCAACAGCACTGTAGTTTCTTCCACCAGCACTGCATTTTCTACCACCAACACTGTAGTTACTACCACCAACTCTGTAGTTTCTATCAGCAACACTGTATTTTCTACAAGCAACAGTGTAGTTTCCACCAGCAACACTGTAGTTTCTACAAACAACACTGTAGTTTCTACCAGCAACACTGTAGTTTCTACCAACAGCACTGTAGTTTCTTCAAGCCGCACTGTAGTTTCTACCACCAGCACTGTAGTTTCTACCACTAGCACTGTAGCTTCTACCACCAACAGAGTAGTTTCTACCACAATCACTGCAGTTTCTACCAAGAGCACTCTAGATTTTAAAGTCAACACTGCAGTTTCTTCCAGCAGCACTGTAGTTTCTAACAGCAGCACTGTAGTTTCTAACAGCAGCACTGTAGTTTCTACCACCAGAACTGTAGTATGTACCAGTAACACTGTAGTTTCTAGCAGCAACACTGTAGTTTCTACCACCAGCACTGTAGTTTCTAGCAGCAAAACTCTAGTTTCTACCACTAGCACTGTTGTGTCTACCAGCAACACTGTAGTTTCTACCAGCAACACTCTAGTTTGAACCAGCAACACTGTATTTTCTACCACAAGCACTGTAGTTTCTACCGCCAGCACTGTAGTTTCTACCACCAGCACTGTAGTTTCTAAAGCCAGCACTGTAGTTTCTACAGGCAACACTGTAGTTTCTACCAGCAATACTGTAGTTTCTACCAGCAATGCTGTAGTTTCTATCAACAGCACTGTAGTTTCTTCCAGGAGCAATGCAGTTGCTTCCAACAGCACTGCAGTTTCTTCCAACAGCACTGCAGTTTTCCAGAAGCACTGTAGTTTCTTCCAACAGCTCTCTAGTTTTTTTTCCAACAGCAATGCAGTTTCTTCTAACAGCACTGCAGTTTCTTCCAACAGCACTGCAGTTTTTCCAGAAGCACTGTAGTTTCTTCCAACAGCTCTCTAGTTTTTTTCCAACAGCATTGCAGTTTCTTCCAACAACACTGCAATTTCTTCCAGCAACACTGTAGTTTCTTCCAACAGCACTGCAGTTTCTTCTAACAGCACAGCAGTTTCTTCCAACAGCACTGTCGTTTCTACCACCAGCACAGTAGTTTCTACCACCATCACTGTAGTTTCTACAAACAGCACTGTAGATTTTTCCGCCAACACTGTAGTTTCTCCCAGCAGCTTTGTAGTTTCTATCAGAAGCACTGTAGTTTCTACCACCAGAACTGTAGTTCCTACAAGCAACACTGTAGTTTCTTCCAGTAGCACTGTAGTTTCTACCACCAGCACTGTAGATTTTTCTACCAGCACTGTAGTTTCTACCTGCAACACTGTAGTTTCTACCACCAGCACTGTAGTTTCTACTACCAGCACTGTAGTTTCTACTACCAGCACTGTAGTTTCTACCGGCAACACTGTAGTTTCTACCACCAGCACTGTAGTTTCTACCACCAGCACTGTAGTTTCTACTACCAGCACTGTAGTTTCTACCACCTGCACTGTAGTTTCTACCACCAGCACTGTACTTTCTACCGGCAACACTGTAGTTTCTACCACCAGCACTGTTGTTTCTACCAGCAACAATGTTGTTTCTTCCAGCAACCCTGTAGTTTCTGTCAGCAACACTGTAGATTCTACAGGAGCACTGTAGTTTCTACCGCCAGCACTGTAGTTTCTACCAGCAGCACTGTAGTTTATATAACCAGCACTGTAGTTTCTACCGGCAACACTGTAGTTTCTACCAGCAATGCTGTAGTTTCTATCAACAACACTGTAGTTTCTTCCATGAGCACTGAAGTTGCTTCCAACAGCACTGCAGTTTCTTCCAACAGCACTGTAGTTTCTTCCAACAGCACTGTAGTTTCTTCCACAGCTCTGCAGTTTCTTCTAACAGCACTGTAGTTTCTACCACCATCACTGTAGTTTCAACCTGCAACACTGTAGTTTCTACCAGCAACACTGTAGTTCATACCAGCACCACTGTAGTTTCTACCAGCAACACTGTAGTTTCTTCCAACAGCACTGTAGTTTCTTCCAGCAGCACTGTAATTTCTAACACCAGCACTGTACTTTCTAACACCAGCTCTGTAGTTTCTACCAACAGCACTGTAGATTATACCGTCAACACTGTAGATTCTAACACCAGCTCTGTAGTTTCTACCACTAGCACTGTAGTTCCTACCAGCAACACTGTAGTTTATACCGGCAACACTGAAGTTTCTTCCAGTAGCACTGTAGTTTCTACCACCAGCACTGTAGTTTCTACAAGCAACACTGTAGTTTCTTATAGTAGCACTGTAGTTTCTACCACCAGCACTGTAGTTTCTACCACCAGCACTGTTGTTTTTACCAGCAACACTGAAGTTTCTACCACCAGCACTGTACTTTCTACCAGCAATACCGTAGTTTCTACCAACAATACTGTAGTTTCCATCAATAGCACTGTAGTTTCTTCAAGGAGCACTGCAGTTGCTTCTAACAGCACTGTAGTTTCTTCCATCAGCACTGTAGTTTCTTCCAACAGCACCGTACTTTCTTCCAACAGCACTGTAGCTTCATCGAGCAGCACTGTAGTTACTTCCAGCAACACTGCAGTTTCTTCCAACAGCATTGTAGTTTCTTCCAACAGCACCGTACTTTCTTCCAATAGCACTGTAGTTTCTTCCAACAGCACTGCAGTTTCTTCCAACAGCATTGTAGTTTCTTCCAACAGCACTGCAGTTTCTTCCAACAGCATTGTAGTTTCTTCCAACAGCGCTGCAGTTTATTCCAACAGCATTGCAGTTTCTTCCAACAGCACTGCTGTTTCTTCAAACAGCACTGTAGTTTCTACCACCAGCACTATAGTTTCTGCCAGCAGTAATGTAGTTTCTACCACCAGCACTGCAGTTCCTACCACCAACACTGTAGTTTCTAATACCAACACTGTAGTTTCTACCAGCAACACTGTATTTTCTACAAGTAACAGTGTAGTTTCCAAAAGCAACACTGTAGTTTCTACCAACAAAACTGTAGTTTCTACCAGCAACACTGTAGTTTCTACCAGCAACACAGTAGTTTCTACCAACAATACTGAAGTTTCTACCACGAGTACTGTAGTTTCTACCACTTGTATTTTCTGAAAGCAACAGAGTAGTTTCCACAAGCAACACTGCAGTTTCTACCAACAAAACTGTAGTTTCTACCAGCAACACTGTAGATTCTACCAGCAGCACTTTACTTTCTACCACGAGCACTGTAGTTTCTACCACTTGCACGTTAGTTTCTACCACCAGCACAGTAGTTTCTACCACAATCACTGTAGTTTCTACCATCAACACAGTAGTTTCTTCCAGGAGCACTGTAGTTTCTAACAGCAGCACTGTAGTTTCTACGACCAGAACTGTAGTTTCTACCAGTAACACTGTAGTTTCTACCACCAACACTGTTGCTTCTACCAGCAACACTGTAGTTTCTACAACCAGCACTGTTGTTTCTACCAGCAACACTGTAGTTACTACCAGCAACACTGTAGTTTCTACAAGCAACACTGTAGTTTCTACCGCCAGCACTGTAGTTTCTACCAGCAACACTGTAGTTTATACCAGCAACACTGTAGTTTCTAACAGTAACGCTGTAGTTTCTACCACCAGCACTGTAGTTTCAACCACTAGCAAAGTAGTTTCTACCAGCAAAACTATAGTTTCTACCACCAGCACTGTTGTTTCTACAATCAATACTGTAGTTTCTACGAGCAACACTGTACTTTCTACCAGCAACACTCTAGTTTCTACCACCAGCAATGTAGTTTCTTTCGCCAGCACTGTAGTTTCTACCAGCAGCACTGTAGTTTATAGCACCAGCACTGTAGTTTCTACAAGCAGCTCTGTAGTTTCTACCAACAATACTGTAGTTTATGTCAACAGCACTGTAGATTCTTCAATGAGCACTGCAGTTGCTTCCAACAGCACTGTAGTTTTTCCATCAGCACTGTAGTTTCTTCCAACAGCATTGCAGTTTCTTCCAACAGCACTGCAGTTCCTTCTAACAGCACAGCAGTTTCTTCCATCAGCACTGTAGTTTCTTCCACCAGCACTGCAGTTTCTAACAGAAGCACTGTAGTTTCTACCACTAGAACTGTAGTTTCTACCAGCAACACTGTAGTTTATTCCAGCAACACTGTAGTTTTTTCCAGAAGCACCCTAGTTTCTATCACCAGCACAGTATTTTCTACCACGAGCACTGTAGTTTCTACGACCAGAACTGTAGTTTCTACCAGTAACACTGTAGTTTCTACAACCAACACTGTTGCTTCTACCAGCAACACTGTAGTTTCTACCACCAGCACTGTTGTTTCTACCAGCAACAATGTAGTTACTACCAGCAACACTGTAGTTTCTACCAGCGACACTGTATTTTCTACTACAAGCACTGTAGTTTCTATCGCCAGCAGTGTAGTTTCTACCAGCAACACTGTAGTTTCTACCAGCAACACTGTAGTTTATACCAGTAGCACTGTAGTTTCTACCACCAGCACTGTAGTTTGAACCACTAGCTCTGTAGTTTCTACCAGCAACACTGTAGTTTATACCAGTAGCACTGTAGTTTCTACCACCAGCACTGTAGTTTCAACCACTAGCACTGTAGTTTCTACCAGCAACACTATAATTTCTACCACCAGCACTGTTATTTCTACAATCAACACTGTAGTTTCTACGAGCAACACTGTAGTTTCTACCAGCAACACTCTAGTTTCTACCACCAGCAATGTAGTTTCTTTCGCCAGCACTGTAGTTTCTACCAACAGCATTGTAGTTTATAGCACCAGCATTGTAGTTTCTACAAGCAGCACTGTAGTTTCTACGGCAACACTGTAGTTTCTACCAGCAATACTGTAGTTTCTACCAGCAATACTGTAGTTTATGTCAACAGCACTGTAGATTCTTCAAGAGCACTGCAGTTGCTTCCAACAGCACTGCAGTTTCTTCAATCAGCACTGTAGTTTCTTCCAACAGCACTGTAGTTTTTCCATCAGCACTGTAGTTTCTACCAACAGCACTGTAGTTTCTTCCAACAGCATTGCAGTTTCTTCCAACAGCACTGCAGTTCCTTCTAACAGCACAGCAGTTTCTTCCAACAGCATTGTAGTTTCTACCACCAGCACTGTAGTTTCTACCGCTATCACTGTAGTTTCTACCAACAGCACTGTAGATTCTACCGTCAACACTGTAGTTTCTACCACCAGAACTGTAGTTTCTACCAGCAACACTGTAGTTCATTCCAGCAACACTGTAATTTCTTCCAGAAGTACAGTAGTTTCTGTCACCAGCACTGTAGTTTCTACCACCAGCACTGTCGTTTCTACCAGCAACACTGTAGTTTCTTCCACAAGCACTGTTGCTTCTACCAGAAACACTGTAGTTTATGGCAGCAACACTGTAGTTTCTTCCAGTAGCACTGTAGTTTCTACCACCAGCACTGTAGTTTCTACCAACAGCACTGTAGTTTCTACCAGCAACACTGTAGTTTCTACCAGCAACACTGTAGTTTCGACCAGCAATACTGTAGTTTCTACCAGTAACACTGTAGTTTCTACCAGTAACACTGTAGTTTCTTCCAGTAGCACTCTAGTTTCTACAACCAGCACTGCAGTTTCTACCACAAGTACTCTAGTTTCTACGAGCAACACTGTAGTTTCTTCTAGTAGCACTGTAGTTTCTACAAACAGCACTGTAGTTTCTATCACCAGTACTGTAGTTTCTACCAGCAACACTGTAGTTTCTACCAGCAACACTGTAGTTTCTACCAGCAACACTGTAGTTTCGACCAGCAATACTGTAGTTTCTACCAGTAACACTGTAGTTTCTACCAGCAACACTGTAGTTTCTTATAGTAGCACTGTAGATTCTACCACCAGCACTCTAGTTTCTACCACCAGCACTCTAGTTTCTACCACCAGCAATGTAGTTCCTACCACCAGCACTGTAGTTTCTACCAGCAATACTGTAGTTTCATCCAGGAGCACTGCAGTTGCTTCTAACAGCATTGTAGTTTCTTCCAACAGCAGGGCCGTTTCTTCCAACAGCACTGTAGTTTCTACCAACAGCACTGTAGTTTCCTCCATCACCACTGTTATTTCTTCCAACAGGACCGTTCTTTCTTCCAACAGCCCTGTAGTTTCTTCCAACAGCATTGCAGTTTTTTCCAACAGCACTGCAGTTTCTTCCACTAGCACTGCAGTTCCTTCCAGCAACACTGCAGTTTCTTCCAACAGCATTGTAGCTTCTTCCAACAGCACTGTAGTTTCTACCACCAGCACTGTAGTTTATACCACCAGCAATGGAGTTTCTACCACCAATACTCTAGTTTCTACCACCAACACTGTAGTTTCTAATAGCAACACTGTATTTTCTACAAGCAACAGTGTAGTTTCCACCAGCAACACTGCAGATTCTACAAATAAAACTGTAGTTTCTAAAAGCAACACTGTAGTTTCTACCAGCAACACTGTAATTTCTACCAGCAACACTGTAGTTTCTACCAGCAACACTGTAGTTTCTACCAACAGCACTGTAGTTACTTCAAGCAGCACTTTAGTTTCTACCAACAGCACTGTAGTTTCTACCACTAGCACTGTTGTTTCTACCAACAGAACAGCAGTTTCTACAACCATCACTGTAGTTTTTACCAACAGCTCTGTAAATTTTACCGTCAAAACTGTAGTTTCTTCCAGCAGCACTGTAGTTTCTAACAGCAGCACTGTAGTTTCTAAGACCAGAACTGTAGTTTCTACCAGACAACACTGTAATTTATACCAGAATACTGAAGTTTCTACCACCAGCACAGTAGTTTCTACCAGCAACACTATAGTTTCTACAACCAGCACTGTTGTTTCTACCACCAACACTGTAGTTTCTACCACCAGCACTGTTGTTTCTACCACCAACACTGTAGTTTCTACACCCAGCACTGTAGTTTCTACCACCAACACTGTAGTTTCTACCACCAACTCTGTAGTTTTTACTAGCAACAGTGTAGTTTCCACCAGGAACACTGTAGTTTCTACCAGCAACACTGTAGTTTCTACCAGCAACACTGTAGTTTCTACCAACTTCACTGTAGTTTCTTCAAGCCGCACTGTAGTTTCTACCACCAGCACTGTAGTTTCTACCACCAGCACTGTAATTTCTACCACTAGCACTGTAGTTTCTACCACCAACAGAGTAGTTTCTACCACCATCACTGCAGTTTCTACCAAGAGCACTCTAGATTTTAAAGTCAACACTGCAGTTTTTTCCAGCAGCACTGTAGTTTCTAACAGCAGCACTGTAGTTTCTACCACCAGAACTGTAGTATGTACCAGTAACACTGTAGTTTATACCAGCAACACTGTAGTTTCTACAACCAGCTCTGTAGTTTCTACAAGCAACACTCAAGTTACTACCACTAGCACTGTTGTGTCTACCAGCAACATTGTAGTTTCTACCAGCAACACTCAAGTTTCTACCAGCAACACTGTATTTTCTACCCCCAGCACTGTAGTTTCTACCGCCAGCACTGTAGTTTCTACCAGCAGCACTGTAGTTTCTACCTCCAGCACTATAGTTTCTACTACCAGCACTGTTGTTTCTACAGGCAACACTGAAGTTTCTACCAGCAATGCTGTAGTTTCTATCAACAGCACTGTAGTTTCTTCCAGGAGCAATGCAGTTGCTTCCAACAGCAATGTAGTTTCTTCTAACTGCACTGCAGTTTCTTCCAACAGCACTGTAGCTTTTCCAGAAGCACTGTAGTTTCTTCCAACAGCACTGTAGTTTTTTTACAACAGCATTGCAGTTTCTTCCAACAGCACTGCAGTTTCTTCCAGCAGCACTGTAGTTTCTTCCAACAGCACTGCAGTTTCTTCTAACAGCACAGCAGTTTCTTCCAACAGCACTGTCTTTTCTATCACCAGCACTGTAGTTTCTACCACCATCACTGTAGTTTCTACAAACAGCACTGTAGATTTTTCCGTCAACACTGCAGTTTCTTCCAGCAGCTTTGTAGTTTCTATCAGCAGCACTGCAGTTTCTGCCACCAGAACTGTAGTTTCTACAAGCAACACTGTAGTTTATACCAACAACACTGTAGTTTCTTCCGGTAGCACTGTAGTTTCTACCACAAGCACTGTAGTTTCTACCACCAGCACTGTAGTTTCTACCAGCAACACTGTAGTTTCTACCACAAGCACTGTTGTTTCTACCAGCAACGCTGTACTTTCTACCAGCAACACTCTAGTTTCTACAGGAGCACTGTAGTTTCTACCGCTAGCACTGTAGTTTCTACCAGCAGCACTGTAGATTATACAACCAGCACTGTAGTTTTCACCACCTGCACTGTAGTTTCTACCGGCAACACTGTAGATTATACAACCAGCACTGTAGTTTTCACCACCTGCACTGTAGTTTCTATCAACAGCACTGTAGTTTCTTCCATGAGCACTGAAGTTGCTTCCAACAGCACTGCAGTTTCTTCCAACAGCACTGTAGTTTCTTCCAACAGCACTGTAGTTTCAACAAGCAGCACAGTAGTTTCTTCCATTAGCACTGTACTTTCTACCAGCAATACCGTAGTTTCTACCAGCAATACCGTAGTTTCTATCAATAGCACTGTAGTTTCTTCAAGGAGCACTGCAGTTGCTTCTAACAGCACTGTAGTTTCTTCCAGCAGCACTGTAGTTTCATCCAACAGCACCGTACTTTCTTCCAACAGCACTGTAGCTTCTTCCAGCAGCACTGCAGTTTCTTCCAACAGCATTGCAGTTTCTTCCAACAGCACTGCCAGTTTCTTCCAGCAGCACCGTAGTTACTTCCAGCAACACTGCAGTTTCTTCCAGCAGCATTGTAGTTTCTTCCAACAGCACCGTACTTTCTTCCAATAGCACTGTAGTTTCTTCCAACAGCACTGCAGTTTCTTCCAACAGCATTGCAGTTTCTTCCAACAGCACTGCCAGTTTCTTCCAGCAGCACCGTAGTTACTTCCAGCAACACTGCAGTTTCTTCCAACAGCATTGTAGTTTTTTCCAACAGCACTGCAGTTTATTCCAACAGCATTGCAGTTTCCTCCAACAGCACTGCTGTTTCTTCAAACAGCACTGCAGTTTATTCCAACAGCATTGCAGTTTCTTCCAACAGCACTGCTGTTTCTTCAAACAGCACTGTAGTTTCTACCACCAGCACTGTAGTTTCTACCAACAGCACTGTAGTTTCTACCACCAGCACTGCAGTTCCTACCACCAACACTGTAGTTTCTAATACCAACACTGTAGTTTCTACCAGCAACACTGTATTTTCCACAAGTAACAGTGTAGTTTCCAAAAGCAACACTGTAGTTTCTACCAACAAAACTGTAGTTTCTAACAGCAACACTGTAGTTTCTACCAGCAACAGAGTAGTTTCTACCAACAATACTGTAGTTTCTACCACGAGTACTGTACTTTCTACAACTTGTATTTTCTGAAAGCAACAGTGTAGTTTCCACAAGCAACACTGCAGTTTCTACAAACAAAACTGTAGTTTCTACCAGCAGCACTTTACTTTCTACCACGAGCACTGTAGTTTCTACCACTTGCACTTTAGTTTCTACCACCAGCACAGTAGTTTCTACCACAATCACTGTAGTTTCTACCATCAACACAGTAGTTTCTTTCAGGAGCACTGTAGTTTCTAACAGCAGCACTGTAGTTTCTACGGCCAGAACTGTAGTTTCTACCAGTAACACTGTAGTTTCTACCACCAACACTGTTGCTTCTACCAGCAACACTGTAGTTTCTACGACCAGCACTGTTGTTTCTACCAGCAACACTGTAGTTACTACCAGCAACACTGTAGTTACTACCTGCAACACTGTAGTGTCTAACAGTAACACTGTAGTTTCTACCACCAGCACTGTAGTTTCAACCACTAGCACTGTAGTTTCTATAAGCAACACTATAGTTTCTACCACCAGCACTGTTGTTTCTACAATCAATACTGTAGTTTCTACGAGCAACACTGTAGTTTCTACCAGCAACACTCTAGATTCTACCACCAGCAATGTAGTTTCTTTCGCCAGCACTGTAGTTTCTACCAGCAGCACTGTTGTTTATAGCACCAGCAATGTAGTTTCTACAAGCAGCATCTCTAGTTTCTACGGTAACACTGTAGTTTCTACCAGCAATACTGTAGTTTCTACCAGCAATACTGTAGTTTATGTCAACAGCACTGTAGATTCTTCAATGAGCACTGCAGCTGCTTCCAACAGCACTGCAGTTTCTTCCATCAGCACTGTAGTTTCTTCCAACAGCACTGTAGTTTTTCCATCAGCACTGTAGTTTCTTCCAACAGCATTGCAGTTTATTTCAACAGCACTGCAGTTCCTTCTAACAGCACAGCAGTTTCTACCACCAGCACTGTAGTTTCTACCGCCATCACTGTAGTTTGTTCCAGCAGCACTGCAGTTTCTAACAGAAGCACTGTAGTTTCTACCACTAGAACTGTAGTTTCTACCAGCAACACTGTAGTTTATTCAGCAACACTGTAGTTTCTTCCAGAAACACAGTAGTTTCTATCACCAGCACAGTAGTTTCTACCACCAGCACTGTAGTTTCTACGACCAGAACTGTAGTTTCTACCAGTAACACTGTAGTTTCTACAACCAACACTGTTGCTTGTACCAGCAACACTGTAGTTTCTACCACCAGCACTGTTGTTTCTACCAGCATCACTGTAGTTTCTACCAGCAACACTGTATTTTCTACCACAAGCACTGTAGTTTCTACCGCCAGCACTGTAATTTCTACCAGCAAAACTGTAGTTTATACCAGCAACACTGTAGTTTATACCAGTAGCACTGTAGTTTCTACCACCAGCACTGTAGTTTCAACCACTAGCACTGTAGTTTCTACCAGCAACACTATAGTTTCTACCACCAGCACTGTTATTTCTAAAATCAACACTGTAGTTTCTACGAGCAACACTGTAGTTTCTACCAACAATACTGTAGTTTCTACCAGCAATACTGTAGTTTATGTCAACAGCACTGTAGATTCTTCAATGAGCACTGCAGTTGCTTCCAACAGCACTGCAGTTTCTTCCATCAGCACTGCAGTTTCTTCCATCAGCACTGTAGTTTCTTCCAACAGCACTGTAGTTTTTCCATCAGCACTGTAGTTTCTACCAACAGCACTGTAGTTTCTTCCAACAGCATTGCAGTTTCTTCCAACAGCACTGCAGTTCCTTCTAACAGCACAGCAGTTTCTTCCAACAGCACTGTAATTTCTTCCACCACAACTGTAGTTTCTACCAAGAGCACTGTAGCTTCTACCGTCAACACTGTAGTTTCTTCCAGCAGCACTGCAGTTTCTAACAGAAGCAGTGTAGTTTCTACCACCAAAACTGTAGTTTCTACCTGCAACACTGTAGTTCATTCCAGCAACACTGTAATTTCTTCCAGAAGCACAGTAGTTTCTATCACCAGCACTGTCGTTTCTACCAGCAACACTGTAGTTTCTTCCACAAGCACTGTTGCTTCTACCAGAAACACTGTAGTTTATGGCAGCAACACTGTAGTTTCTACCACCAGCACTGTAGTTTCTGCCAACAGCACTGTAGTTTCTACCAGCAACACTGTAGTTTCTACCAGCAACACTGTAGTTTCTACCAGCAACACTGTAGTTTCTACCAGCAACACTGTAGTTTCGACCAGCAATACTGTAGTTTCTACCAGTTACACTGTAGTTTCTAACAGCAACACTGTTGTTTCTTCCAGTAGCACTCTAGTTTCTACAACCAGCACTACAGTTTCTACCACAAGTACTCTAGTTTCTACGAGCAACACTGTAGTTTCTTCTAGTAGCACTGTAGTTTCTACAAACAGCACGGTAGTTTCTACCACCAGTACTGTAGTTTTTACCAGCAACACTGTAGTTTCTAACAGCAACACTGTAGTTTCTTCCAGTAGCACTGTACTTTCTACCACAAGCACTGTAGTTTCTACCACCATCACTATAGTTTCTACCATCAGCACTCTAGTTTCTACCACTGAGCACTGTTGTTTCGACCAGCAACACTGTAGTTTCTTATAGTAGCACTGTAGATTCTACCACCAGCACTCTAGTTTCTACCACCAGCACTGTAGTTTCTACCAGCAATACTGTAGTTTCTATCAACAGCACTGTAGCTTCATCCAGGAGCACTGCAGTTGCTTCTAACAGCATTGTAGTTTCTTCCAACAGCACTGCCGTTTCTTCCAACAGCACTGTAGTTTCTACCAACGGCACTGTAGTTTCTTCCATCACCACTGTAGTTTCTTCCAACAGCACCGTACTTTCTTCCAACAGCCCTGTAGTTTCTTCCAACAGCATTGCAGTTTTTTCCAACAGCACTGCAGTTTCTTCCACTAGCACTGCAGTTCCTTCCAGCAGCACTGCAGTTTCTTCCATCAGCATTGAAGCTTCTTCCAACAGCATTGTAGTTTCTACCACCAATACTCTAGTTTCTACCGCCAACACTGTAGTTTCTAATAGCAACACTGTAGTTTCCACCAGCAACACTGTAGTTTCCACCAGCAACACTGTAGTTTCCACCAGCAACACTGTAGTTTCCACCAGCAACACTGTAGTTTCCACCAGCAACACTGCAGATTCTACAAATAAAACTGTAGTTTCTAGAAGCAACACTGTAGTTTCCTCAAGCAACACTGTAGTTTCTACCAGCAACACTGTAGTTTCTACCAGCAACACTGTAGTTTCTACCAACAGCACTGTAGTTACTTCAAGCAGCACTTTAGTTTCTACCACCATCACTGCAGTTTCTACCAAGAGCACTCTAGATTTTGAAGTCAACACTGCAGTTTCTTCCAGCACCACTGTAGTTTCTAACAGCAGCACTGTAGTTTCTACCACCAGAACTGTAGTATGTACCAGTAACACTGTAGTTTCTAGCAGCAACACTGTAGTTTCTACAACCAGCTCTGTAGTTTCTACAAGCAACACTCAAGTTACTACCACTAGCACTGTTGTGTCTACCAGCAACACTCAAGTTTCTACCAGCAACACTGTATTTTCTACCCCCAGCACTGTAGTTTCTACCGCCAGCACTGTAGTTTCTACCAGCAGCACTGTAGTTTCTACCATCAACACTGTATTTTCTACCCCCAGCACTGTAGTTTCTACCGCCAGCACTGTAGTTTCTATCAGCAGCACTGTAGTTTATACCAGCAACACTGTAGTTTCTACAACCAGCTCTGTAGTTTCTACAAGCAACACTCACGTTACTACCACTAGCACTGTTGTGTCTACCAGGAACACTGTATTTTCTACCACCAGCACTGTAGTTTCTACCGCCACCACTGTAGTTTCTACCAGCAGCACTGTAGTTTCTACCACCAGCACTATAGTTTCTACTACCAGCACTGTAGATTCTACAGGCAACACTGTAGTTTCTACCAGCAATACTGTAGTTTTTACCAGCAATGCTGTAGTTTCTATCAACAGCACTGTAGTTTCTTCCAGGAGCAATACAGTTGCTTCCAACAGCAATGCAGTTTCTTCCAGCAGCACTGTAGTTTTTCCAGAAGCACTGTAGTTTCTTCCAACAGCACTGTAGTTTTTTTCCAACAGCATTGCAGTTTCTTCCAACAGCACTGCAATTTCTTCCAGCAGCACTGTAGTTTCTTCCAACACCACTGCAGTTTCTTCTAACAGCACTGTCGTTTCTACCACCATCACTTTAGTTTCTACAAACAGCACTGTAGATTCTTCCGTCAACAATGCAGTTTCTTCCAGCAGCTTTGTAGTTTCTATCAGCAGCACTGTAGTTTCTACCACCAGAACTGTAGTTTCTACAAGCAACACTGTAGTTCATACCAGCAACACTGTAGTTTCTTCCTGTAGCACTGTAGTTTCTACGACCAGCACTGTAGTTTCTTCCACCAGCACTGTAGTTTCTACCAGCAACACTGTAGTTTCTACCAGCAACACTGTAGTTTCTGCCAGCAACACTCTAGTTTCTACAAGAGCACTGTAGTTTCTACCGCCAGCACTGTAGTTTCTACCAGCAGCACTGTAGTTTATACAACCAGCACTGTAGTTTTTACCACCTGCACTGTAGTTTCTACCGGCAACACTGTAGTTTCTACCAGCAATGCTGTAGTTTCTTCCATGAGTACTGAAGTTGCTTCCAACATCACTGCAGTTTCTTGCAACAGCACAGCAGTTTCTTCCAACAGCACTGTAGTTTCTTCCACCAGCACTGTAGTTTCTACCACCTTCACTGTAGTTTCTACCAGCAACACTGTAGTTTCTACCAGTAACACCGTAGTTTCTACCAGCACCACTGTAGTTTCTACCAGCAACACTGTAGTTTCTTCCAACAGCATTGCAGTTTCTTCCAACAGCACTGCAGTTTCATCCAGCAGCACTGTAGTTTCTTCCAATAGCACTGCAGTTTCTTCTAACAGCACTGCAGTTTCTTCCAACAGCACTGTAGTTTCTCCCCCCAGCACTGTAGTTTCTACCTGCAATACTGTAGTTTCTACCACCAATACTGTAGTTTCTACCAGTAGCGCTGTAGTTTCTACCAGCAACACTGTAAGAAGCCTCACTGCTTTGTTTCACTCTCCTGGTCAGTAGTGATGTAAGAAGCCTCTCTGCTATGTTTCACTCTCCTGGTCAGTAGTGATGTAACAAGCCTCACTGCTATGTTTCACTCTCCTGGTCAGTAGTGATGTAAGAAGCCTCACTGCTATGTTTCACTCTCCTGGTCAGTAGTGATGTAAGAAGCCTCTCTGCTATGTTTCACTCTCCTGGTCAGTAGTGATGTAAGAAGCCTCACTGCTATGTTTCACTCTCCTGGTCAGTAGTGATGTAAGAAGCCTCACTGCTATGTTTCACTCTCCTGGTCAGTAGTGATGTAAGAAGCCTCACTGCTATGTTTCACTCTCCTGGTCAGTAGTGATGTAAGAAGCCTCACTGCTATGTTTCACTCTCCTGGTCAGTAGTGATGTAAGAAGCCTCACTGCTATGTTTCACTCTCCTGGTCCTTAGTGGTGTAAGAAGACTCACTGCTATGTTTCACTCTCCTGGTCCTTAGTGGTGTAAGAAGACTCACTGCTATGTTTCACTCTCCTGGTCCTTAGTGGTGTAAGAAGACTCACTGCTATGTTTCACTCTCCTGGTCAGTAGTGATGTAAGAAGCCTCTCTGCTATGTTTCACTCTCCTGGTCTTTAGTGGTGTAAGAAGACTCACTGCTATGTTTCACTCTCCTGGTCAGTAGTGATGTAAGAAGCCTCTCTGCTATGTTTCACTCTCCTGGTCAGTAGTGATGTAAGAAGCCTCACTGCTATGTTTCACTCTCCTGGTCCGTAGTGATGTAAGAAGCCTCACTGCTATGTTTCACTCTCCTGGTCAGTAGTGATGTAAGAAGCCTCTCTGCTATGTTTCACTCTCCTGGTCAGTAGTGATGTAAGAAGCCTCACTGCTATGTTTCACTCTCCTGGTCCTTAGTGGTGTAAGAAGACTCACTGCTATGTTTCACTCTCCTGGTCCTTAGTGGTGTAAGAAGACTCACTGCTATGTTTCACTCTCCTGGTCCTTAGTGGTGTAAGAAGACTCACTGCTATGTTTCACTCTCCTGGTCAGTAGTGATGTAAGAAGCCTCACTGCTATGTTTCACTCTCCTGGTCAGTAGTGATGTAAGAAGCCTCACTGCTATGTTTCACTCTCCTGGTCAGTAGTGATGTAAGAAGCCTCACTGCTATGTTTCACTCTCCTTGTCAGTAGTGATGTAAGAAGCCTCACTGCTATGTTTCACTCTCCTGGTCCTTAGTGGTGTAAGAAGACTCACTGCTATGTTTCACTCTCCTGGTCAGTAGTGATGTAAGAAGCCTCACTGCTATGTTTCACTCTCCTGGTCAGTAGTGATGTAAGAAGCCTCACTGCTATGTTTCACTCTCCTGGTCAGTAGTGATGTAAGAAGCCTCACTGCTATGTTTCACTCTCCTGGTCCGTAGTGATGTAAGAAGCCTCACTGCTATGTTTCACTCTCCTGGTCCGTAGTGATGTAAGAAGCCTCACTGCTATGTTTCACTCTCCTGGTCAGTAGTGATGTAAGAAGCCTCACTGCTATGTTTCACTCTCCTGGTCAGTAGTGATGTAAGAAGCCTCACTGCTATGTTTCACTCTCCTGGTCAGTAGTGATGTAAGAAGCCTCACTGCTATGTTTCACTCTCCTGGTCAGTAGTGATGTAAGAAGCCTCACTGCTATGTTTCACTCTCCTGGTCAGTAGTGATGTAAGAAGCCTCACTGCTATGTTTCACTCTCCTGGTCAGTAGTGATGTAAGAAGCCTCACTGCTATGTTTCACTCTCCTGATCCGTAGTGATGTAAGAAGCCTCACTGCTATGTTTCACTCTCCTGGTCAGTAGTGATGTAAGAAGCCTCACTGCTATGTTTCACTCTCCTGGTCAGTAGTGATGTAAGAAGCCTCACTGCTATGTTTCACTCTCCTGGTCCGTAGTGATGTAAGAAGCCTCACTGCTATGTTTCACTCTCCTGGTCAGTAGTGATGTAAGAAGCCTCACTGCTATGTTTCACTCTCCTGGTCAGTAGTGATGTAAGAAGCCTCACTGCTATGTTTCACTCTCCTGGTCAGTAGTGATGTAAGAAGCCTCACTGCTATGTTTCACTCTCCTGATCCGTAGTGATGTAAGAAGCCTCACTGCTATGTTTCACTCTCCTGGTCAGTAGTGATGTAAGAAGCCTCACTGCTATGTTTCACTCTCCTGGTCCGTAGTGATGTAAGAAGCCTCACTACTATGTTTCACTCCCCTGGTCAGTAGTGATGTAAGAAGCCTCACTGCTATGTTTCACTCTCCTGGTCCGTAGTGATGTAAGAAGCCTCACTTCTATGTTTCACTCCCCTGGTCAGTAGTGATGTAAGAAGCCTCACTGCTATGTTTCACTCTCCTGGTCCGTAGTGATGTAAGAAGCCTCACTGCTATGTTTCACTCCCCTGGTCAGTAGTGATGTAAGAAGCCTCACTGCTATGTTTCACTCTCCTGGTCAGTAGTGATGTAAGAAGCCTCACTGCTATGTTTCACTCTCCTGGTCCGTAGTGATGTAAGAAGCCTCACTACTATGTTTCACTCCCCTGGTCAGTAGTGATGTAAGAAGCCTCACTGCTATGTTTCACTCTCCTGGTCCGTAGTGATGTAAGAAGCCTCACTGCTATGTTTCACTCCCCTGGTCAGTAGTGATGTAAGAAGCCTCACTGCTATGTTTCACTCTCCTGGTCCGTAGTGATGTAAGAAGCCTCACTGCTATGTTTCACTCCCCTGGTCAGTAGTGATGTAAGAAGCCTCACTGCTATGTTTCACTCTCCTGGTCCGTAGTGATGTAAGAAGCCTCACTGCTATGTTTCACTCCCCTGGTCAGTAGTGATGTAAGAAGCCTCACTGCTATGTTTCACTCTCCTGGTCCGTAGTGATGTAAGAAGCCTCATTGCTATGTTTCACTCTCCTGGTCCGTAGTGATGTAAGAAGCCTCTCTGCTATGTTTCACTCCCCTGGTCAGTAGTGATGTAAGAAGCCTCACTGCTATGTTTCACTCTCCTGGTCAGTAGTGATGTAAGAAGCCTCACTGCTATGTTTCACTCCCCTGGTCCGTAGTGATGTAAGAAGCCTCACTGCTATGTTTCACTCTCCTGGTCAGTAGTGATGTAAGAAGCCTCACTGCTATGTTTCACTCTCCTGGTCAGTAGTAATGTAAGAAGCCTCACTGCTATGTTTCACTCTCCTGGTCAGTAGTGATGTAAGAAGCCTCACTGCTATGTTTCACTCTCCTGGTCAGTAGTGATGTAAGAAGCCTCACTGCTATGTTTCACTCTCCTGGTCAGTAGTGATGTAAGAAGCCTCTCTGCTTTGTTTCACTCTCCTGGTCAGTAGTGATGTAAGAAGCCTCACTGCTATGTTTCACTCTCCTGGTCAGTAGTGATGTAAGAAGCCTCACTGCTATGTTTCACTCTCCTGGTCAGTAGTGATGTAAGAAGCCTCACTGCTATGTTTCACTCTCCTGGTCAGTAGTGATGTAAGAAGCCTCTCTGCTATGTTTCACTCTCCTGGTCAGTAGTGATGTAAGAAGCCTCTCTGCTATGTTTCACTCTCCTGTTCCTTAGTGGTGTAAGAAGCCTCACTGATATGTTTCACTCTCCTGGTCAGTAGGTCGGCGATATATGTGTGTGAAGATGAATGAAGGTGCTTACCTTACCGTCCACTGAAGCTTGGGAAGATGAAGGTCAGTGTAAAGATGAATAAACGTGACATACCGTCTACTGCAGCAACGGAAGGTGAAAACGAAGAGATGACAGAATGAACTAGTTAAGTCGAAACTGTGCTCGGAGGAATGGCAGATGCAGTTTAATGTAGACAAATGATAGGTTCTAGTCCTGAGTAAAGAAAATTTCTATGGCACCTATAAAGAGCATAAATCTCAGTCAGACTGAATGTGATAAAGAATTCGAACTTCTGGTTAGCAGTGATATTAAGCCAAGACAAGAGTGCCTAAGTGCTCGCATTAAATCTAATAGAATTCTCGGTTTCATGTAGAAGTATAAATAATAGGAGTCCTCAGTCTATACTTCGACTTCATGTGGTCTTGGTAAGGGTAAGGTATAGAGTAAGCTATACAGTTCTGGTCTCCGGAATACAGATTGGACATAAATATGCTGGAGAACATTCATAACTCGGAATGACGAAGATGATCCCGTGTACCAGTAATCTTACCCACGAGGACAGATTGATGGCACTGAATCTGCACTCTCTGGAAAGGCGTAGGATTAAAGGAGGATATGACTGTGGTGAGTAAATGGAAGGACGAATAAATAAACCGGATACAATGACGTGCTAAAAATATTTAACCTTGAAAGGACTCGCAGCAATGGATTCAAGCTGGAAAAGTTTATCTTTCGAAAGAACGTAAGAAAGCACTGGTTAGGTAATAGAGATGCAGAGGAGTGGAACTAACTCCCGATTACCATCATTGACATCCTTGGGAAGCTTTGAAAATAAGTTGGAAGTGGCTATGAGTAGGCGTGAGTGGGTGGGAGTTAGGCCTGCCTAGCATGGGCCAATAGGCCTACCGAAGTGTTCTTCCTTCTTATGAACGAAAGACTTACCCTCCAGTGGAGCGAGGAAAGGTTACTGAAGGTGACACGTCTACTGGAGCAAGGGAAGGTGAGCGAAGGTGACGACATCCACTGGAGCGAGGGAAGGTGACTGAAGGTGACACAGAAGACTGGAGCGAAGGATGGTGAGGGTAAACGTGAATAAAGGTGATTAACCGTACTCTGGAGCGAGGAAGGGCGAGAGTGAAGATTTAGTGAAGGTGACTTGCCGTCCACTAGCGCAAGGAAGGGTGAGGGTGAAGGTGTAAAAAGGTGACTTTCCGTCCTTTTGATCTAGAGAAGGTGAATGGGAAAGTGAATAAAGACGATTTACCGTCCATTGGAGTGAGGAAAGGAGAGTACGAAGGCGAATGAAGGTGACATACCGTCAATTGGAGCGAGTAAAGGTGAGTGAAGGTGATTTACAGTCAACTAGAGCGAGTAAAGGTGAGTGAAGGTGACTTACAGTCAACTGGAGCGAGTAAAGGTGAGTGAAGGTGACTTACCGTCAACTGGAGCCTCCATGAAGAAGACGAGGCTGGGAGAGGCGAAGACAGCTGATAAGAACCAAGCCACCACCACCAGCCGTCGTGCCCGCCTCCCTGAAAGAGGTGAGAGGGAAGGTGAGTAGGAAGGTGAGTGGGAAGACGAGTGTGGAAGTGAGTGGGAAGGTGAGTGGGGAAGTGAGTGGAGAGGCGAGTGTGAAGCGTGAGTGGGTTGGCTGAGTAGAAAGGATAAGTGAGAAGGTTGAGGAGGAAAGGGAATGAGAGGATGAGTGAGTGGGAGATTAGAGAAGATGAGTGAGTGGGAGACTGAAGGAGAGGATGAATGTGGAGTGTAAGGAGGTTGAATAAGGAGAATGAAAGGAGGGGTGATAAGGGTGATTGACAGGCGAATTGGAGAGTGGGAGGTTTAGTAAGAGTGTGGGGGAAAATAAATGGGAAGGTGAGTGAGAGAGTGAGTGGGAAGCTGAGGAGGGAGGGAGAGTAATGATATTGTGGAAGATAAGTACAGAGGGTGAGCGGGGAATATGAGTAGGGAGAGTGAGTGGAAAGGTTGAATGGTAGGGTGGGTGGGGTGAGTGGGCGGGCAGGAAGAGTGGAGGTGATTGGGGAGGGTGAGGGGGGAAGGGAGGAGATAGATGGGTTCGGATGATGAGTGGGAATTGAGAGTTCGGTGAGTGAGTGGAGAGGGTGGTTAGGGAATGTGAGTGAAGAGAGTGAGTGGGAAGTGTGAATTGGGAGGGTGAGTGGAGAGGATGAGTGGGGAGGGTGAGTGGAGAGGGTGAGTGGGGAGGGTGAGTGGAAAGTGTGAATGGGGAGGGCGAATGGGAAGTGAGCATTACGAGGGTGAGTGGAGAGGAAGAGCGGGGACTGTGAGTGGAAGTGTGAATGGGGAGTGTGAGCGGGGAATGTGAGTGGGGAGATTGGGAAGGGTGAGTGGGAAGGGTAAGTGGGAGAATGAGTGCTAAGGGTGAGTGGGGAAGGTAAATGGGAAAGGTGAGTGGGAAGGATGAGTTTGAAGGATGGGTGGGAAGGGTAAGTTTGATGGGTGAGTGAAATGGATGTGTGGGGAGGAAAAGTGGGAAGGGCGAGTGGGGAGGGTGACTGGGAAGGGTGAGTCGGAAGGGTGAATATGAAGAGTGAGTGAGGAGGGTATGTGGAAAGGGTGAGTAGGAAAGGAGGGTGGGGAGGTTAAGTGGAAAGGGTAAGTGGGGAGGGTAAGGGAGGAAGGTGAGTAGGGAGGGTGAGTGGTGAGGTGAGTAGGGAGGGTGAGTGGGAAGGTGAGCAAGGAAGGTGAATCGGGAGGTGAGTAGGGAGGGTGAGTAGGGAGGGTCAGTGGGGAGGGTCAGTGGAGAGGGTGAGTCGGGAGATGAGTAGGGACGGTGAGTGGGAAGGGTGAGTAGAGAGGGTGAGTGAGGAGGGTGAGTATGAAGGGTGAGTAGAGATGGTGAGTGGGGAGGGTGAGTAGGGAGGCCTGGTCTCAGACCGATCCGCGGGGGCGTTGACCCCCGGAACTCTCTCCAGGTAAACTCCAGGGAGGGTGAGTGGGGAGGGTGAGTAGGGAAGGTGAGTGAGGAGGGTGAGTGGGAAGGGTGAGTGGGAAGGGTGAGTAGGGAGGGGCGTGGTGAGAATGAGTGGGGAGGGTGAGTAGGGAGCGTGAGTGGGGAGGGTGAGTAGGGAGGGTGGGTGGGGAGGGTGAGTGGGAAGGGTGAGTAGATAGGGTGAGTGGGGAGAGTGAGTGGGGAGGGTGACTAGGGAGGGTGAGTTGGGAGGGTGAGTGGGGAGGGTGAGTGGAGAGGATGAGTGGGGAGGGTGAGTGGTAAGTGTGAATGGGGAGGGTGAATGGGAAGTGTGAATTACGAGGGTGAGTGGAGAGGAAGAGCGGGGACTGTGAGTGGAAGTGGGAATGGGGAGTGTGAGCGGGAAATGTGAGTGGGGAGAGTGGGAAGGGTGAGTGGCAAGGGTAAGTGGGAGGGTGAGTGCTCAAGGTAAATGGGAAAGGTGAGTGGGAAGGGTGAGTGGGGAGGGTGAGTGGGAAGGATGGGTGGGAAGGGTAAGCTTCATGGGTGAGCGAAATGGATGTGTGGGGAGGAAAAGTGGGATGAGTGAGTGGGGAGGGTGAGTGGGAAGGGTGAGTCGGAAGGGTGAATATGAAGAGTGAGTGAGGAGGGTAAGTGGAAAGGGTGAGTAGGAAGCGAGGGTGGGGAGGTAAAGTGGAAAGGGTAAGTGGGGAGGGTAAGTGGGGAGGGTAAGGGAGGAGGGTGAGTAGGGAGGGTGAGTGGTGAGGTGAGTAGGGAGGGTGAGTGGGAAGGTGAGTAAGGAAGGTGAATCGGGAGGTGAGTAGGGAGGGTGAGTCGGGAAGCGAGTAGGGAGGGAGAGTGGGGAGGGTGAGTAGGGAGGGTGAGTAGGGAGGGTGAGTCGGGAGGAGAAGGGAGAGTGAGTGGGAAGGGTGAGTAGAGAGGGTGAGTGAGGAGGGTGACTATGAAGGGTGAGTAGGGAGGGTGAGTAGGGAGGGTGAGTGGGGAGGGTGAGTAGGGAGGGTGAGTAGGGAGGGTGAGTGGGGAGGGTGAGTATGGAGGGTGAGTAGGAAGGGTGAGTGGGAAGGGTGAGTGGGAAGAGTGAGTGGGGAGGGTGAGGAGGGAGGGTGAGTGGGGAGGGTGAGTAGGGAGGGTGAGTAGGGAGGGTGAGTAGGGAGGGTGAGTGGGGAGGGTGAGTGGGGAGGGTGAGTGGGGAGGGTGAGTAGGGAGGGTGAGTGGGGAGGGTAGGGAGGGTGAGTAGTGAGGGTGAGTTGGGAGGGTGAATAGGGAGGGTGAGTAGGGAGGGTGAGTGGGGAGGGTGAGTGGGAAGGGTGAGTAGGGAGGGGCGTGGTGAGAATGAGTGGGGAGGGTGAGTAGGGAGCGTGAGTGGGGAGGGTGGGTAGGGAGGGTGAATAGGGAGGGTGAGTAGGGAGGGTGAGTGGGGTGGGTGAGTGGGAAGGGTGAATAGGGAGGGGCGTGGTGAGAATGAGTGGGGAGGGTGAGTAGGGAGCGTGAGTGGGGAGGGTGGGTAGGGAGGGTGGGTGGGGAGGGTGAGTGGGAAGGGTGAGTAGATAGGGTGAGTGGGGAGGGTGAGTGGGGAGGGTGAGTGGGGAGGGTGAGTTGCGAGGGTGAGTTGGTAGGGTGAGTTGGTAGGGTGAGTGGGGAGGGTGAGTGGGGAGGGTGAGTCGGGAGGGTGAGTAGGGAGAGTGAGTGGGGAGGGTGAGTGGGGAGGGTGAGTAGGGAGGGTGACTAGGGAGAGTGAGTTGGGAGGGTGAGTGGGGAGGGTGAGAAGGGATTGTGAGTGAGGAGGGTGAATAGGGAGGGTGAGTGAGGAGAGTATGGAGGGTGAGTAAGAAGGGTGAGTGGGGAGGGTGAGTGGGGAGGGTGAGTGGGGAGGGGGAGTAGGGAGGGTGAGTGGAGAGGGTGAGTGGGGAGGATGAGTGGGGAGGGTGAGTAGGGAGGGTGAATAGGGAGAGTGAGTGGGGAGGGTGAGTGAGGAGGGTGAGTGGGGAGAGTGAGTGGGGAGGGTGAGTAGGGAGAGTGAGTTCGGAGGTTGAGTAGGGAGGGTGAGTTAGGAGAATGAGTATGGAGAGTGAGTAGGGAGGGTGGGTGGGAAGAGTTAGTGGGGAGGGTGAGTGGGGAGGGTGACTGGGGACGGTGAGTTGGGAGAATGAGTGAGGAGGGTGAGGGGAGGGTGAGTGGGGAGGGTGAGTGGGGAAAAATGCAAAAAGAATATTAAAGTTAAGTGATATTTATGAGTGTGAACAGGAGTGTAAACACACACACACACACACACACACACACACACACACACACACACACACACACACACACACACACACACACACACACACACACACACACTCAGCATGAAACACGAATTAGCTCCAATACTCACAGCTGCCTGAGAAGTTCATTGGGTGAGTGATGGCATCATACCGGTCGATGCTGAGCGCCACTAACACGTACGTTGATGAATACGTCACCAGGGCCTGCGTCACAAACAACGTAGTTAAAGAAACGGTGCAAGATCTACTAGGTAAGAAAACGAAATAAATGGTTTACGCCAATGTGCGATCCCTGGCCATTAATTGCATCCCTCAGTCCCGTCTACCTCGTTGATCTGAGGAAGGTATCACTTGTTTCATACAACCACAGTCCCGTCTACTTTAGTGTACTGAGAAAGGTATACTGGCTATCCTATAAACCCAGCGTTTACTACGTCAGTGATCCAAGAAAGTTTTCCTGTAATCCCAGCTCACTCTTCCTCTATGATCCGAGAAAGATATCTTTTAACCCCTCCTGTCTGAATAATCCGAGGAAGTTATCCTGGGTTATCCTGTACCCCAGTCCCATCTATCTTAGTCCATGACATAAAAACTGAACAGACTGTAGTATATGTTTCTAATGCAACCAATTATATAATTTTTCGGAACTATGTCTCAGTCGTGAAGAATCTTTGTAATTGGTGAAGAATTTTTCATACACATTCTTGAGCTGCCCGACTTTTTGTTGGATTACATTCCCTAGATGCTGCTTGGCCCCTCTGGGCTTAGTTATTCATCATAAAATTAATAATAAAGGGGTCCAAGAGCTAGAGCTGAACATAGTTTGACACTGGTAGAAGGTATTTCAACGGATTAATTTCAACACATGAATGACGAAACTTGTCGAGTTTATTGGCGTATATGGTCTTGTGGGTTTTTTGCCTCAATGTACTGTTACGGAAATCCAAAGATTGGTCTTAACGTAACTCATGCTAGTGGATCTGCCAGAGCATTTAATATTTTTTTAAGATTATTTTTTTTTAATTATTGTCTCGTACTAAACAGAAAACAAAAAATTGTATAATGTTATTAGACATAGGTTTGGAGCAATAAAGGCGTTTTTTTCATTTCTCAGCTTGATAACCCATATTTTTTAGTGTTCCAGAAAAAAATGACGTTCAAATCTCTTTTATAAATATAACTTACAAATTGGAGCCTACAATAGCCTATTAAAAATTTAACTTTGCTTTAAGTAGGACTAACCATCGTTAAAAGACTGAAACCAGCGTACTGATGCATTCTTAATTAAATGCCACAAATTCTTAAATAAAATAAAGAAATAAAAATCCATATATTTCTAAATGAATCTAAGTCTTCTACAAAGCACTCAAACAATGAAATTCTGAAGCCAATCACAAGAGGCGTTCTTTAGTCATCGCTTATAACCCATCACCCTAATTATTTTAATTTAACTGGAAATTGGAACACAGGCTAAAAATAATAATAATAATAATAATAATATGAAGCTGCCTTTGAGCAAAACACAGCAATGCTAGAGAATTGAAGCCAATCATAAGAAGCACTTTCATGTATTTTAGTTGAGATCAGTTATCACCATTGCTTTAGCTATGTTATTAAATTATCAAATTTGCATCCAGTCAGCCTACATCGTTCGAAGTCTTTCTTCGCAGATGGTAAAGATAGAGTTTACAGCAATTAACTCGTCTTGGGATCTTGAAAAATAAGAAAACAATACAGTGGAAGGAATGGAGTGGAGGGTGAAATTGAGGACTTAGTACGGTTTTTAATCGAAGCTGAATTTTGAGTTATTAAAATTTCAAGTTGTTTATGCCATTACTGGGTGTGGCTACCTGGATACCTGGCTGAGTCTGTCTATAGTATAATGTGATGCAGATTACTGGTACACACTCTCTACTGGAATTTCTTTTGAACAAACTGACCACTCAGTAACTCTGGATTCTGATTAATCACATTTCAAAGAACCCAGCACCTCCCTCACGTAAAGTGACAATTACGTGACCTTAATCAAGGCTGCCTTCACCACTTTCACCCTGTCATATAAAGCATCAAATTCTGCTTTATTAACCGTGTTCTCTTCAAAAAAAAAATAAAAAAATAAAGTCACTAACAAAAACGACACTTTCCCTGAATATCGGCGTCCATAGAAGTGCGGGAACCCTTCATAAAATGGCGGAAACAGTGAGATATGCAAAGCGTTTTGCGGGAGCCATTAAACTTGTATGAGAACGTTAATTAGCTAATCCCTGGAAGCTACGTCTGAGCAGGTTTGTACACCACAAAGCTAGCAATCAGAGATCGAGAGAGAGAGAGAGAGAGAGAGAGAGAGAGAGAGAGAGAGACAGAGAGAGAGAGAGAGAGAGAGAGAGAGAGAGAGAGAGAGAGAGAGAGAGAGAGAGAGAGAGAGAGAGAGAGAGAGAGAGAGAGAGAGAGAGAGAGAGAGAGAGAGAGAGAGAGAGAGAGAGTATGTGTGTGTTTGTGTGTGTGTAGGAGACCACTGAAGAATCTCTCGATGTGAAGTGGGAACTAAAACAAAACTGGCTTTTGTAAGAGTGGACTCCAGAGAACACACTGGCACTGTAGAAATATTTACCCAAGAAAAAAGGCTGATCTGGCAGATCATTTAGCTGCCTAGATATAAATCCCAGAAGACAACCGTCGTGGCTACATGCAAGATCTAAGTCGGTGTTATGGGAGATGACAGGAAGGCTGGACAATAGAAAACTTACTGCACATATACCTCTGTTGACCAGCTAACATCCCCTCGTATTCACCTCTCCCATTTCTTCCCAGCACAGGCTAAATAACTCTCTTTGTAGAATGAGTCTAGTATTGTTACAATTCACAAAAAAGAGGAGCCTGGTGGTTGACAGTAACTAAAAGGAAACAAATTTTTAACTATAATTTCCAACCATGAGACAGCACTGTAGATCATAAGTTGCTACTGCGTAACCTCCAATATGGTTTCAGGTGATATATTTCCCTGTATGGCACCGGCAAAGTGATAAATCTTGGATTCCATTGCTTTGTTTCACTGCATGGATGTTGCTGTTGCTATGGCCGGTATAATACCAATTATTCCTGTCCTGGCTAATCTAAACAATGATGATTATTTTCAAAACCAATCCGTTAAAGAAGTAACAGAGGGTTAGAGTCTGAAAGTCTTCCTAACATACCGTAGGACTGTTTTTCGTCCTCCATTAAAAAGTGTTTTCTTTAGCATACTAATAAACATCACGATAGAAGCCTGCTCCTACGAAAATATATGCACTAACACAAAAGAGATGCCAACAGGTTACGGTTAAATATCAATCACCAACTTTCGGGCAAATGTCTAGAACAAGCGATGACGGGCAATGTATAGAAGTGTGAGAGCACAGAATATGTTTTCAATTATTATAGCCACTCTAAAAAGACTAAATTTATATTAGTGATGATCTCAAAATCTGGAGTTGGGTTTACAATAAATATAAGAAGCCTAGAGCTTATTGGTGAAGGGGATATTCTTGGAATAAAATTTTACTGGGGATAGTATGAAGGACTGAATGAGACTAGTGATCATACTAAAGCAGTGAGGTGTGTGTCGACCTTACTTGTTAGTATAAGCCGCACCCATTCATATGATGCAGAAGTTTGCATAAGGTACAGTTGTACGAAGACAACACATCTCGAGTTTCGTCGGGGAAGAGCCTTCCCCGACCGCTACATGTCG
>NC_091302.1:27977527-28085027 GCF_038502225.1 Cherax quadricarinatus
TCCACAGAGACTCCACGGGGCATTTGATGAACAGGAACGAGGCACAACTCGTTCTCACCGAACCAGACCTCAGACGCCGACGGTGTCTAGAAGCCTCACTAATCTCCGTCACCGACACAATAGAACGTAACACTGGAAACCACAAAATTTCAAAAACATTAGCATACATGATACTTAAGCATGTTAAGCACCACCAACCCAACAACACAGGAGTCACATGATCTCATTCCCTACCCGTCCTCATCCCAACATGGCATTCTTCAGGTCACCATACGTCACTCACACCTCACTCTCCGCCTATACATAATGTCTTTCTACCTCTATATGTTAGAAGTGATCTAGGTCCCAGGACCGAAACGTTCTCTAATAAATATGTCATAGTGTTTGCTTACGTTCACAGTAGGACTCAAACCTGCTAACTCTGTATCAGAGTCCACAGTACTTTACCACGGAGCTAGACCCAAGATAAGTATGGGCGCTTAGCCTAAGCTAAGCGATGTTACCCCATACCCCCGGGCACCAAGCTCGTTTTGAAAGTTATTTCGTCGAATCCTGCCACATGCAGTGGACAACGAAAGAGATTTGAAATGCTTAACAATTCGCAAACAGGCGAAATTATTTACAAACATTGTCTCTACGTCCACAGCAGGACTCGAATTTGCTAACTCTGTATCAGAGTCCAGGATACTTTACCACGGAGCTAGACCCAAGATATATATATATATATATATATATATATATATATATATATATATATATATATATATATATATATATATATATATATATATATATATATATATATATATATTTACATATATATAGAGTCGCCAAGGCTGCAGTAAGAAGGGTGAGTCAAGAGGCTGCTGCAATGCTGAAACCAACTCAACTCGGTTTCGGCGTTCAACAGGGCTGTGAAGCAGCTGCCCACGCAGCACGAGTATATATCAAAAACATGTGCGATGAAAAAGCCTTGGTCAAATTGGACTTTGTCAACGCTTTCAACTCACTCAGAAGGGATGCTGCTCTCCAAGCAGTTTATAGAAACTTCCCTTCCCTTTATCCCTTGATAGAATCGAGTTATAGTGTGACTTCCAAACTATTGTTTGGGTACCATGAAATTGACTCATGTGAAGGCGTGCAACAGGGGGACCCTCTCGCCCCCTTTCTATTCTGTTTGGTCATCAAGGAAGTCACAGAAGTACTCTTCAGCGAGCTCATTATCTGGTTCCTTGATGATGGTACCCTAGCTGGCACAACAGAATCTCTCCTAGAGGACATCAATAAAATTAAAGACATGGGAGAAAGCCCGGGCCTTTCTTTAAACCCCACCAAATGTAAAATAGTTTCTACCAATCGACAGATGATCCAGAATATTAGCGCCGTTTTACCAGTAGCACGAGCCATTGATCCAGCCAATAGCACTCTCCTTGGTTCTCCTCTTGGGTCCAATGCCATCGATCTGATCCTAGAAAAAAAAGTCTCAGACCTCCGGACGATGGAAAGCAGGATGAAAGACATTGACACACACGATGCCTTTTACCTACTCACCAGGTGCCTGTCAATCCCAAACTGACCTACTTTCTGAGATGCTCCCCAGCCTTCAGCAATCCAAAACTCAAGGAATATGACTCCTCCTTAGACCATGCTAGAGAGTGTATTGAATATTTCCCTTGAAGATGGACAGTGGTTGCAAGCCTCACTTCCGGTCAGGCTTGGAGGGCTAGGAGTACGCAGATCCTGCCAGATTGCTCTACCAGCTTTCTTATCTTCTTCCATAGCATCAAACGAGTTGATAAGACAAATTCTTCCTGATACCCTCAGTGACTCAGCAGGAATAGAAGACCCTAGCTATACCAGTGCCATCACTGAATGGGAGACTCTTGCTGCTCCAGCACCAAACGCGAGTGCAGCACTGGCTCACAAACATCCAAGTTGGGATGGCCAAATCGCTGAAAAGGTGCTTGGCAGCATGCTCAGGGCTGCAACATCAGATAGGGAGATTGCCCGTCTCCAGGCTGTGAGCGCACATCACTCTGGGGACTTCCTCCAAACGGTTCCCATATCGGCAATGGGAACGCGACTCGACCCTGAGACCCTCCGTATTGCAGTGGCTCTACGCCTTGCTGCCCCAATTCACACAGAATATGCATGTATTTGCGGTGAAGCGCAAGCAGACCAATACGGTCTACATAGTCTTAAATGTTCCAAAACCAAGGGCTGGCATGCAAGACACAATGAGGTCAATGACATTATTAAGAGAACCCTTGCTACAGCTGGATGCCCAGCTGAGAGGGAGCCCCAATCACTAGCAGCCAACGATACCCACAACCCAGCAAACTGCCCCGACGGGGATCACCATCTATCCTTGGAAGAATGGCAAGCTCTTAGCATGGGACTATACCTGTGTGTCCACACTGGCTGACACCTATATCCATCACAGTGTGGGGCGACAAGGAGGAGCTGCTGACCACAGGGAGGAGTACAAGATCAGCAAGTACAGGGACATAAGCCAACAGTATCAATTTGTCCCAGTGGGATCAGAGACCTTGGGATCATGGGGAAAAAATGCCACACGTTTCCTTAAAGAATTGGGTTCCAGACTCATCGACACCACCAGGGACCCAAGGGCAGAAACTTTCATGTTCCAGCGCCTCAGCGTAGCCATCCAGAGGGGAAATGCTTGCTGCATACTTGGCTCACGTCCAATCTCGGAGGAGCTGGAGGAAATTCATGATTTTTGATACATTGTGCCATTGTATTCATGTTTATGTTTTTCTGATGTATTCTGCTTATTAATAAATGTTCACATAGAATATCAAATACAGGGGGCGGTAGGAGAAGAAAATATTCAAACAGCTCCGGGGAGAACCTTGAGTTTTCCCTGAGGTACGTTTATTGTCTTCTCTGAGGATGAGGGTCCGCATTCCAGCCATAGAGGTGGTACTTCCTCATACATTAATATATATATATATATATATATATATATATATATATATATATATATATATATATATATATATATATATATATATATATATATATATATATATATATATATATATATATATATATATATCATTGAGATGTAAGGAAATCCTTAAATCCTCAATAGTCGTCTGAGACTTAACTTTATTTTAGTGTTTTGTTGATCCTGGTTCTCTTAATATAGTTGGGCCCTATTAATCCTAAACTGTGTCTTTAAGATTTTATAAGGGGTAATCTGGTCTTCCCTTATCTTCCTCTCCTCCCAGGTCGTCATGTTGAGTTCATTTAACCTCTCCTCATTCCTCATAGTTCTGGTGCTAGCTTTGAAGCTTTTTCTGCTTCCTCATGTGCTTGAAAAGGAATACGCTCCGTGCTGGGGCTGCATAACCAACAAATGAACATCCTGACTCATCCTGAGATTTGTTAAGATCTGTTTGAAGAGAGCGCACGTGCAAATACACACTCTGTTCCACATCTTCCCATGCAAACATTCACGGTCCCTCCCTATTCCACTGCAAGATTCATCCCCACATCCAACCCTCATCCTCACGCTCAGCCCACCTTCCCCTTTACCCTCTTCTCCTCTGACATGGACAAGAACCAGGAGAGCAGAACACCAAAAACCTGAGTACAATAACAGTAAATAAACTGAGGTTGTGGTATACTACCGCAGATGGGGTAACAAATATGAGCAATGGATGGAAATAAAGAATATTAAAGACACCAGAAACGGAGACAAAGATCACAGAGGTGATTACTGATCACGTTATCTTAGAAGGATATCAAATAATAAGAAATGACATAGGAAACAGAGCAGGTGGTCAGGAACTAGTAAATTTTTGAGGGGATGAAAGAATTTACCAGAGAAGAGTCGAACGAATACATAATAGGGACACTCAGAACCAGATAAGGTGATAATAGCAATAATGTACAACCCACCATTCAACACCAGGAGACCAAGAAAGCAATATGAGGACAACAGGGCAATGGTGGCTACAATACTAGAGGTAGCTAGAAGAGTTCACACGGTCAGTGCTTTTCATTTAATTCACACTTCTTCCAGTCTCATATGAATGTTTTTGTTCGTGCTCCATATGAGTAATCTCTTGGTGAAGATAATTATGTTTTTAAAACATAAGAACATAAGAAAGGAGGAACACTGCAACAGGCCTACTGGTCTGTGTGATATATGCTCGTATATTTTTGTTCGTCTTTTGTTTAATCTTTCATATTCTTAAGGGCTTTTTAACAGGAAAATATTTTCTTTAGACTTTGTATACGTATGCTTCTGTAATCAGCTATTCTGTACACTGCTGTGCGTTAAGAATGCTCAGGTTTCCCGGGAAATGCGTCATTGCTCTTTGTTTATTTAAATTTTCTAAATATACTCTTACGTTGGCTATTTCTTGGGTTTTCTATGCAAATATTTGTTTCTCTGCACTTCACTGAGGTAATTTGAGACTCTTATGTTTCATTATTTCCTCAGTGTTCGGGAAGATCAGGTCTTGTGTATTTTCATTTATGGTAAGTTCTGTTATCTGATGGTTGAAAACAAATTCTTCAGAGAACTCCAATGGATTTCCTCTTAACGTTTGGAAGGTCTAAGGCTTCAAGGTGGATCGTCTTCTTCTTTCAACAAACCGGCCGTATCCCACCGAGACAGGGTGACCCAAAAAGAAAAACGAAAGTTTCTCTTTTTAACTTTAGTAATGTATACATGAGAAGAGGTTGCTAGCCCCTTGCTCCCGGCATTTTAGTCACCTCTTACGACTCGCATGGAGACAAGAGGAAGTAAACAAGAACAAGAACTAGTAAGAAAATAGAAGAAAACCCAGAGGGGTGTTTACATTCATATATATATATATATATATATATATATATATATATATATATATATATATATATATATATATATATATATATATATATATATATATATATATATATATATATATTATTATCACACTAGCTGATTCCCACCAAGGCAGGGTAGCCCGAAAAAGAAAAACTTTCACCATCATTCACTCCATCACTGTCTTGCCAGAAGGGTGCTTTACACTACAGTTTAAACTGCAAAATTAACACCCCTCCTTCAGAGTGCAGGCACTGTACTTCCCATCTCCAGGACTCAAGTCCGACCTGCCGGTTTCCCTGAACCCCTTCATAAATGTTACTTTGCTCACACTCCAACAGCACGTCAAGTATTAAAAACCATTTGTCTCCGTTCACTCCTATCAAACACGCTCACGCATGCCTGCTGGAAGTCCAAGCCCCTCGCACACAAAACCTCCTTTACCCCATCCCTCCAACCTTTCCTAGGCCGACCCCTACCCCGCCTTCCTTCCACTACAGACTGATACACTCTTGAAGTCACTCTGTTTCGCTCAATTCTCTCTACATGTCCGAACCACCTCAACGACCCTTCCTCCGCCCTCTGGACAACAGTTTTGGTAATCCCGCATCTCCTCCTAACTTCCAAACTACGAATTCTCTGCATTTTATTCGCACCACACATTGCCCTCAGACATGACATCTCCACTGCCTCCAGCCTTCTCCTCGCTGCAACATTCATCACCCATGCTTCACACCCATATAAGAGCGTTGGTAAAACTATACTCTCATATATTCCCCTCTTTGCCTCCAAGGACAAAGTTCTTTGTCTCCACAGACTCCTAAGTGCACCACTCACCCTTTTCCCCTCATCAATTCTATGATTCACCTCATCTTTCATAGACCCATCCTCTGACACGTCCACTCCCAAATATCTGAATACATTCACCTCCTCCATACTCTCTCCCTCCAATCTGATATCCAATCTTTCATCACCTAATCTTTTTGTTATCCTCATAACCTTACTCTTTCCTGTATTCACTTTTAATTTTCTTCTTTTGCACACCCTACCAAATTCATCCACCAATCTCTGCAACTTCTCTTCAGAATCTCCCAAGAGCACAGTGTCATCAGCAAAGAGCAACTGTGACAACTCCCACTTTATGTGTGATTCTTTATCTTTTAACTCCACGCCTCTTGCCAAGACCCTCGCATTTACTTCTCTTACAACCCCATCTATAAATATATTAAACAACCACGGTGACATCACACATCCTTGTCTAAGGCCTACTTTTACTGGGAAATAATCTCCCTCTTTCCTACATACTCTAACTTGAGCCTCACTATCCTCGTAAAAACTCTTCACTGCTTTCAGTAACCTACCTCCTACACCATACACCTGCAACATCTGCCACATTGCCCCCCTATCCACCCTGTCATACGCTTGTAAATGTATGTGTAGTGTGACCTATGTATAAGTAGAAGTAGCAAGACGTACCTAAAATCTTGCATGTTTTTGAGACAGAAAAAGACACCAGCAATCCTACCATCATGTACAACAATTACAGGCTTTCCTTTTATACTCACTTGGCAGGACGGTAGTACTTCCCTATGCAGATGCTGTCTACCGACGTACTACTTAAGTTCAAGGAGGATATTCTTTAACATACCAGAGGTACACAATACTGACGAGTTCATGAATTAGACGTATGTGAAATATGAGAGTATCATTTTATTAATCAAACGTTTCAGAAGCCAGTGGCTTTATCAGTGCAATACTGGGACAAAAGGGTGAGTGCAGAAGAGGAAGTCATCAGTCTCTCAGCTTCGTAGAGGGTGAGGTTTACAAAAGATATTTTCCTTATCCCTTCGTTAACTCCTTTGCGGTAGCTGACTGGTTATATATATATATATATATATATATATATATATATATATATATATATATATATATATATATATATATATATATATATATATATATATATATATATATATATATATATATATATATATATATATATATATATATATATATATATATATATATATATATATTTATAGACTGCTGTTCTTCGCTTTAATTCGTAGTATTTCTACAGTATCAACTGATGATTTTAAAAGATCTGTACAACAGCCTCTTACATAGAATCCTTCTCTTTCCTGTGACTTATCTACTACCTTCCCTCTTTATTCAATACATTTTGTATCCACATATAACTAATCAAAGCATCCCATGTATGTTTCTGTGATTGTTCCATATATTGCCTTCCTTACTGAAAGGAGTCCACTTAAATAGTTAACTTTGTTAGTAGCAATATTAGCAAAAAGGGCGAATGTTTGGATTATTGTGTTTTTTTAAGTACCTCTGGTATTGTACTATCTTGTAATATGGCACGTGGTGAAAATATATCTGTTCTCCCTAGTATTGGTAGTACTGTGCACTGTCGTACGTTAAACCCCTGTTGTGCGAAAGACTAGATTGTTGTGCTCCAGTGTCAAACTTCTCTGCTCCACGTGTTAATTTTTTTCTCTTTTTCTTACTATAGATAACTTTTCTCTGAATAAAACTAATTTTTGCTTACCAAACATTCATTTCCTTAATACTTAATTTAGTAGGTTTGTGTTCTTTACACGTGAAATTTTGAGCAACTTGTAACATTTCGCTAGTTGTGACGTTCCCAGAAGACAACCCACATTCGTCTGGTAACACAGTAGTCTTCTGGTTCTTCGTTGATTCTGCCACTCCAGCAGTCTTCTTGATCTTCAGCTTCGTTCCGTGTTGCCCGGCCACTGACCAGGTTCCCCTCTTGACCTGAAGACTCACAACAGGAGGATTACTACGAATCCTCTTGTTTTCTTCCATCAATCGCCGCATCTCGAGCTTAGCAGCCCTAAGCTCATCTTTTAGCTGCTTGTAGAGTTGCTCAAGAGAGGACATCTTGGTTCAGATTCACAGAGAGCACACAGACAAGTCTTCACAGAGCTAAGTTGTAGAAGTAGTAGTAGTAGTAGTCATAGTCGACTTGCACATGAGTTATGAAGGTGGCAGTCAACTACTGCTACCACATGTATTACTATTACTACCACTAGTTTTACAACAACTACTACTTCGACAACATATGTCTGTTGCACATGTGTCTTGTTCATGAACCTGTCAGTATTTTATACCATTTTCCACATAGCAGTAAGTATTAGTTCTGGATTTGTCCTGTTAGAGACCCGGGTAGCCGAGATGGTACAGCATCGGACTGTCAATTTATGGACCAAGGTTCGAAACCTTGTCCACCCTTCTGATTAAATGAAATTAGCTAGCAAGCTCACACACTACCGTATGTCCTCAGACCATGAGTAACACACCTAGCTTGGCTGGGTGCGTTGTTCTTGTAGGAGTGGTCAGTACTGTGGGTTAAGGTGTCATGTGGTTCTGGCTCACAATGGCGGGCCAGTACAACATGGGTTCGAATCCTTGGCTAGTGCAATGTTGTTATTGAATATATATATATATATATATATATATATATATATATATATATATATATATATATATATATATATATATATATATATATATATATATATATATATATACATATACATATGTCGTGCCGAATAGGCAGAACTTGCGATCTTGGCTTAAATAGCAACGCTCATCTTGCCATATAGGACAAGTGAAAATTTGTGCATGCAATAATTTCGCCAAAATCAATCTGAACGTAACGAAAAAAATATACTTCAGTGTTTGTTTAGTATTAAATTATTGCAAACAAATCTAAAATATATTTAGTTGGGTTAGGCTAAAATAAATTGTTCTTGTTATAATAAGGTTAGGTGAGTTTTCTAAGTTTCTTTTGGTGCAAAATTAAATTTTTTTACATTAACATTAATGAAAAAAATATATCTTTAAACGTATAAGAGAAAATTTTGGAAAAGACTTAATTTTAAATGAGTTCTTGCTAATTGACCAGTTTTACATATTCGGCACGACATATATATATATATATATATATATATATATATATATATATATATATATATATATATATATATATATATATATATATATATATATGTCGTGCCGAATATGTAAAACTGGTCAATTAGCAAGAACTCATTTAAAATTAAGTCCTTTTTAAAATTTTCTCTTATACGTTTAAATATATATTTTTTTCATTAATGTTGATGTAAAAATTTATAATTTTGCACCAAAAGAAACTTAGAAAACTTACCTAACCTTATTATAACAAGCGCAATTTATTTTAGCCTAACCCAGCTAAATATATTTTAGATTTGTTTACAATAATTTAATACTAAACGCACACAGTAAAATATATTTTTTTCGATGGGCTCAGAATGAATTTGGCGAAATTATTGCATACACAAATTTTCACTTGTCCTATATGGCAAGATGAACGTTGCTATTTAAGCCAAGATCGCAAGTTCTGCCTATTCGGCACGACATATATATATATATATATATATATATATATATATATATATATATATATATATATATATATATATATATATATATATATATATATATATATATATATATATATATATATATATATATATATATATATATATATATATATATATATATATATATATATATAAACATATATATATATATATATATATATATATATATATATATATATATATATATATATATATATATATATATATATATATATATATTACTGTAACCACGGAGAAGTGGTGTTTATCAATAACAACACTGCAATTAGCCAAGGACTCGAACCCATGCTGCTTTGGCCTTCCTCATGGTGGGCGAAAACTCATGACACCTTAATCCACTGGACCATACAATCCTTGATTAGAACATCCAGGGAAACTGGAAGTTGTACTCGCTATCCAAGGACATACGATGGTGTGGATGACACTAGGCTGATTTCATTCTAGTCCATGTTTGGTGTACTAGTACAACGAGCAGTATTTTATGTTATTGTGCCCACGAACTAGTCGTATGGATCAGTAACAACACTACGACTAGCCAAGGACTCGAACCCATGCTGCTTTGGCTTGCCTCATGGTGGGTGAAAACTCGTGACGAGGTCAGTAGACGAGATGATGGAATATGTGACAACAGTATGTAAGGAAGCTGAGGAGAGGTTTGTACCCAAGGGTAACAGGAATAATGAAAAAGCCAGGTTGAACCAGTGGTTCACCCAAAGGTGCTGGGAGGCCAAAACCAAGTGTGATAGGGAACGAAAGAAGTATAGAAGGCAAAAGACCCAGGAAAATAAGGATACCGGTCGTAGAGCCAGAAAAGAATATGCACAGGTAAGACGTGAGGCCCAAAGGCGTATAAGAATGACATAGCAGCAAAAGCCAAATCCGACCCAAAACTGTTGTACAGCCACATCAAGAGGAAAACGACAGTCAAGGACCAGGTAATCAGGCTGAAAAAGGAAGGAGGGGAGGTCACAAAAAACGACCGCAAAGTATGTGAGGAACTCAACAGGAGATTCAGAGAAGTGTTCACAGAGGAGACAGAAGGGCCTCCAGAAAGGCAGAGAGGTGGGGTACATCATCTAGTGTTGGACACAATACATACAACCCAGGAAGAAGTGAAGAGGCTATTAAGCGAGCTAGATACCTCAAAGGCGATAGGGCTGGATAGCATCTCTCCATGTGTCCTGAGAAGGGAGCAGAGGTGCTTTGTGTATCACTAACACCTATCTTCAACACATGTATCATAACAGGACGACTACCGGAATTATGGAAGACAGCAAATATAGTCCCATTTTTAAAAAAGGAGACAGACACGAAGCATACACTACAGACCAGTGTCACTGATGTGTATAGTATGCAAAGTCATAAAGAAAAGTATCAGAAGAATGAGCTTATCAAAGGAATGAGCTTATCAACTACAGCCAGCATGGTTTCAGGGATGGAAAATCCTGCATCTCAAACGTACTGAACTTCTAAGCAGGGTGACGGCAGTAAGACAAGACAAGAAGGCGTTAGACACAGTTCCACACAAGAGGTTAGTGCGGAAGCTGCAGGAATAGGCAGGGATAACAGGGAAGGCACTACAGTGGATCAGGGAATACCTGTCAGGAAGACAACAGCGAGTCATGGTACGTGGCGAGGTGTCAGAGTGGGCGCCGGTAACGAGCGGGGTGCCACAGGGACCAGTCCTAGGACCGGCGCTGTTTCTGGTGTTTGTGAATGACATGATAGAAGGAATAGACTCCGAAGTGTTCCTGTTTGCAGATGATGTGAAGTTGATGAGAAGAATTCAATCTGGACAGACTGCAGGCCTGGTTCAGAAACTGGCTCCTGGAGTTCAACCCCACCAAGTGCAAAGTCGTGAAGATTGGGGAAGAGCAAAGACCACCACAGACCACTCAAGGAAAAGGATCTTGGTGTGAGTATAACACTGGGAACATCTGCTGAGGCGCACATCAACCAAATAACTGCTGCAGCATACAGGCAACTGGCAAACCTAAGAACAGCATTCTGACATCTAAATAAGGAGTCATTCAGGACCCTGTACACTGTGTACGTTAGGTCCATATTGGAATATGCAGCACCAGTTTGGAACCCTCACCTAGCTAAGCATGTAAGGAAACTGATAAAATAAACAAATGTGCAACACTTGGGTATCTTCATTAAGGAAACGTTTCGCCACATTGGACAAATGTGAAACCACCTACGAGTGCTGCAGCTCTCCTGCCTACGGTATATAAACTACTTCTTCGCACATATGCTGTATTCTTTTCAAGACTGATGGACTGACCACATCGCTCAAGGCTGAGAGACTGATTACCTCAAACTCCTCCTGATCTTCCCCGTTCTCCTTTGTTATGGACTGATGAAGCCACTGTGTGGCGAAACGTTTCGTTAATAAAAATACCCAAGTGTTGCACGTGTGTCTAATTTATCAGCTTGTTGGTTCTCTGAACCATTCCTCTACATGTAAGGAAACTAGAGAAAGTGCAAAGGTTTGCAACAAGAGGTAAGAGGTATCCTACGAGGAGAGGTTAAGGGAAATCGACCTGACGACAATGGAAGACAGGAGAAGTAGGGATGATATGACAACGGCATATAAAATACTGAGAGGTATAGACAAGGTGGACAGAGACAGGATGTTTCAGAGATGGGACACAGCAGCTAGAGGTCAAAGTTGAAAGCTGAAGATTCAGATGAACCACAGGGATGTTAGGAAGTATTTCTTCAGTCACATAGTTGTCAGGAAGTGGAATAGCTTGGGTAGTGATATAGTGGAGTCAGGATCCATATATAGCTTTAAGAAGAGGTATGATAAAGCTCACGGAGCGGGAAGAGTGACCTGGTAGCGGCCAGTTAAAGAGACGGGGCCAGGAGCTGTGAATCGACCCCCGCAACCACAACTAGGTGAGTACAGCTAGGTGCGTACACACACACTGAAACTGGGCAACTACCTGAGGTATGGAAGATGGCAAATGTTGTCCCAACTTTTAAGAAAGGAGACAGACAAGAGGTATTAAACTACAGACCTGTGTCACTGACGTGTATTGTATACAAAGTCATGGAGAAGATGATCAGGAAGAGAGTGGTAGAGCACCTAGAAAGACACAAGCTTATAAATGACAACCAGCACGGTTTCATGGAAGGAAAATCCTGTGTTACAAATCTACTGGCGTTTTATGGCACAGTAACAGAAGTAAGACACGAGAGAGAGGGGTGGATAGACTGTATATTCATGGACTGCAAGAAGGCCTTCGACACAGTTCCTCACAAGAGGTTAATGCAAAAGCTTGAGGATCAAGCATGCATAACAGGAAAGGCACTACAATGGATCAGAGAATATCTGGCAGGGATTCAACAACGAGTTATGTTACGTGACGAGGTGTCAGAGTGGGCGCCTGTGAATGACATAACGGAAGGGATAAACTCAGAAGTGACCCTATTTACGGATGATGTGAAGTTAATGAGGAGAATTAAATCGGTCGAGGATCAGGCAGGACTACAAAGAGACCGGGACAGGCTGCAAGCCTGGTTCAGCATCTGCCTCCTAGAGTTTAACCACACTAAGTGCAAAGTCATGAAGATCGGGGAATGACGAAGAAGACCGGGGACAGAGTACAGTTTAGAAAGCCAAAGACTGGAAACCTTACTCAATGGAAAGGATTTGAGGGTGAGTATTATACCGAGCAAATCCCCTGAAACGCACATCAACCAAATAACTTCTACAGCATTTGGGCGATTAGCAAACCTACGAATAGGGTTCCGGCAACTCAGTAAGGAATCATTCAGAACTCTGTGCTCAGTGCATGTCAGGCCCATACTTGAGTATACAGCACCAATCTGGAACCCACACCCAGTTAAGCACGTCAAGATATTAGAGAAAGTTCTAATGTTTGCAAAGCGACTAGTCCCGGAGCTAAGGGGCATGTCCTACGAGGAGAGGTTAAGGGAAACAGACCTGACGACAATGGAGGACAGGAGAGAGTGGGGAGATGATAACAACATATCAAATACTGAGAGGAATTGACAAGGTATACAGAGACAGGATGTTCCAGAGATAGGACACAGCAACAAGGGGTTATAATTGGAAGCTGAAGACTCAGACGAATCACAATGACGTTTGGAAGTATTCTTTCAGTCATAGAGTTGTCAGGAAGTGGAATAGTCTGGAGAGTGATGTAGTAAAGGCAGGATATATACCTAAGTTTAAGAAAAGGTACGACAAAGCTGATGGAGTTGGTAGAGAGTGGACACAGTAACGACCAGTAAAGAGGCAGGGGCAGGAGCTGTGTATCGACTCATGCAACCAATATCAGGTGAGTACAATTAGGTGAGTACATGCACACACACACACACACACACACACACACACACACACACACACACACACACATACATACACGCACACAAAAACGCACTACATAGCAGGTACACTTCAGTCTGGGGAACACAAAGTGGTCATTGCAGTGATGTATAATCCACCACAGAACTGCAGGAGGCCAAGAGAGGAATATGAAGAGAGCAACAGAGCAATGGTGGACACACTTGCTGAGGTGGCAAGAAGAGCTCACTCCAGCAGAGCAAAGTTGCTGGTTATGGGGGATTTCAACCACAGGGAGATTGACTGGGAAAACCTGGAGCCACATGGGGGTCCCGAAACATGGAGAGCCAGGATGTTGGACGTGGTGCTGGAAAGCCTCATGCACCAACATGTTAAGGACACTACCAGAGTGAGAGGGGAGGATGAACCAGCAAGATTGGACCTTGTGTTCACCCTGGGCAGCTCAGACATTGAGGACATCAAGTATGAGAGTCCCCTAGGAGCTAGCGACCACGTGGTTCTGTGCTTTGAATACATAGTAGAGCTGCAAGTGGAGAGAATAACAGGAGTAGAATGGGAAAAGCCTGACTATAAAAGAGGGGACTACATAGGGTTGAAGAACTTCCTGCAGAAGGTCCAGTGGGACAGAGAACTGGCAGAAAAGCCAGTAAATGAAATGATGGAATATGTAGCAACAAAATGCAAGGAGGCAGTGGAAAGGTTCATTCCCAAGGGCAACAGTAACAACGGGAAGACCAGAACAAGCCCCTGGTTTACCCGACGGTGTAAGGAGGCAAAAACAAAGTGCAATAGAGAATGGAAAAAGTACAGAAGGCAGAGAACACACGAAAATAAGGACATCAGTCGCAGAGCCAGGAATGAGTACGCACAGGTAAGGAGGGAGGCCCAGCGACAGTATGAAAATGACATAGCAGCGAGAATCAAGACTGACCCGAAACTGTTGTATAGCCACATCAGGAGGAAGACAACAGTCAAAGACCAGGTGATCAGATTAAGGACAGAAGGTGGAGAACTCACAAGAAATGATCAGGAGGTATGTGAGGAGCTGAACAGGAGATTTAAGGAAGTTTTTACAGTAGAGACAGGAAGGGCTGTGGGAAGACAGCACAGAAGGGAACATCAAGAGGGAATATACCAACAAGTGTTGGATGACATACGAACAACTGAGGAGGAGGTGAAGAAGCTATTAAGTGACCTTGACACCTCAAAGGCGATGGGACCGGACAACATCTCCCCATGGGTCCTTAGAGAAGGAGCAGAGATGCTGTGTGTGCCTCTAACCACAATCTTCAACACATCCCTTGAAACTGGGCAACTACCTGAGAAATGGAAGACAGCTAATGTAGTCCCCATATTTAAGAAAGGAAACAGAAACGAGGCACTAAACTACAGACCTGTGTCTCTGACATGTATTGTGTGCAAAGTCATGGAGAAGATTATCAGGAGGAGAGTGGTCGAACACCTGGAAAGGAACAAGATTATAAATGAAAACCAGCATGGGTTCATGGAAGGCAAATCTTGTATCACAAACCTCCTGGAGTTTTATGACAAGGTAACAGAAATAAGACACGAGAGAGAGGGTTGGGTAGATTGCGTTTTCCTAGACTGTAGGAAGGCCTTTGACACAGTTCCCCACAAGAGATTAGTGCAGAAGCTGGAGGATCAGGCACACGTAAAAGGAAGGGCACTGCAATGGATAAGGGAATACCTGACAGGGAGGCAGCAACGAGTCATGGTACGTGAAGAGGTATCACAGTGGGCGCCTGTTACGAGCGGGGTCCCACAGAGGTCAGTTCTAGGACCAGTGCTATTTTTGATATATGTGAACGACATGATGGAAGGAATAGACTCTGAAGTGTCCCTGTTCGCAGATGACGTGAAGTTGATGAGAAGAATTAAATCGGACGAGGATGAGGCAGGACTGCAAAGAGACCTGGAGAGGCTGGACATGTGGTCCAGTAACTGGCTTCTCGAATTCAATCCAGCCAAATGCAAAGTCATGAAGATTGGGGAGGGGCAAAGAAGACCGCAGACAGAGTATAGGCTAGGTGGACAAAGACTACAGACCTCACTCAGGGAGAAAGACCTTGGGGTGACCATAACACCGAGCACATCACCGGAGGCACACATCAACCAAATAACCGCTGCAGCATACGGGCGCCTGGCAAACCTGAGAATAGCGTTCCGATACCTTAATAAGGAATCGTTCAAGACACTGTACACTGTGTATGTTAGGCCCATACTGGAGTATGCAGCACCAGTCTGGAACCCACACCTGGTCAAGCACGTCAAGAAGTTAGAGAAAGTACAAAGGTTTGCAACAAGGCTAGTCCCAGAGCTCAAGGGAATGTCGTACGAGGAAAGGTTAAGGGAAATCGGACTGACGACACTGGAGGACAGAAGGGTCAGGGGAGACATGATAACGACATACAAGATACTGCGGGGAATAGACAAGGTGGACAGAGATAGGATGTTCCAGAGAGGGGACACAGGGACAAGGGGTCACAACTGGAAGCTGAAGACTCAGACGAGTCACAGGGACGTTAGGAAGTATTTCTCCAGTCATAGAGTTGTCAGGAAGTGGAATAGCCTAGCAAGTGAAGTAGTGGAGGCAGGAACCATACATAGTTTTAAGAAGAGGTATGAGAAAGCTTAGGAAGCAGAGAGAGAGGATCCAGTAGCGATCAGTGAAGAGGCGGGGCCAGGAGCTGAGTCTCGACCCCTGCAACCACAATTAGGTGAGTACACATACACACACACACACATATACACACATACACACACACTCACACACACACACACACACACACACACACACACACACACACACACACACACACACACACACACACACATACACACACACACACACACACACACACACACACACACACGCACACACATACATACGCACGCACACGCACACACACACGCAGGAAAAGGAGTGGGTAGATTGCATTTTTTTCGACTACAAGAAGGCTTTCGACACAGTTCCCCAAAAGAGGTAAGTGCCTCAGAGTTCCACACAAGAGATGAGAGGATCAGGCACGCATAACAGGAAAGGCTTTGCAATGGATCAGAAAATACCTGACAAGGAGCAACAACGAGTCATGGTGTTTAACGAGGTGTCAGAGTGGGCGCCTTTGACGAGCGAGGTTCCACGGGGGTCAGTCCTAGGACCAGTGTTGTTTCTGGTATACGTGAATGACATGATGGAAGGAATAAATTCAGAAATGTCCCTGTTTGCAGGCGATGCGAAGCTATTGAGAATTCAATCAGAAGAAGCTCAGTCAGGTCTACAAAGCGATCTGGGCAGGCTGCGAGCCTGGTCCAGGAACTGGCTCCTAGAGTTAACTCCACCATGTGCAAAGTCATGAAGATCGGGGAAGCACAAAGAAGACCGCAGACAGAGTATAGTTTAGGGGGCCAAAGACTGCAAACTTTACTCAAGGAAAAGGATCTTGAGGTGAGTATCATACCGAGCACATATCCTGATGCACGCATCAACCAAGTAACTGCTGCACCATACAGGCACCTGGCAAACCTAAGAACAGCGTTCCGACACCTCAGTAAGGAATCTTGCAGGACTCTGTACACCGTGTACGTCAGACCCTCATTGGAGTATGCAGCACCAGTCTGGAACTCACATCTGATCAAGCACGTCAAGAAATTAGAGAATGTGCAAATATTTGCAACAAGACTAGTCTCGGAGCTAATGGGCATGTCCTACGAGGAGAAGTTAAGGAAAATCGACCTGACGACACTGGATGGATCGTGGGGACATGATAACGACATATCAAATATTGAGAGGAACTGGCAGGGTGGACGGAGACAAGGTGCCACAATTGAGAACTGAAGACTCAGAAATGCCTCAAGGACGTTAGGAAGTATTTCTTCAGCCATAGAGTTGCCAGGAAGTGGAATAGTCTGGAAGGTGACGAAGTGGAGAAAGGATCTATACATTGCTTTAAAAGTAGGTACATTAAAGGTCATGGAGCTGGGAGAGAGTGGACCCAGTGGCGACCATTGAATAGGCAGGGCCAGAAGCGATGACTCGACCCCTGCTACCACAATTAGGTGAGATTAGTCAAAGAGCAAGAAACGAGTATGCACAGATAAGGAGGGAGGCACAGCGACAGTACGAAAACAGCATAGCATCGAAAGTCAAATCTGACCCAAAACTGCTGTACAGCCACATTAGGAGGAAGACAACAGTCAAAGACCAGGTAATGAGGCTGAGGAAAGAAGGTTGGGAGCTCACGAGAAACGATCAAGAGTTATGTGAGGAGCTCAATACAAGATTTAAGGAGTTATTTACAGTAGAGACAGGAAGGACTCCGGGAAGACAGAACAGACACCAACAAGTGTTATACCATCAAGTGTTGGATGAAATACACTGAGGAGGTGAAGAAGCTGCTAAGTAGCCTTGATACCTCAAAGGCAGTGGGACCGGACAACACTTCTCTGTGGGTCCTTAGAGAGGAAGCAGAGACGCTGTGTGTGCCACTAACCAGAATTTTCAACACATCCCTTGAAACTAGGCAACTACTTGAGGTATGGAAGACGGCAAATGTAGTCCCCATTTTTAAGAAAGGAGGAGAGTGGTGGAGCACCTGAAATGGAACAAGATTATACACGACAACTAACATGGATTCATGGAAGGCAAATCCTGTGTCACAAACCTTCTGGAGTTTTATAACAAAGTAACAGAAGACACGAGAGAGAAGGGTGTGTTGATTGCATTTTCTTGGACTGCAAGAAGGCCTTCGACACAGTTCCTCACAAGATATTAGTGCAGAAGCTAGAGGATCAGGCGCATATAACAGGAAGGGCACTGCAATGGATCAGAGAATACCTGACAGGGAGGCAACAAAGAGTCATGGTATGTGATGAGGTATCACAGTGGGCGCCTGTGACGAGCGGAGTCCCACAGGAATCAGTCCTAAGACCAGTGCTATTTTTGGTGTATGTGAATGACACGATGAAAGGGATACTCTTAGAGGTGTCCCTTTTCCCAGATGATGTGAAGTTAATGAGGACAATTAAATCAGATGAGGATCAGGCAGGACTTCAAAGAGACCTGGACAGGCTGGACACCTGGTCCAGCAACTGGCACCTCGAATTTAAGCCCGCCAAATGCAAAGTCATGAAAATCGGGAAAGGGCAAAGAAAACCGCAGACGGTGTATAGGGTAGGTGGCCAAAGAGTGCTAACCTCGCTCAAGGAGAAAGATCTTAGGGTTAGTATAACACCGAGCACGTCTCCGGAAGCACGCATCAACCAGATAACTGCTGCAGCATATGGGCGCCTGGCTAACCTGAGAACAGCGTTCCGATACCTTAGTAAGGAATCGTTCAAGACATTGTACGCCGTGCTCGTCAGGCAAATACTGGAGCACGCAGCACCAGTTTTGAACCCACAACTGGTCAAGCACGTCAAGAAATTAGAGAAAGTGTAAAGGTTTGTAACAAGGAAACGTTAAGAAAGGTTAAGGGAAATCGGCCTGACGGTACTGGAGGACATGAGGGTTAGGAGAGACATGATGACGTTTTACAAAATACTGCGAGGAATTGATAAGGTGGACAGAGACAGGATGCTCCAGAGATGGGACACAGAAACAAGGGGTCACAATTGGAAGTTGAAGACTCAGGTGAGTGAAAGGGATGTTAGGAAGCATTTCTTCAGTCACAGAGTTGTCAGGAAGTAGAACAGTCTGGGAAGTGAGGTAGTGGAGGCAGCAACCATACATAGCTTTAAGATGAGGTATAATAAAGCTCATGGAGCTGGGAGAGAGAGGACGCTGTAGCGATCACTGAAGAGGCTGTGCCAGAAGCTGAGTCTCGACCCCTGCAACCACAATTAGGTGAGGACAAATAGGTGAGTACACACACACACACACACACTCAAGTGCGTCTGACAAATCGTAACAAACTAACACACACACGCCAACACATACAAACACACAACAGGCGAAGTGTCATAGCGACATGTGCCTTTGACAAATGGTAACGAACTAACTCTAACTCTCCCTGTCTCTCTCTCTCTCTCACATACGGATGATGAGGACACAGTTATTACAATCATGGGGGAGCATATGTGGGGGGGATGGGAGGCATTCAAGCTCAATTCAGGGCACTAGAGCACAGATCCAATTCCCTAGATCAAGAGCCCCTCACCAGCATGAAGGAACCTCCCTTGAGGGGATGTGGACACAGACAAAGGAAACCGAGGATTATCACCTGTGGGAGATAATTTTCACATTTTCGACATCGAGCTCCACGAGTGTCATGTTAAGACGACACCTGCACGCTGATCACACCCATTCTCGCCTCTGCTGCATCACTCTAATAAATTGTCTGACCACTGTATCTCAGGCAAAGTGTGTATTTGTGTGTGCGTGTGTGTGTGTGTGTGTGTGTGTGTGTGTGTGTGTGTGTGTGTGTGTGTGTGTGTGTGTGTGTGTGTGTGTGTGTGTGTGTGTGTGTGTGTATGTGTGTATGTGTGTGTGTGTGTGTGTGTGTGTGTGTGTGTGTGTATGTGTGTGTGTGTGTGTGTGTGTGTGTGTGTGTGTGTGTGTCTGTGTGTGTGTGTGTGTGTGTGTGTGTGTGTGTGTGTGTGTGTGTGTGTGTGTGTGTGTGTGTGTGTGTGTGTGTGTGTGTGTGTGTGTGTGTGTGCTCGTCTCTATCCTCCTCAAACCTTTCTCCTCTCAACCTCACTCTCACCCTTCTCTCCCTATTCCTCTCCCCTCTCTCTATCATTCCACCGGTCTCCTCCTCCTCTTTCCTCCCTTCTCACCAGTCTCTCTCTTCTCTCTCTCCTCCTCTATTCTCCGCACGACGCTCTCTCCTAGTCTCCCCTTCCCTCTCATTATTCCTTCCCGGGATGAACTATTTTAAAGGACAATATACCATCAGAACGAGTACTGAGTGTACGTAGGTGTAGGAGCCTAGATTTAGGCTTTGAAGGTATAAACATAGCCTTTCTTCGCAACACAGGCAGCAGAGCGATGACAAAAAAGCATAGTCCATTAGCGTTGACGTCACACATCATAAATATCACTGAAAGGGTGCTGATGAGTCAACTTACTGACTTTATGATCAAGCGTGACCTATAAAATCCAAATACACATGATTTAGAGCATGACTATCATGTCTGTCACAAGTGATCATCATTACAAAATTATTAAGACTTTGGATTGAAAGTAAAATGTAAAGGTGACCTTAACAGAGCTTGCAAAGACAGCTTGCAATGGTAGAGCTAGAAATGGCATAGCTAACAATGGTAGATTTAGCAATGGCAGAGCTTTCATTGGCAGAGCTTGCTATGGCATAGCTAACAATGGTATAACTAGCAATGGCATAGCTAGCAGTGGTAGACCTAGCAGTGGTAGAGCTTTCAGTGGCATATGACAAATGTTCCAAGGAGCGATAGTCCATAAAATAACGTCAACAGCGAAAATATGGAAATGGATATTCAATATTTTAACAAATATAACACAAAAAACCGATACTAAGAAAACAAAGTCCAATCTCAGTAAAATAAAACCTTATGGTCATGGCACCTTGACTGTTTCTTATCCTCATCGGTGAAGTGAGCAACCACACTCCAGCTTCGTGTCTCATCGGTGAAGTGAGCAACCACACTCCAGCTTCGTGTCTCATCAGTGAAGTGAGCAACCACACTCCAGCTTCGTGTCTCATCGGTGAAGTGAGCAACCACACTCCAGCTTCGTGTCTCATCAGTGAAGTGAGCAACCACACTCCAGCTTCGTGTCTCATCAGTGAAGTGAGCAACCACACTCCAGCTTCGTGTCTCATCGGTGAAGTGAGCAACCACACTCCAGCTTCGTGTCTCATCGGTGAAGTGAGCAACCACACTCCAGCTTCGTGTCTCAACGGTGAAGTGAGCAACCACACTCCAGCTTCGTGTCTCATCGGTGAAGTGAGCAACCACACTCCAGCTTCGTGTCTCATCGGTGAAGTGAGCAACCACACTCCAGCTTCGTGTCTCAACGGTGAAGTGAGCAACCACACTCCAGCTTCGTGTCTCATCGGTGAAGTGAGCAACCACACTCCAGCTTCGTGTCTCATCGGTGAAGTGAGCAACCACACTCCAGCTTCGTGTCGCAGTAACGATGATAATAAAATAAGCAGGAAAATCACTTCATTGAAAATTACAGAAGAAAAAACATACATCAACAAAGTTTTCCAATGGCTACGTGAAACTAACGTGAGGTTCATTGTTGACATGTTCCACTGCTTACATATGGAAGGATGAAAAAATGAAACGAACACTTTATATAGAGAACAAGGAAGTACAGTAGTAACTAAGAAAATGACAGTGCTTACTATGACACTGACAGGGTTTATTATGAAAATGACAGTGTTTACTATGACACTGACTGGGTTTATTATGAAAATGACAGTGCTTACTATGACACTGACAGGGTTTATTATGAAAATGACAGTGTTTACTATGACACTGACTGGGTTTATTATGAAAATGACAGTGCTTACTATGACACTGACTGGGTTTATTATGAAAATGACAGTGTTTACTATGACACTGACAGGGTTTATTATGAAAATGACAGTGCTTACTATGACACTGACTGGGTTTATTATGAAAATGACAGTGTTTACTATGACACTGACTGGGTTTATTATGAAAATGACAGTGCTTACTATGACACTGACTGGGTTTATTATGAAAATGACAGTGCTTACTATGACACTGACTGGGTTTATTATGAAAATGACAGTGTTTACTGTGACACTGACTGGGTTTATTATGAAAATGACAGTGTTTACTATGACACTGACTGGGTTTATTATGAAAATGACAGTGCTTACTATGACACTGACTGGGTTTATTATGAAAATGACAGTGCTTACTATGACACTGACTGGGTTTATTATGAAAATGACAGTGCTTACTATGACACTGACTGGGTTTATTATGAAAATGACAGTGTTTACTATGACACTGACAGGGTTTATTATGAAAATGACAGTGCTTACTATGACACTGACTGGGTTTATTATGAAAATGACAGTGTTTATTATGACATTGACAGGGTTTATTAAGAAATGACAAGGTTTTCTGTGAAAAATGACAAGGTTTATTAAGAAATGACAAGGTTTTCTGTGAAAAATGACAAGGTTTATTATGAAAATGACAGGGTTTAATATGGAAAGGACAGAATTTATTGTTAAAATGACAGGGGTTTATGTAACTGAGAGGGGTTTATTAAAAATTGACAGGGTTTGTTATGAGAATAAGAGGGTTTATTATGAAAACTTTTAAAACTTGAAAAGCAATGCTAATGATTGTGCTATTCAAATTAACAGTGCTTTCACAACCTGAATATTATTCAGTGTTCACAGTGTCTCTACAAGGCAGGGAGAGAGAGACAATATATATATATATATATATATATATATATATATATATATATATATATATACATATATATATATACATATATATATATATACATATATATATATACATATATATATATACATATATATATACATATATATATATATATATAAGTAGTGAACTTTTCTTCTGGGGGCCCCTTCAAAGGATGCCGCCTTTTCACACCTATGTGCTAATGACCTTGACCCTATGATAATGACCCTTCCGGACACGTGTCACCTTTTCACACCTAGGTGTTACTTCCGGTTTTGACCATGACCTCGCCCTCGAGACTACCTCACCCTTGACCCCCCAACCAATACCCCCGCCCACGACCCCCCCCCCCTTCGCGACCCCGCCGTCGCGCCGCGCGCCCGCCCGCGCGCCCGCCCGCGCCCTTCGCGACCCCCGCCCGCGCGCCCACCCGCGCGCCCCGCCCCGCCCGCGCGCCCGCCCGCGCCCTTCGCGACCCCCGCCCGCGCCTTCTGCTGCGCCTTCTGCAGCGTCGTCCGGATCGCCCCCGCGCCTCGAATTTTTTTTTCTTATGATCTCCTTGGATCAAGGTTTTTGGATTCTCCCCTATGGGGTTTCGAATTTTTTTTGAATTTCATTTTCTTGTGCTCTCCATCTCCTCAGATCAAATTTTTTTTAGATTCCCCCCTATGGGGTTTCGAAATTCTCCTCGGATCAAGTTTTTTGGATTCCCCCCTATGGGGGTTTCGAAATTCTCCATCTCCTTGGATCAAGGTTTTTGGATTCTCCCCTATGGGGTTTTCGAAATTCTCCATCTCCTTGGATCAAGTTTTTGGATTCCCCCCTATGGGGTTTTCGAAATTTCTTGGATCAAATTTTTGGATTACCCCCTCACTTTCACTCCCACCCAAAAATTTCTCGATAATACCATGACTCCATCTCCTTGGATCAAGGTTTTTTTGGGTACCCCTCCTTTCACCCCCAAATTTTCTCGACAATACCATGACTCCATCTCCTCGGATCAAGTTTTTTGGATCCCCCTATGGGGGTTTCGAAATTCTCCATCTCCTCGGATCAAGTTTTTTTTGGATTCCCCCCCCCTATGGGGTTTTCGAAATTCTCCAATTCCTCGGATCAAATTTTTGGATCCCCCTATGGGGGTAAGCATGCTTACTACAGGTCTAAACAAGACAAATGACCTAAGAAGGGTGTTTACTCGACGGTCAGTGACGTCATGCGATGACCCCCACACACACAGGCTGAATCTTGTCGACCCTTTTAGTTCATTCAAGTTAATAAAGGGACATAGTAGTGACGTCACACACACAGGTTGAATCATGACGACCCTTTTAGTTCATTAAAGTTAATAAGGGGATATAGTACCTACATCATAGGGAAAACATTTTCACTCTTAACCCAGGTTAATCCAAATAATTTCACATTTTTGTTTCGTTAATACCCACAACAATCCAACAATTTCTTTACAACACAAGTCTAGACATTTTTCTCGTTTTAACTATTTCATCTCAGGTCACTCCCCCACGAAGTAACCTCCTCCCCACCCTCCCGAACCCTCACACTCCAACCAACACCTCACAATTTTCACTCATAACCCCCAATTTTTCTCGTTTTAACCCTTTTAGTTCATTAAAGTTAATAAGGGGACACAGTACATCAGAAAGTCACCACAACACTTATAACCACTTTTCGATAAATTCACTAGTCACAATTTTACATATTACGAAGTTAATACGCACACACACCTCACTTTGAACACCTTCAAAACACTCTCTTAAATCATTTGAATACTCACAAAAATACCTTTATACATTTCCAAACAACACTGAAATACTCCAAAACATCATTCGAACACCCCCAAAATCACCTCTGAATACTCCCAGAACACCTTCATAAGTACTCTCATAATCATTTGTACACCTTCAAAAAACACCTTTGAATACTCACATAAACACCCTTGAACACCTTCAAAACACCTTTGAATAACCTCAAAACACCTTTGAACACCTTCAAAACACCCTTGAACACCCTTGATCACCTTCAAAAAAAACAACATTTGAACACACTCAAAACACCTTTGAACACCTTTGAACATTTCCAAACAACACTGAAACACTTCCAAAAACACCATTTGAGTACTCCCAAATACACCACTGAATACTAAAACACCACTGAATACACTCAAAACACCACCAAAATCACCATGAAACACTTCCAAAAAAAACACAATTTGAGTACTCCCAATTACACCACTGAATACTACTAAAACACCGCTGAATTCAATCAAAACACCCTTCAACACCTTCAAAACACCTTTGAACACCTTTGAACATTTCCAAAAACACTATTTGAGTACTCCCAATTACACCACTGATTACTACTAAAACACCGCTGAATTCAATCAAAACACCCTTCAACACCTTCAAACACCCTTGAACACCTTCAAAACACTCTTGAACACCTTCAAAAACACCTTTGAACATTTCCAAAACACTATTTGAGTACTCCCAATTACACCACTGATTACTACTAAAACACCGCTGAATTCAATCAAAACACCCTTCAACACCTTCAAACACCTTTGAACACCTTCAAAACACATTTGAACACCTTCAAAACACTCTTGAACACCTTCAAAAACACCTTTGAACATTTCCAATCAACACTGAAACACTTCCAAAAAACACAATTTGAGTACTCCCAATTACACCACTGAATACTACTAAAACACCGCTGAATTCAATCAAAACACCCTTCAACACCTTCAAAACACCTTTGAACACCTTCAAAACACCTTTGAACACCTTCAAAACACTCTCATAATCATTTGAACACACTCAAAACACCTTTGAATAACCTCAAAACACCTTTGAACACCTTCAAAACACCCTTGAACACCCTTGATCACCTTCAAAAAAAACAACATTTGAACACACTCAAAACACCTTTGAACACTTCCAAAAAACACAATTTGAGTACTCCCAATTACACCACTGAATACTACTAAAACACCGCTGAATTCAATCAAAACACCCTTCAACACCTTCAAAACACCTTTGAACACCTTTGAACATTTCCAAAACACTATTTGAGTACTCCCAATTACACCACTGATTACTACTAAAACACCGCTGAATTCAATCAAAACACCCTTCAACACCTTCAAACACCCTTGAACACACTCAAAACACCCTTCAACACCTTCAAAACACCTTTGAACACCTTCAAAACACCTTTGAACACATTCAAAACACTCTCATAATCATTTGAACACACTCAAAACACCTTTGAATAACCTCAAAACACCTTTGAACACCTTCAAAACACCCTTGAACACCCTTGATCACCTTCAAAAAAACAACATTTGAACACACTCAAAACACCTTTGAACACCTTTGAACATTTCCAAACAACACTGAAACACTTCCAAAAACACCATTTGAGTACTCCCAAATACACCACTGAATACTAAAACACCACTGAATACACTCAAAACACCACCAAAATCACCATAAACTAAGATCAACACCCACATCCCACAACACCCACAACCCACAACACCCACAATTTTTTCTCGTTTTATCTAATTTCATCAGAAAGTCACAACACCCACACCTCCCATTTTTTTTTCTCGTTTTAACTAATTTCATCAGAAAAAGTCACATCAACAACCCACTTATAACGTCTTTTCGGTATCTCTAGTTCGACAACAACACCCACATCCCACAACACCCACATCCCACATCCCACACACACACACAGACACACACACACACACATCCCTAACCTAGCCTAACCTAACCTAACTTATCCTAACCTAACCTAACCTAACCTAACCTAACCTAACCTAACCTAACCTAACCTAACTTATCCTAACCTAGCCTAACCTAACCTAACCTTACCTAACCTAACCTAACCTAACCTAACCTAACTTAACCTAACCTAACCTAACCTAACCGAACCTACCCTAACCTAACCTTACCTAACATAACCTAACCTAGCCTAACCTAACCTAACCTAACTTAACCTAACCCAACCTAACCTAACCTAACCTAGCCTAACCTAACTTAACCTAACCTAACCTAACCTAACCTACCCTAACCTAACTTATCCTAACCTAACCTAACCTATCTTAACCTAACCTAACCTAACCTAGCCGAACCTATCCTAACCGTTCCTAACTTAACTAACCTAACCTAACCTAACCTAACCTTACCTAACCTAACCTAACCTAGCCTAACCTAACCTAACCTATCTTATCCTAATCTAACCTTGCCTAACCATTACCTAACCTAACCTAACCTATCTTAACCTAACCCAACCTAACCTAGCCGAACCTATCCTAACCTAACCTAAAATATATTGGAACACTTCCAAAATACATTAGAGTACTCCAGAATTACTTTGAACGACTCCATTTTTTTGGATATTTCCAAATTAGTTTTGAAAACTTTATCGTAAAATCGAACATTATTTTCTTGTTGGTAAACACACTCAATGGTAGAAATATTTACTCGATTTCCGAATAGAAACACTTTCCTCGCTCTGAGAGACTCATTGTGGGTCACCCCTTCCCCCCCCCCCCCAACACCACTGGGTAATGCGGTTCACACCCAAGGTAGATTTAAGATAATCATGAACACCTGCGTCAACTCAGGACAGACAGACGCCATGAAATGCGGGTAACATCCAAGGTAGAAAATCATCTCTTTCCAGACCAACTGTCTATCCTAACCTAACCTAACCTAACCTAACCTAATTCCTAACCTAACCTAACCTCACCTAACCGAACCTAACCTAACTCCATCAATCACCTCTATCCTAACCTAACCTAACCTAACCTAACCCAACCTAACTCCATCAAACACCTCTATCCTAACCTAACCTAACCTATCCTAACCTAACCTAACTCCATCAAACACCTCGAATACTACCTAACTTAACCTAACCTAACCTTACCTAACCTACCGAACCTAACCTAACCTAACCTAACCTATCCTAACCTGTCCTAACCTAACCTAACCTATCCTAACCTAACCTAACCTAACCTAACTTATCCTAACCTAACCTATCCTAACCTAACCTAACCTAAAATAACGAACCTAACCTAACCTAAAATAACGAACCTAACCTAACTTATCCTAATCTAATCTAACCTAACCTAACTTATCCTAACCTAACCTAACTTATCCTAACCTAACCTAACCTAACCTAAAATAACCTAACCTAACTTATCCTAACCTACTCACTTTACTTTGAACACCTTCAAAACACTCTCATACATCATTTGAGACCCCCTTTTCTCAATATCTCTCATCCACAACCTTTATCATCTCACTACAGAACAACCCCAAGATTACTTCGAACACTCTCATAAAGCATTTGAGTACTCACATAAACACTTTTGAACATTTCCAAACAACACTGAAGCACTTCCAAAATATCATTTTGATTACTCCCAAATAAGATTTGACAGCTCTAATTTATCTACACTTACACATTTCATTAAATTACATCTCATCCCCCCAAACTCCTCCCTCATTCTCCAGACTTTACAACATTAGCACAAAAAAAAACTAACTCATACACTTATGACATGAGACATTACCATATCTAACACACTGACTAACTTTGAACCAACTCTGAACACCACTGATCTTCTTCAAAAAATGCTCTGCACATCATTTGAACACCTTCAAAAAAACACCATCAAACACCTCCGAATACTCCCAAAAAACACTACTGATTACTACCAAATCACCACTGAATACTACCAATCACCGTCAAAATCACCAGAAACTAAGTTTAACATCACCATCTAACATCCTTTTTATAGAAATCCCCTCAAATCACTATAACCAAGAACTCCCTCCCCATTTGGCGCATGAAAAAAAAAAAAAGCATGAACACAAACCTAATACGCAAACACTTAGTACATGATCACCATCAACTGAAAACATATCTTGTACACACACATAATATAAGACAATCACCAACTACAATCACCCATGTTCACTTACCTCAAAATCACTAATATCACAGAAAACAATCATTTTTATAAACATTTCACACACACACAAAAAAAAAAATCATATTTGACAATATCTAAGCGCACTCACCTCACTACCACCAACACACGATGTCTCACCTCACAGGACCGACGAGCTCACCTCCAGTGACGTCACACTCCCATTGTGTTACTTGGTGGTTGGTAACATCACACCTAACCCCCCCTTGTTTCAACCTGTTGTACCCTACATTATCTAAGAACACTATATCCAAGACGATTACCAGATTTTATGATCCCCAACACCAAGATCACAGAAAACACACATTTTTATAATTATTCACACAAAAATCACGATCACCAATTCCATATCATGTTTACCGTCATCTATCAACACTAATCACCAAGATCACCAAAAAATCTAAGATCATGCATCTCAAAACTACTATGATCACTGAAAACACTTATTTTTTAAACATTCGCACAAAAATAAGACATACACAAAAATACCACAACACTTCCACCAACATCTATAACATAACATGAGCACTATAACATATCACTATCACAAAAAAAAATAATACACAGACACCCACATATTATACATTTCAATTGCAAATTTAAGACATGAGACATACACACCAAATCTAAGACATTCACCTCCAACTAAGACATACACATCACCCCTAAAACTTCCTTCCTTATTCATTCCGTATATCTCCTAGAGCTGTTTTAACCCCGACGGATCCATCACGACGTAGGAGCCAGAGGTACCATGGTGTTCCAGTGGTGACCTACTTCCTCTGGCTCCTACGTCGTGATGGATCCGTCGGGGTTAAAACAGCTCTAGGAGATATACGGAATGAATAAGGAAGGAAGTTTTAGGGGTGATGTGTATGTCTTAGTTGGAGGTGAATGTCTTAGATTTGGTGTGTATGTCTCATGTCTTAAATTTGCAATTGAAATGTATAATATGTGGGTGTCTGTGTATTATTTTTTTTTGTGATAGTGATATGTTATAGTGCTCATGTTATGTTATAGATGTTGGTGGAAGTGTTGTGGTATTTTTGTGTATGTCTTATTTTTGTGCGAATGTTTAAAAAATAAGTGTTTTCAGTGATCATAGTAGTTTTGAGATGCATGATCTTAGATTTTTTGGTGATCTTGGTGATTAGTGTTGATAGATGACGGTAAACATGATATGGAATTGGTGATCGTGATTTTTGTGTGAATAATTATAAAAATGTGTGTTTTCTGTGATCTTGGTGTTGGGGATCATAAAATCTGGTAATCGTCTTGGATATAGTGTTCTTAGATAATGTAGGGTACAACAGGTTGAAACAAGGGGGGGGGGTTAGGTGTGATGTTACCAACCACCAAGTAACACAATGGGAGTGTGACGTCACTGGAGGTGAGCTCGTCGGTCCTGTGAGGTGAGACATCGTGTGTTGGTGGTAGTGAGGTGAGTGCGCTTAGATATTGTCAAATATGATTTTTTTTTGTGTGTGTGTGTGAAATGTTTATAAAAATGATTGTTTTCTGTGATATTAGTGATTTTGAGGTAAGTGAACATGGGTGATTGTAGTTGGTGATTGTCTTATATTATGTGTGTGTACAAGATATGTTTTCAGTTGATGGTGATCATGTACTAAGTGTTTGCGTATTAGGTTTGTGTTCATGCTTTTTTTTTTTTCATGCGCCAAATGGGGAGGGAGTTCTTGGTTATAGTGATTTGAGGGGATTTCTATAAAAAGGATGTTAGATGGTGATGTTAAACTTAGTTTCTGGTGATTTTGACGGTGATTGGTAGTATTCAGTGGTGATTTGGTAGTAATCAGTAGTGTTTTTTGGGAGTATTCGGAGGTGTTTGATGGTGTTTTTTTGAAGGTGTTCAAATGATGTGCAGAGCATTTTTTGAAGAAGATCAGTGGTGTTCAGAGTTGGTTCAAAGTTAGTCAGTGTGTTAGATATGGTAATGTCTCATGTCATAAGTGTATGAGTTAGTTTTTTTTTGTGCTAATGTTGTAAAGTCTGGAGAATGAGGGAGGAGTTTGGGGGGATGAGATGTAATTTAATGAAATGTGTAAGTGTAGATAAATTAGAGCTGTCAAATCTTATTTGGGAGTAATCAAAATGATATTTTGGAAGTGCTTCAGTGTTGTTTGGAAATGTTCAAAAGTGTTTATGTGAGTACTCAAATGCTTTATGAGAGTGTTCGAAGTAATCTTGGGGTTGTTCTGTAGTGAGATGATAAAGGTTGTGGATGAGAGATATTGAGAAAAGGGGGTCTCAAATGATGTATGAGAGTGTTTTGAAGGTGTTCAAAGTAAAGTGAGTAGGTTAGGATAAGTTAGGTTAGGTTATTTTAGGTTAGGTTAGGTTAGGTTAGGATAAGTTAGGTTAGGTTAGGATAAGTTAGGTTAGGTTAGATTAGATTAGGATAAGTTAGGTTAGGTTCGTTATTTTAGGTTAGGTTAGGTTAGGATAGGTTAGGTTAGGATAAGTTAGGTTAGGTTAGGTTAGGTTAGGTTAGGTTAGGTTAGGTTAGGTTAGGTTAGGTTAGGATAGGTTAGGTTAGGTTAGGACAGGTTAGGATAGGTTAGGTTAGGTTAGGTTAGGTTCGGTAGGTTAGGTAAGGTTAGGTTAGGTTAAGTTAGGTAGTATTCGAGGTGTTTGATGGAGTTAGGTTAGGTTAGGATAGGTTAGGTTAGGTTAGGATAGAGGTGTTTGATGGAGTTAGGTTGGGTTAGGTTAGGTTAGGTTAGGTTAGGATAGAGGTGATTGATGGAGTTAGGTTAGGTTCGGTTAGGTGAGGTTAGGTTAGGTTAGGAATTAGGTTAGGTTAGGTTAGGTTAGGTTAGGATAGACAGTTGGTCTGGAAAGAGATGATTTTCTACCTTGGATGTTACCCGCATTTCATGGCGTCTGTCTGTCCTGAGTTGACGCAGGTGTTCATGATTATCTTAAATCTACCTTGGGTGTGAACCGCATTACCCAGTGGTGTTGGGGGGGGGAAGGGGTGACCCACAATGAGTCTCTCAGAGCGAGGAAAGTGTTTCTATTCGGAAATCGAGTAAATATTTCTACCATTGAGTGTGTTTACCAACAAGAAAATAATGTTCGATTTTACGATAAAGTTTTCAAAACTAATTTGGAAATATCCAAAAAATGGAGTCGTTCAAAGTAATTCTGGAGTACTCTAATGTATTTTGGAAGTGTTCCAATATATTTTAGGTTAGGTTAGGATAGGTTCGGCTAGGTTAGGTTGGGTTAGGTTAAGATAGGTTAGGTTAGGTTAGGTGATGGTTAGGCAAGGTTAGATTAGGATAAGATAGGTTAGGTTAGGCTAGGTTAGGTTAGGTTAGGTAAGGTTAGGTTAGGTTAGGTTAGGTTAGTTAAGTTAGGAACGGTTAGGATAGGTTCGGCTAGGTTAGGTTAGGTTAGGTTAAGATAGGTTAGGTTAGGTTAGGATAAGTTAGGTTAGGGTAGGTTAGGTTAGGTTAGGTTAGGTTAAGTTAGGTTAGGCTAGGTTAGGTTAGGTTAGGTTGGGTTAGGTTAAGTTAGGTTAGGTTAGGTTAGGCTAGGTTAGGTTATGTTAGGTAAGGTTAGGTTAGGGTAGGTTCGGTTAGGTTAGGTTAGGTTAGGCTAAGTTAGGTTAGGTTAGGTTAGGTTAGGTAAGGTTAGGTTAGGTTAGGCTAGGTTAGGATAAGTTAGGTTAGGTTAGGTTAGGTTAGGTTAGGTTAGGTTAGGTTAGGTTAGGATAAGTTAGGTTAGGTTAGGCTAGGTTAGGGTGTGTGTGTGTGTGTGTCTGTGTGTGTGTGTGTGGGATGTGGGATGTGGGTGTTGTGGGATGTGGGTGTTGTGGGATGTGGGTGTTGTTGTCGAACTAGAGATACCGAAAAGACGTTATAAGTGGGTTGTTGATGTGACTTTTTCTGATGAAATTAGTTAAAACGAGAAAAAAAAATGGGAGGTGTGGGTGTTGTGACTTTCTGATGAAATTAGATAAAACGAGAAAAAATTGTGGGTGTTGTGGGTTGTGGGTGTTGTGGGATGTGGGTGTTGATCTTAGTTTATGGTGATTTTGGTGGTGTTTTGAGTGTATTCAGTGGTGTTTTAGTATTCAGCGGTGTATTTGGGAGTACTCAAATGGTGTTTTTGGAAGTGTTTCAGTGTTGTTTGGAAATGTTCAAAGGTGTTCAAAGGTGTTTTGAGTGTGTTCAAATGTTGTTTTTTTGAAGGTGATCAAGGGTGTTCAAGGGTGTTTTGAAGGTGTTCAAAGGTGTTTTGAGGTTATTCAAAGGTGTTTTGAGTGTGTTCAAATGATTATGAGAGTGTTTTGAATGTGTTCAAAGGTGTTTTGAAGGTGTTCGAAGGTGTTTTGAAGGTGTTGAAGGGTGTTTTGAGTGTGTTCAAGGGTGTTTGAAGGTGTTGAAGGGTGTTTTGATTGAATTCAGCGGTGTTTTAGTAGTAATCAGTGGTGTAATTGGGAGTACTCAAATAGTGTTTTGGAAATGTTCAAAGGTGTTCAAAGGTGTTTTGAAGGTGTTGAAGGGTGTTTTGATTGAATTCAGCGGTGTTTTAGTAGTATTCAGTGGTGTAATTGGGAGTACTCAAATTGTGTTTTTTCGAAGTGTTCAAAGGTGTTTTGAGTGTGTTCAAATGTTGTTTTTTTGGAAGGTGATCAAGGGTGTTCAAGGGTGTTTTGAAGGTGTTCAAAGGTGTTTTGAGGTTATTCAAAGGTGTTTTGAGTGTGTTCAAATGATTATGAGAGTGTTTTGAAGGTGTTCAAATGTGTTTTGAAGGTGTTCAAAGGTGTTTTGAAGGTGTTGAAGGGTGTTTTGATTGAATTCAGCGGTGTTTTAGTAGTATTCAGTGGTGTAATTGGGAGTACTCAAATTGTGTTTTTTGGAAGTGTTTCAGTGTTGATTGGAAATGTTCAAAGGTGTTTTTGAAGGTGTTCAAGAGTGTTTTGAAGGTGTTCAAGAGTGTTTTGAAGGTGTTCAAGGGTGTTTGAAGGTGTTGAAGGGTGTTTTGATTGAATTCAGCGGTGTTTTAGTAGTAATCAGTGGTGTAATTGGGAGTACTCAAATAGTGTTTTGGAAATGTTCAAAGGTGTTTTTGAAGGTGTTCAAGAGTGTTTTGAAGGTGTTCAAGGGTGTTTGAAGGTGTTGAAGGGTGTTTTGATTGAATTCAGCGGTGTTTTAGTAGTATTCAGTGGTGTAATTGGGAGTACTCAAATTGTGTTTTTTTTGGAAGTGTTTCATGGTGATTTTGGTGGTGTTTTGAGTGTATTCAGTGGTGTTTTAGTATTCAGTGGTGTATTTGGGAGTACTCAAATGGTGTTTTTGGAAATGTTCAAAGGTGTTCAAAGGTGTTTTGAGTGTGTTCAAATGTTGTTTTTTTTGAAGGTGATCAAGGGTGTTCAAGGGTGTTTTGAAGGTGTTAAAAGGTGTTTTGAGGTTATTCAAAGGTGTTTTGAAGGTGTTCAAGGGTGTTTATGTGAGTATTCAAAGGTGTTTTTTGAAGGTGTACAAATGATTATGAGAGTACTTATGAAGGTGTTCTGGGAGTATTCAGAGGTGATTTTGGGGGTGTTCGAATGATGTTTTGGAGTATTTCAGTGTTGTTTGGAAATGTATAAAGGTATTTTTGTGAGTATTCAAATGATTTTAAGAGAGTGTTTTGAAGGTGTTCAAAGTGAGGTGTGTGTGCGTATTAACTTCGTAATATGTAAAATTGTGACTAGTGAATTTATCGAAAAGTGGTTATAAGTGTTGTGGTGACTTTCTGATGTACTGTGTCCCCTTATTAACTTTAATGAACTAAAAGGGTTAAAACGAGAAAAATTGGGGGTTATGAGTGAAAATTGTGAGGTGTTGGTTGGAGTGTGAGGGTTCGGGAGGGTGGGGAGGAGGTTACTTCGTGGGGGAGTGACCTGAGATGAAATAGTTAAAACGAGAAAAATGTCTAGACTTGTGTTGTAAAGAAATTGTTGGATTGTTGTGGGTATTAACGAAACAAAAATGTGAAATTATTTGGATTAACCTGGGTTAAGAGTGAAAATGTTTTCCCTATGATGTAGGTACTATATCCCCTTATTAACTTTAATGAACTAAAAGGGTCGTCATGATTGAACCTGTGTGTGTGACGTCACTACTATGTCCCTTTATTAACTTGAATGAACTAAAAGGGTCGACAAGATTCAGCCTGTGTGTGTGGGGGTCATCGCGTGACGTCACTGACCGTCGAGTAAACACCCTTCTTAGGTCATTTGTCTTGTTTAGACCTGTAGTAAGCATGCTTACCCCCATAGGGGGATCCAAAAATTTGATCCGAGGAATTGGAGAATTTCGAAAACCCCATAGGGGGGGGAATCCAAAAAAAACTTGATCCGAGGAGATGGAGAATTTCGAAACCCCCATAGGGGGGATCCCAAAAACTTGATCCGAGGAGATGGAGTCATGGTATTGTCGAGAAAATTTGGGGGTGAAAGGAGGGGTACCCAAAAAAACCTTGATCCAAGGAGATGGAGAATTTCGAAAACCCCATAGGGGGGAATCCAAAAAACTTGATCCGAGGAGATGGAGAATTTCGAAACCCCATAGGGGGGAATCCAAAAACTTGATCCGAGGAGAATTTCGAAACCCCATAGGGGGGAATCTAAAAAAAATTTGATCTGAGGAGATGGAGAGCACAAGAAAATGAAATTCAAAAAAAATTCGAAACCCCATAGGGGAGAATCCAAAAACCTTGATCCAAGGAGATCATAAGAAAAAAAAATTCGAGGCGCGGGGGCGATCCGGACGACGCTGCAGAAGGCGCAGCAGAAGGCGCGGGCGGGGGTCGCGAAGGGCGCGGGCGGGCGCACGGGCGGGGCGGGGCGCGCTGGTGGGCGCGCGGGCGGGGGTCGCGAAGGGCGCGGGCGGGCGAGCGGGCGGGCGCGCGGCGCGACGGCGGGGTCGCGAAGGGGGGGGGTCGTGGGCGGGGGTATTGGTTGGGGGGTCAAGGGTGAGGTAGTCTCGAGGGCGAGGTCATGGTCAAAACCGGAAGTAACACCTAGGTGTGAAAAGGTGACACGTGTCCGGAAGGGTCATTATCATAGGGTCAAGGTCATTAGCACATAGGTGTGAAAAGGCTGCATCCTTTGAAGGGGCCCCCAGAAGAAAAGTTGACTACTTATATATATACATATGTATATATATATATATATATATATATATATATATATATATATATATATATATATGTATATATATATATATGAATATATATATATATAAATATATATAAATATATATGTATATATATATAAAAATATATATATATATATAAATATATATATATATATTATATATATATATATATATATAAATATATGTATATATGTTGTGCCGAATATGTAAAACTGGTCAATTAGCAAGAAATCATTTAAAATTAAGTCCTTTCTAAAAAAATTCTCTTATACGTTTAAAGATATATTTTTTTCATTAATGTTAATGTGAAAAATTATAATTTTGCACTAAAAGAATCTTAGGAAACTTACCTAACCTTATTATTACAAGAGCAATTTATTTTAGCCTAACCCAACTAAATATATTTTAGATTTGTTTACAATAATTTAATTAATACTAAACAAACACAGTGAAATAAATATTTTTTCGTTATGTTAAGAATGATTTTGGCGAAATTATTCCATACACAAATTTTCGCTTATCCTATATGGCAAGAAGAGCGTTGCTATTTAAGCCAAGATCGGAAGTTCTGCCTAATCGGCACGACATATATATATATATATATATATATATATATATATATATATATATATATATATATATATATATATATATATATATATATATATATATATATATATATTAATGAAATCACGAAACAAGTGATTTTAATTCATTTACCAAACTGCGGCAGACCAGGGCTCGACCCTACGAACCTTATACCGCCTCCAGAGACAGCACAATGTACACATCACCTTACCACTTGACCCAGCGATCCTACAAGAATCACGCATACAGCTGAGCTACATGTTCTTCTCGTGCCGAACAAGTAAAACTTGCAAGTTTGGCTGAAGCAGCAACGCTCTTCTCGCCGTAAAAGGCAAGCGAAAATTTGTGTATGCAATAATTCCGCAAAAAAATCATTCTGAACCTAACGAAAGAAATATATTTCAGACTGGTCGTGAAGGCTGGTACACGAAACAGGATGAGGTTGAAACTAGTCTCAAAGGCTCCACGACCACGTATGTTCTCGCATCAGGGAAAACATGCTCAGTGTCGCTGAGCACCTGTTGTTTAAGGATTTGTGGTCCAGTGGATAGAGGGATGCATGTTGTGCCTAATAGGTAAAACTGGCCAATTAGCAAGACCTCATTTAAAATTAAGTCCTATCTAAAAAAAAATTTCTTGTACGTTTAAAGATATATTTTTTCATTAATGTTAATGTAAAATTTTATAATTTTGCACCATAAGAATCTTAGAAAACTTACCTAACCTTATTATAACAAGCGCAATTTGTTTTAGCCTAACCCAACTAAATATATTTTAGATGCGTTTACAATAATTTAACAATAAACAAACACAGTGAAATATATTTTTTCGTTAGGTTCAGAATGATTTTGGCGAAATAATTGCATACACAAATTTTTACTTGTCTTACATGGCAAGATGAACGTTGATATTTAAGCCAAGATCGCAAGTTTTACATATTCAGTACGACATATATATATGTCGTGCCGAACAGGTGAAACTTGCGATTTTAGATTAAACAGCAACTGTCTTCTTGCCGAATAAGGCAAGCGAAAAATTTTTAAGTAGTAATTTCGCAAAAATCATTCTGAACTTAACGGAAAACGTATATTTCATTGTGTTTTTTATTATTAATTTATTGTAAACTTACGTAGAATATATTTAGTTGGATTATGCTAAATTAAATTGCGCTTGTTATAATAAGGTTATGCAAGTTTTCTACGGTTCTTTTGGTACAAAATTATTAATTTTTAAATTAACATAAATGAAAAAAATATATGTTTAAACATATACGAGAAAATTAGGGAAAGGACTTAACTTTATATGAGTTCTTCCTAACTGACTAATTTTACCTATTCGGCATATATATATATATATATATATATATATATATATATATATATATATATATATATATATATATATATATATATATATATATATATATATATATATATATATATATATATATATATATATATATATATATATATATATATATATATATATATATATATATATATATATATATATATATATATATATATACATATATACATACATAAATATATATACGCACACAACTCTGGCAACTCTGCAAGAGAGAGGTTGCTGGCAGCACTCTCTGTGGTTTTGGCACAATATCATCCAATCAAGAACACCTACCAGGATTATCATCAACAGTCTGGTGTGTGTGTATCTGCAGCTCGTTTTGGAGCGGCAAGAAGACCCTGCATTACATTTCCCACATTAGAATCAAGAAAAGTGTTGTGTATGTAAAGTCAGTGCCATTGGAGTGAGGGAGGATACGTAACGGTCATCTGAGGGTTGGAGGAGGTAGTGAGGGAGGTTGTCAACATGGGGGAGGCGGAGGAGGAAGGGTAGAGCTGAGTGTGCTTCCCCCCTTTCCCCAAACACGTGCACATACACCGTGCAGAGTTGTTTCAATAACAAAATGTTTGTTCACCTTGTGTGTATAGGGCAGAGTATATAGCAGCGTGTTGTTTATAGTGGGCGCTGTGTATAGTGTATGGTATTGAGTAATGTAAAGTGATATGTCGTGGAGCACTGTGAGAGTGCAACTCTGACAGGCTTGCCTCCCCAGATCATCACCCCACCTCCACTCCTCCCTGATCCTCATCACTCATCACACCACCTCAACTCCTACCTCCCTCCCTCCCCCACCTGCTCTGAAGATATGAAGACCACCAACCACATCTTGGGTTTCGTTCTCCTCCACCTCCCTCCACCCCCACTGTGAAGTACTCGTGGTATGTGTCTTCACTCGCACGTGCCATTTTCTGTTCAGCCTGAGCTTACCACACAGATTGATGTATGGTAGATGATGCAGCTGGCCAGCCACAAAGCCAAGGAAACAGTGTACCTAACAATGAAAGAAGAGGCACATGTCAGGTGTGTGGAGGGTATCGGGCACTCAACAGGAATAGCCGTATTCGTGCACACAATGGGTGTACTGGATCACGCATAGTCCCTGCAGAGATCAACCCACAGCCTCCACAGACAGATGGAAATTCCAATGGCAACCTCCTCAGTTGCGAAGATCCTTTGATGACATTCAAATCCACTGCTAGCAGTACTCTATCTCACATTCCTGAAGCGACTCGTCCATATGCAGCACGGAAATTCACAGACATTCTCAAGCAGGTGAATGGACGTTCCACCAACTTAGAAGCCTGAGGCACCGTTAAGGCTTGGTGCAACCTTCTCCCGTTCGGCAGTGTCTGTCTTAAAGTTCCTGCAAGACGCTGCAAGTTGCTAACCACATGAGTCATCAAAGCAGTACGCAACTACCCAAGAACAGATATTTGTGTCCCTCTGCCCCATCATTGCAGGAATCACAGAGGCAGACCCAAGAAAAATTCCATGAAAACGAGAAAATTTGCTCACAGGTTAGCAAAAATAATCGACGAAGGCAGCACAGTGGGAGCAATCAGGATAATCACAAGTGACGACGACACTGTTGCTCCTAAAGAAGAGGCCACAGCCCAAGCACTAAGAGTGACACTAGAGTCATTAACAACGACCTTGAGCGACCTTGACCTAAAGCGAAAGAGTCATTTCCAGCAGGATCTACAGAAGGTTGCACTGGAATACGACTGCAACACATCAAAGAGATGGTAAATCCAGTATTTGGCATGGTTGCATCAATTCTTCTCTCCGAGTTAACAACTTTCGTCAACAAGTGTCTGGCTGGGTGAATTCCAAAATCAATTAAACCTTTCTTTTTTCGAGCCTTATTATGCGCTTTGAAGTAGAAGGATGGGGAAATCAGACACACTGCTGTCGGTAACACTTTTTGTCGTCTCGTTGCCAAAGCAGCAGCAAGAAACATTCGCGTAGAAGCTGCCAGTTTCCTCCAGCCAAACCAACTAGACCTCGGGGTCTCTCAAGGCAGTGAAGCAGCAGCTCATGAAGCAAGGACCTACATCAGTGATTTACCAGAAGACAAAGCCGTAGTCAAACTTGACTTTAGAAATGCATTTAATATGGTGAAAAGACATGTGGTTATCCCAGCAGCTCGGGATCAGCTCTCCAGTCTTTTCTCCTTCATTTCAGCTGGCTACAGCAAACCTTCAATTCTCATGTTTGGTGAAAAAACAGTTCTTTTATCAGAGAATGTTCAACAGGTTGACCAATTCGCTCCATTTCTCTTCTGCTTGGTGGTAAGAAAACTAATTTTCAGCTTGTGCAGCGAGCTGAATATCTGGTACCTGGATATTGGCATTCTGGCAGGTACAGGAGAGTCCCTGATAGAGGACCTTCAACTGGTGAAGACACAGGGAGTTGCCTAAGGATTCATCCTCAATCCCTCCAAGTTTGAAATCATTACACCCAGCCAGGACATAATCAGTGCTGAGCAAAGAATTCTTCCTGAAGCCTCTATCACCATCCCGTCCAAAAACATCCTCTTGGAGTACCGAAGGATCATCAAGCCATCGACACAGTCCTCAAGGACAAACTGAATGACCTGAAGAGAATGGAGGAGAGAATAAGTAATCTTGATGCACACGATGCTTTGAATCTCCTCACAAGGTGTCTCACTGTGCCAAAACTTACTTCTTGAGGTGCACACCCTCTGTCAACAACCCAACACTCAGCAAATATGACTCAGTCCTGAGATCTATCTTTAAGAAGGCACTGAATCTGTCACTGGAAGATCACCAATCAGATCAAGCAACTCTTCAAGTGCGACTGGGAGGCATAGGGGTGCACAAGGCAATGCAGGTAGCTTTACCTGTATTTCTGACCTTGTGTATGGTTTCCATTGGAATAGTTAGGTAGACCATTCCCGAACACTTAAGAGGTGCGGTAGGAGCTCAAGACCCCAGGTTCATTGAAACAACCATGCTGTGGGACACCCTCAGAGACTCCTTAAGCAGACCAGCTTCTCCCGAAGAGCACAAAGAGTCCCACTGGGACAGCCGATCATGGAAAAAAAATGCTCAAAAATGCTCAACAAGGCTTTAGGAAAGGACAAAGTCCGTCTCCTATGTGTGAAGGTGCCAGATTCAGGAGATTTCCTTTTAGCTTTTCCCAATTCCTCCCTGGGCACTCGACTCGATACACAGGCCATTCATATTAGTGTTGCTCTTCGCCTAGCTGCCTCCATACTTACCGAACATAGGTGTATTTGTGGCAGGGCGTCGGCTGATCGATTTGGACTTCATGGTCTCGTGTGCCATACAGCAGAAGGGAAGTATGCTAGACATGAGGAGGTCAACGACATCATAAAGAGAAGTCTCGTCACAGCCCGTTGCCCAGCTGAACAGGAACCCCAAGTACTGAAGATTGATGGAAGTCAAAAGAGTCTAAATGGAGTCATTATGCAACCCTGGAAGGATGGTAAGCAGATTGCCTGCGACTACACCTGCGCCACCATGTTGGCAGAAACCTACTTGCCATACACCGAAGCTGAAGGGGATGGAGCTGCCAGCTACAGGGAGACCAATAAAATCCACAAATATGAAGGCCTGCCCTTTTGCTATGACTTCATCCCAATAGGGTTGGAGATCCTTGGAGCATGGGGCAAGTGTGCTCTAATATTCCTCAAAGAGCTTGGTGAAGAACTCACTACAGAAATCCAGGATCACAGAGCAGCCAGCTTCCTCTTTCAGAGACTCAGCATTGTGATCCAGATGGAAAATGCCTGCAGCATTCTGGGCAAGCGGCCCAGAGCCAGAGAACTGGATGACGTATTTGTGATGTAGGCTCTGAAATGTTATTTATGTTGTTCTACTTCCTATTGTATTTTGGTTAATATATTTTGTCTTTAAATAAAGTCCATATAGAATATAGAATATAGGGGTGTTATGAGATGAAAATATTCAAACAACTCTGGGGAGAATCTCGAGTTTTCCCTGAAGAAAGTTAATGCTTTTCTCTGAGGATGAGGGAGCCCCTCCCTCATATATATATATATATATATATATATATATATATATATATATATATATATATATATATATATATATATATATATATATATATATATATATATATATATATATATATATATATATATATATATATATATTTATATATATATATACATATATATATATATATATATATATATATATATATATATATATATATATATATATATATATATATATATATATATATATATATATATATGTGTGTGTGTGTGTGTGTGTATTAACACACTGGCGGTTTTTCACTAAGGTAGGGTGGCCCGAAGAAGAAAAACTTTCGCCATCATTCACTCCATCACTGTTTTGCCAGAGGAGCGATTACACTACAGTTATAAAACTGCAACATTAACACCCCTCCTTCAGACTGCAGGCATTGCCCTTCCCTTCTCCAGGACTCAAGTCCAGCCTGCTAGTTTCTCTGAATTCCTTCATAAATATTACCTTACACTCCAACAACACGTCAAGTCTTATAAACCATTTGTCTCCATTCACTCCCGTCTAACACACTCACGCTCATGCTGGAAGTCCAAGCCCCTTGCACACAAAACTTCCTTTACCCTCTCCCTCCAACCTTTCCTAGGCAGACCCCTACCCAATACAGATTTATACACTCGTAGTCATTCAATTCTGTTCCATCCTCTCTACATACCCAAACCACCTCAACAACCCCTCCTCAGCCCTCTGGATAATATTTTTGGTAATCCTGCACCTCCCTGTAGCTACAACTTAAAAGTGATCTGATATATCTGTGGCCTCTCTTTAAACATGTACATCTTGAAGTCTACCCAACAGCCTTTTATCTACCAATACGTAGTCCAACAAACTATTGTCATTATGCCCTATACCTTATCTTGTATACCTATTTATCCTCATTTTTTTTTTTCAAAATATGTATTACCTATAACCAAACCCCTCTCTATACAAAGTTCAATCAAAGGGCTCCCACTATCATTTACACCTTGTACCCCTAACTTACCACACCCTCTCTAAATGTTTCTCCTACTTTAGCATTTAGGTATCCTACCAAAATTACTCTCTCACTTGGTTCAAAAGTTTCTACACACTCTCTTAACATCTCTCAAAATCTTTCTCTGTCTTCTGCACTTCTCCCTTCTCCAGGTGCATACAAACTTAATATGACCCACTTTTTGCATTCGACACTTATTTTCATCATTTAACATTATTCTTACCCCTTCCTTAGCTTTAACTCTCTCAGACATTTATTTCTCCCCACCGAAACTCACCTACCCCCTTCAACTTTGTTTACCTTAGAGCCAGGGCATCCAACTTTTTTTCATTCATAACATTAGCAATCATCTCTTTCTTATCATTCACACAACATCCAGGCACATTCAAGTATCCCAGTTTTATGAAGCTTTTCTTCATCTCCTTTTTAGTATTTTCTACTGGAGAAGGGGTTACTAGCCCATTGCTCCGGGCATTTTAGTCACCTCATGCGACACTCGTGGCATACGGAGGTAAGATTCTTTTTCACTTTCCCATATAGAATAGAAGAAATAAAGAATTACAAGAATTAAGAAAAAAGGAGAAAACCCTAGATATGTGTATGTATATATGCATGTGCATACCTGTGTAGTGTGACAGAAGTGTAAGTAGAAGTAGCAAGATATACCTGTTATCCAACGTGTTTATGAGACAGTTACAGATCTACTGATCTCTGTTTCACACTCACTTGGCACGACGGTAGTACCTCCCTGAGTGGTTGCTGACTACCAACCTACTACATATGTATATATATGTATGTGTGAATGTATATATATATATATATATATATATATATATATATATATATATATATATATATATATATATATATATATATATATATATATATGTATGTATATATATATATATATATATATATATATATATATATATATATATATATATATATATATATATATATATATATATATATATATATATATATATATATATATATATAACCAGATAGTGATTAACTTCACTATCTGGTTATTGTCCCACAACTTACTTCAGTTTATGGTTACACAACATGAGGCCTGGCACATTTTACGTTCTTGGAGCCAACATGTCACAAGTACTGTCACAGACTTCATAATAGAAGAAATCTTCTGTTGTAGCCAGGTGGGTCAGCTCAAGATTTCTAATATATCCAAGAACCTGTGACATTTGTACCAGAAATGAGCCCGGCGCCATAACAGTAAGGATTGAAGGTGCCTCGGGGACTCCACTGGAATAAACAGCACTGCTCTACTGGGCTGTGTTGTAAGGTTACATCTTGGATAATTCATCAAAGGGAATCACTTCTTGAGCTTCTAAAATCATTAGCTTAGCTTCATGCTACAGAACAGCCCTACATCAAGTGACATATGTGTCTCACCTAATATTGACATTACTGACAATGCCTGGAATTCACACATTGAGATTAACTTATTAGCAAACAACTGATGGGACTCTGTTAACACTAGGACTCCAAGTGTAGATAAAGCTCAAAACTCTACTCCTGAAAATTCCAGTACAAATTGTTTGGCCACTGCAGAGGAAACAGCTCTATTACCCAATAACGAAGCACGCCTTGGATCTGTCAGCTTCACTCCTATACTAACAGTACACCTGTCATCACTGCTCCAACACCTGCCGATACACCTGACAGCAGTGCTCCATCTGCCGACTCTAAATCTTGTTTTTCTTGACCAGAGATTGTGGTAACTAACAATCAGCTGACACTGGGGCAGCCCAGTGGCTGCCCCAGTGTCCTACCTGTCTCAAGAGCAAGCACTTTACACACCTATCTACTTAAGCTGATCACTAAAATGAGGAGCCAGTCAATCAGCATCATGTCTGCCAACATATAAGCCTTCATTACTAATGCTAGTAAGTTCATGCACAGTTTCGTGAACATTCATCGTCCTGATATGATCGCCGTTGAGACATTTTTGGACTACAGGACCCCATGATCTTTCGGAAGGAAAATGTGGACTCCCTTCTGCTTCAATATAAATGTCAATGTATTAAAATTGTTGGTGACCTCAACCAGCATCTTATAAAGAGCGATTTTCATGAACCCTTTGCAGAGTTTGACATGAAAAACTTTGTTGACTTCTCTACTCACATCTCTGGCTCCTCCCTTGACTCATTAGTGAGTGATCTGTCTGAAATCATAATTACTCGTAAACCCCTTGTTTATGTTGGAACATCTAACCACAGGGCTGTTCTTACAACACTGAAGATTCTAATTGAACGAGATGAAGAATCTACATGCACAATCTAGCTGTGGGAGAAAGCATTCCAATTTGGGCTCTCCGCTTCCGACTGGAATGTTCTTCTCCTGAACAGATCCTTAATCTCCAACACAGATACATCCCTCACCGATAGTATTTGACAAAATTTTCCTCTCAGCCTTGGTTCAGCTTTCGTTATCTAGAGGCTTGGAGAAGGTATAAAAGGCATCCCAATTCTAAACAGAAACCTGCATAGGCAAACCTGTCGGCAAATGAAAGAAGTTCAAAAAAGGGCCATCTCTAGATGGGAGGCTGACACAAGCAAAAACTGGTATCAACTAGGAGAACCTGGTGGCCCTTGCACAAGGGCCGACAAGGTTATTCACCTGATGAAATTTTTCCACCTCTAAATCATCTGGATGGAACCACCTCTATTAGCAAACAGGAGAAAGCTGACATCTTTGCCGAGCACTTTGCTGCCAAGAAGCAAGTTCCTGATTCAGCAAGCGACTCTCCTTGGCAAGCTGCAAGAACTGTGTCAAAGTTGTCAGTGGTGATAATAAGCAGAATGAAGTGAATCTTCTCCTTAAATCTACGGACAAGAAAAGGCTGAGATGTGCAGACCAGGTATGTAGCACCATCTCTAACTCGTATCTATCAGAGCTGCCTAGCACAGTGTAAATGTCCTACACTGTGGAAAGATGCAAATGTAGTGTCTACTCACAAAAAGAAGGGCAGAGCAGAAATCAGCAGCTGTAGACCACTGTCACTCCGGCCAACCGCTGCCAAGATTCTTGAGAAAATAATTTCAGGGCAGATGACAGCGTTTTTCGGCTACCACTTGCTGCTTTGTTACCGTCAATATTGCTTCAAAAAAGGTCACTCTGTTACTGATATGCTGTTAAACCTCTCCACTATGTAGCATCAGTCACTGGATAAATCAAAGGTTAGCTGTGTAGTAGCACTGAGTATAGCTGGTGCCATACTGAGTATGGTACCAGTGATTCTTGGCAAAACTGCAAGCACTGGGACTCAACGGCTCTGCACTATGCCTAGTTAGTGATTACCCTCAAGGTAGATCTCTAAGAGTAGCTCTGAATGTGACAGAGTTAACACGATACTTTATAGGTGCTAGTGTTCCACAGGGGAGTGTGCTTGGGCCATTTTTATGGTACTTCTACTTCAACGATCTTTTTTAATTCAGCTGACGGTTGTATGCTGACCTTTATCCAAGGGAGGAAATGCCACTTCCTTTCAATTACATGAATCATCAGTTAACAGCTATATCAGCCTTAGAGAAACGATGGAAAGTAACATTTGCTTCTGAGAAAACACAAATGATGATAGTTTTTAGGCACCTTAATGGTAAGTAATGCTAGAGCAGTGGTAAGAATGAATGCGAGAGTGTCGGAGCCTGTGGATGAGGTTGACATCCTTGGGGTGAAATCTGATTCCAAACTGATTATGGAGAACCACGTAGTAATCTCGCAAAAAATGCACCCAGGAAGCTTACAGCACTTTAATGTATCTCACATCTTCTCAACAGTAGAGGCTACCTGACCTTGTATGAAGTACTTACAGCTTGAGTATGGTCTACTTTCTTGAATTGCCTGCTCCGTCTCACCTACGACTTCTTGACAGAATAGAAAACAGAGCAAGACAACTCTTCTGTTGTCTGCACCTGGCCTGAACAGACCTGTCATTTCAACAGAGCCTTCAACAAAAGAGGGATGTGGGTGGCCTTACTGTTATGTACAGGGCTAATGTTGTTAACGAACCACACTTGGCTGTACAAGACGGTCAGCGAACAGCAGCTACACTGGTGTATCCTTTTCAAGAACATGACTTAATCTAGTATCTTTCATTCCTAACTAGAATGATCCGAGTCTGAAACATGTTCACACATCGATGAAACAAAGTCAGTTGATCAAGTGAAATCACTGGCCCAGAGAGAGAGAGAGAGAGAGAGAGAGAGAGAGAGAGAGAGAGAGAGAGAGAGAGAGAGAGAGAGAGAGAGAGAGAGAGAGAGAGAGAGAGAGAGAGAGAGAGAGAGAGAGACGGACAGATAAACAGACAAATAGTGATAGCAGAGCTGTCGTATGCTGCCCACTCAGAATCTGTAAAATATCTAAGCAGTCGGAAACTTATCAAGCACTTGAATATTGTTCTCCTCTCCAAGTTTAACGAATTAACTTGTGCAGACTTGCTAAATATGGCTCCCGCGAAGTGGTATGAGTGGTCTATTTATGAGAGCCATTTCAATAAGGATTTCTTCGGGTGTTGACATTCAGGAAAAGTGTTTGATCATTTAAAAAAAAAATTTGCTTTTGAGCAAGCTATGGAAAACAGACAGATAATTCCCACTTTGTGACAGGGTGGATTATATCTCAAAGCAGGCAATTGTCAGGTCACCTCCGGCTCACTATGTATGAGCAAATTATGGGTTCTCACTGTAGTGACAGACAGGAGTACAGATTTATTGAACTCCAATGTGTAAAGGATGCTCCCAGTAGTTTAACACTGGTGAAGAATATAAATAAGTCCAGTCAGCTTGTAGTAGGAAGCAACAATACTCAGAGAAACAGGATCGATATGCTAATTAATTTTTCTCTTGGCATGCTCCCCAGCACATCCTCAGGAAGAGTCACTGGTCTGCCAGTCAATGTGCCAGGAACATCGCAGGTAGTCTTACTCGGGAAGTCAGTTGTAAGGCATAAAGACAAGGAATTATGTAAAAAAAAAAAAGGTGTGAGGCTTAACTGTGTATTTAGATAATTTTGCTTAGATAACTAAAAACGCACCAGATTACACAATCTTTGTTTTAAGTTACCACAAATGATTTAAGGCAAACTAGATCGGAAGAAATTCTTAAAAGATACAATCCCTTATAAAGGAATTCAAAGACAAAAAAGGAGACTTGCAAGATTACCGCCTAGGTATGACCTGGACACAAATACACTAAAAAACCCATGAGTGTAAATCAAAGATTTAAGAATTTACATGATAAGGACGATGCTCTAGATTATTTAAAACTATGGGACAATCTCAACTTTGACAAACTTGTTTAAGACGTACTTCATTTTAGGGGCGTAGAGTGGTGGTGTAGGAGGTAATGGAGACCTCACAGTTAGTCATGTAATCAGTGGGGCCAAGAATTTAAAGTATCTGCCCTTCTAGGAGGAGACAAGCTGCTTTAGGTAAACAAATGGTCACAACATATTCTAATAAGGGTACGAATTACCTGCTCGCTCGTCAGACAATCTAGTCTTGGTTTAATCCAAACAACCTCCTGATTTGCGAATAGCCTTGACTGGACACAATAAATTTTATAAGGCTTGTACTCATAAAAAAAGATGGTGGCTTGGCACTATATTTTATGTTAGGAAGGAAGTTTATGTGATTGAAATTAAAAGGCGTAATACACTAGGGTGTGATTCTGTATGTGTGAAAATGCGAGAAAAAGCGAAAAAAATATATTCTGTGTAGTATAACATTCCTCTAAACAAAATCAGAGAACAATGCTCTTGTAGATGACGAAATTAAGGAAATTGTAATAACAAAGAGGCAGTGCTAGATGGTGACATTATTACTCTAATAATAAATTTGAACAATTTATCAGGGATGAGGAGACTTCCAGAACTAACAAAAGTTGCCACATCAGCTCCTAGTGGCAACAATATATATAATATTTATTTGACTTCAGATTGAGTTCTTATCCAATAATGTGAGACAGGAGAGAGAGAAAGAGACTAGGAAACAATAACTACTGCATAATTCTCTTCAAGATAAATACTCAGTTTGAAGATATCTAATTACTGATAAGTTAACTTGGATAAGGTGTGTTGAGGTATCAGTAGTGAAAACTGGATCAAACTACTAAATACGGAAAATGTGGAGAAGGTCGAAAATAAAAATTATATGTATCGATGAGGGTAACATTCAACAAGATAAAAATGTGAAAAAAAAAATCCATGTCGGACGACGAGGCAAGAGATAAAAAAACTAAACCCACATATGAAATTCCAATTGAGTCTATGTCCTGAAGATCACTACGAATTACATAAGATTACAGAAAGAAAGTGAAAGGGTAATAAGACTTTATATACAAATTGCCCAAAACATCATAGGTAGTCCATAAGATTTTTTCAAATACGTCAGTTCGTCAGGGAGGTAAAAACAACGATAGATCCTTTAACTTGTGATAACAGAAAAATAACCGACTAACAAAAGAGACATGTCTTCTATACTCAACATAAACTTCGGGTTTGTATTTACAACTGAACATGAAACTAGCGTTCCCAAGGCCGCGAAATTTATTTTTAGGACTTGACTCTGACAAAATAATTATTAGAGATAAAAGTAGCCATGACATTTAAAATTTTTGAAGAAGCTCAGTATTAACACACCAAGGAAAGCTGAGTTACACAAGAATAACAACGGATCCGACTTATGATAATATTTGTCAATCATTAAGAGAAGGAAGCTTGTGAAATAACGAGAAACTAACAAATTTAACCCCAATTTTGAAAAAAACGTGATAAGACTTTTTACTCTCGACTATCGTCCCAGTAGCTTAACATCAATTTTGAATAAACCATTTAAAACTATATTAGGGACAATATAGAAAATTTGCTAGCCAAAATAAAAGCACATGATAAAGGAGACAAATTTTGTATTTGGATAGATGACTGACTCAGAAACATAAAACAGGGAGTGGTACTGAATGAAAATATGTTTGAATGCCCTGGCATAATGAGGGGAGTTCCTCAGGAAACGTTTCTTGGCCCAATCCTCTTCATAATATACATAAATAATATCGTGATAAGGCTAAAAATCTAAGATAGCAATATTTCATGAAGATACAAAATTGGGGAATAATACGGCATCCAGAAAATTGTTTGAGCATCCAGAGTGATCTGGATAGGTTGGATCAGTAGCCTGAGTGGATGATGACCTGCAGTGTTGACAAGTGGATGATGACCTTCAATGTTGAGAAGTGGATGATGACCTTCAATGTTGACAAGTGGATGATGACCTTCAACGTTGACAAGTGTAAAGTAATACAATATCTATACAACACTCAAACATGAACGCACATAAAAAACTCTCAACAAACTAAAGAAAAAAGGTGCGCTGGAGAAATCATAAACAACCTCATTAATATTAAGTAATGACTATCTATGAGCAGCAACGCTGACATGAGGTTAGGTTTCTTTGCTGGAGATTTTGAATACAATACACTAGAAACCACATTGATACCATAATACACTTAGTAGAATATAACGTGAATATGCCATCCAATTTTGGTCTCAGAAACTGTATAATAGACGAAGAAATTATTGGAGATAGTACAGAAAAAAGCAACCATGACGATCACTGTGAAACAAGTCTTATGAAGAAAGACTCACTGCTTGAAACTATAAACGCGAAGACAATAAAGTCATTTAAAAATCAGCTGGACACTTTACATTAAATAATTCAGTTAGATACTAAGCTGAGACAAACTGAAAACAACGAAATCACTGTGTCCTTTCAGCATCTACAACTAGACGGTCAATTAACAACGAACAAAGAAAATAATAATAGAAAAAGAATCATGTTGCTTTAGTGACAAGAGTGACTCACGTTCATCTGCACCACAGTATCCGGGAAGAGAAATAATGGGTAGCAATGGAGTAGAATGCGTAGTAACTATAAAACCCATAAAATCAGCTTTAAATATATAAAAGTAATTTTAGTTCTCACCTTCCATCCACTTCCATCTCTCCTGTAAATTCCATGACATGATTTATATTTTCACCTGTTTTCATGCAGGCACTAGCTGGATTATACACGATAGATATATAGGTACTTTAGATTGAAATAGATAGTTCTTCTCAGCTTCTGTGTGAACTCTTAAGTCCTCTGCCATCTACTGTCTTTGCAATGTACTCCTATGTACATATACATGGAGTATATTTGAGTGTCTGGTCCTTAGACTACCTGCACACTACTATAACATATTACTTGAGTTAAAGTTATGGGAAAAGTGTAGAATAAAACTAATGAAAAGCCAGGGTCCCATAACCACAATTAGTGAACACTGCTGACATCAGTGATCCAAGACTCGTCAACCTTCCGACTACAGATGTCACAAATATTGGTGAGACGAGGTTAGAAATTTTCAAGCTGAAGCTGGATCAGTATCCGTTGCAAGCACCTGAATGGCTGGGTTGAGATAGCGTGGGGGACTGAAGGCAGGTAGTTCCAACAGCCTGGTTGACCAGGAGGCCAACAGAAAAGCCTGACAATAGGCTTGGCTGCGAGGATTATAAAAAATCAAAACTGACCACAGGTATGTCATCCCCCTCACCCTTTTCTCTCATCTCATCTTACCTTTCTCTATTTTCCCCTTTCCCCCTCCTTTCTCCTTTCATCTCATCTTACCTTTCTCTATTTTCCCCTTTCCCCCTCCTTTCTCTTTTCATCTCCTTCTCTCTTCCTCTCTCATACTTCTCTCCTTCACACCTTTCTTCTACCCTCTCCTGTTTCTCCTTTCTCACCCTCCTCCCTCTCATCCTTTTATTTTTTCTAACCTTTTTTTCCCCTCTCTCACCCTTCTCTCCACTCTCACCCTACACTGTTTACCAATCTCCCCTCTCACCCTATTCTCACCTCCACTCTCCCCTCCTCTCTTCCCTTCACCGCTGTTGATTGAATTTTCCAGAAGAGAATTTAGAAAATTCATTTTTTTTACAAGCTCTGATCGTTGTTTGCTGTTAAACTCTCGTTTTCTCTCTATTGACAAACTATTCCCATTTTCTTTGCTTTCTCGGCGAGTTTTCATTTTTCCTGTACTTTATTTTTCTTTTTACATTTTCCTGTGAATTTTTCAGCAAGTTTCCCTTTTCTTTTATTTAAGGAATTAAGAGATTAAGTTTCTGCTTCGATTTTGATTATTATTCCAAAAATATCTAACTTCTTAACATTAATAATTTCTGTGCAATACACGTTATGATTGTCTTGACGCCGTCAACAGCCTTGATAAACATGTGCAGTGAGGCGGGAACCATAGATGATGCCACCATTAACGTAGTGACGTGCGAGCCATTAGTGCCATTAATGATGAACTCAACATTCACGTAATGAGGTGTGAGCTATGGATGATGATGTCAGCATTCACGTGTGGTGTGAGTCACTTATGAAGATAATAACAATCCCCTAGTGTGGTGGAAGCCACGTGTGATGATGTCATCATTCCCCTAGTGTGGTGGAAGCCACGTGTGATGATGTCATCATTCCCCTAGTGTGGTGGAAGCCACGTGTGATGGTGTCATCATTCCCCTAGTGTGGTGGAAGCCACGTGTGATGATGTCATTATTCCCCTAGTGTGGTGGAAGCCACGTGTGATGATGTCATCATTCCCCTAGTGTGGTGGAAGCCACGTGTGATTGTGTCATCATTCCCCTAGTGTGGTGGAAGCCACGTGTGATGATGTCATCATTCCCCTAGTGTGGTGGAAGCCACGTGTGATGGTGTCATCATTCCCCTAGTGTGGTGGAAGCCACGTGTGATGATGTCATCATTCCCCTAGTGTGGTGGAAGCCACGTGTGATGATGTCATCATTCCCCTAGTGTGGTGGAAGCCACGTGTGATGATGTCATCATTCCCCTAGTGTGGTGGAAGCCACGTGTGATTGTGTCATCATTCCCCTAGTGTGGTGGAAGCCACGTGTGATGATGTCATCATTCCCCTAGTGTGGTGGAAGCCACGTGTGATTGTGTCATCATTCCCCTAGTGTGGTGGAAGCCACGTGTGATGATGTCATCATTCCCCTAGTGTGGTGGAAGCCACGTGTGATGGTGTCATCATTCCCCTAGTGTGGTGGAAGCCACGTGTGATGATGTCATCATTCCCCTAGTGTGGTGGAAGCCACGTGTGATGGTGTCATCATTCCCCTAGTGTGGTAGAAGCCACGTGTGATGATGTCATCATTCCCCTAGTGTGGTGGAAGCCACGTGTGATGATGTCATCATTCCCCTAGTGTGGTGGAAGCCACATGTGATGATGTCATCATTCCCCTAGTGTGGTGGAAGCCACGTGTGATGATGTCATCATTCACCTAGTGTGGTGAAAGCCACGTGTGATGATGTCATCATTCCCCTAGTGTGGTGGAAGCCACGTATAATGATATTAGTTATTACGTATTCATACCTGCACCATTGCAAGAGATACAACAGTTCGATCCACAAAGACAGACCTTCATACAGGTCGTAATAACAATGTTCATAACTGACTCTCACTGTAATTATTTCTTTTTTACAATTATACACATGAACCTTAAACTTTTGATTATTATTATTATTATTATTATTATTATTATTATTATTATTATTATTATTATTATTATTATTATTATTATTATTATTATTATTATTATCAAAATAGGAATTTAAGCTGTATGACCCTTATGGGTTTAGTGAATTTGTAAAAGATGCTGAGGAAGGAGAAATATCAAATATTATTAAGTTATTTAACATTATTTGTTTAGTGTATATTTGTACCTAAATTCATTTATTAAGCAAAATTTATAATGTTTTTAGGAGTACAAAACACAACACTTGACTTAATAATCAAGTAAACGTATTTACAAACTTATTTATAAGTTTATGAGTGTTTTAACTGTGTACTTGGTGTGTGTAAATATGTAATATGTAAAGTGGGAAATACAGGATATGTGATGTCTGTTGGTCACTTTCTGGGCACGTCACATCATTTACATGGTGTAGTGGTAGAAGTGGATGATGATGTCATCAGTCACGTAGTGTGGTTGGAACCATGGATGATGATGTCATCAATGACGTAATGTGTTGGAACCATGGAAAATGATGTCATCAATCACGTAATGTATAGGAACCATGGATGATGATGTCATCAATTACGTAGTATAGTGGGAGCCATGGATGATGATGTCATCATTCACGTAATGTGGCTGGAAAGATGGATAATGACGTCATCAATCACGTAATGAGGTTTGAACCATGGAGGTTGATGATGTCATCAATCACGTAGTGTGGTTGGAACCATGGATAATAATGTCATCAATCACGTAGTGTGGTTGGAACCATGGATAATGATGTCATCAATCACGTAGTGTGGTTGGAACCATGGATAATGATGTCATCAATCACGTAGTGTGGTTGGAACCATGGATAATGATGTCATCAATCACGTAGTGTGGTTGGAACCATGGATAATGATGTCATCAATCACGTAGTGTGGTTGGAACCATGGATAATGATGTCATCAATCACGTAGTGTGGTTGGAACCATGAATGATAATGTCATCATTCACCTGGTGAGATGAGAGCCAGAGAACACCAGAAGTATCTTTCCATAACACGGTCATGATATTTCCTCTCCTGTCAAAATTTCACTTCTGTCTGACCCTCAAGGATTTACAACTTTTCATGAATAAAACGAATGAATAAATTTCCCTTTACAGTTTTTCTTTCCATTGAATTTACAATTTTTTTCCTTCATAGTTCATTATCTAGTAACTAACTGCAATATAATATTCTCTGTTGTAAGTCTCATTTCTTATATCAACAGACATGCAGTGCTTTTTATTTTCCCGTTATTGAACATGCAAAATGAACCTTAAATTGCTTTTCTTCTGGCTTTCTGCACAGACAGACAGACAGACAGACACACACACACACACACACACACACACACACACACACACACACACACACACACACACACATACAGACATGGGAATGAGGAGCTTCCCGAACTGGGATCAGTGGGACAGAGAACTGGCAGGGAAGCCAGTAAATGAGATGACGGAATATGTAACACCAATATGCAAGGAGGCTGAGGAGAGGTTTGTACCCAAGGGTAACAAGAATAATGAAAAAGCCAGGATGAGCCCATGGTTCACCCAAAGGTGCAGGGAGGCAAAAACCAAGTGTGCTAGGGAATGGAAGAAGTACAGAAGACAAAGGACCCAGGAGAATAAGGAGAGCAGTCGTAGAGCCAGAAATGAATATGCACAGATACGAAGGGAGGCCCAACGACAATATGAAAACGATATAGCAGCGAAAGCCATATTTGACCCGAAGCTGTTATACAGCCACATCAGGAGGAAAACAATAGCCAGGTAATCAGGCTAAGGAAGGAAGGAGGAGAGACAACAAGAAACGACCGTGAAGTATGTGAGGAACTCAACATGAGATTCAAAGAAGTGTTCACAGAGGAGACAGAAGGGACTCCAGAAAGACGGAGAGGTGGGGTACACCACCACGTGCTGGATACAGTACACACAACCGAGGAAGAAGCGAAGAGGCTTCTGAGGGAGCTAGATACCTCAAAGGCAATGGGGCCGGATAACATCTCTCCATGGGTCCTGACAGAGGGAGCAGAGGCGCTATGTGTACTCCTAACAACAATATTCAATACATTCAACGAAATAGGGAGATTGCCTGAGGCATGGAAGACAACAAATGTAGTCTCAATTTTTAAAAAAGGAGACAGACATGAAGCACTAAACTACAGACCAGTGTCACTGACATGTATAGTATGCAAAGTCATGGAGAAGATTTTCAGGAGAAGAGTGCTGGAACACCTAGAAAGGAATGATCTCATCAACAGCAGCCAACATGGTTTCAGGGACGGTAAATCCTGTGTCACAAACCTACTGGTGTTCTATGACAGGGTGACAGCAGTAAGACAAGAGAGGGAGGGATGGGTAGATTGTATTCTCTTTGACTGTAAGAAGGCGTTTGACACAGTTCCACACAAGAGATTAGTGAAAAAACTGGAGAACCAGGCAGGGATAACAGGGAAGGCACTACAATGGATCAGGGAATACTTGTCAGGAATACAGCAGCGAGTCATGGTACGTGGCGAGATGTCAGAGTGGGCGCCTGTGACCAGCGGGGTCCCACAGGGGTCAGTCCTAGGACTAGTGCTGGTTCTGGTATTTGTGAACGACATGACGGAAGGAATAGACTCCGAAGTGTCCCTGTTTGCAGATGACGTGAAGTTGATTAGAAGAATTCATTCGGTCGAAGACCAGGCAGTTCTACAAAAGGATCTGGACAGGCTGTAGACCTGGTCCAGCAATTGGCTCCTGGAGTTCAACCCCACCTAGTGAAAAGTCATGAAGATTGGGGAAGGGCAAAGAAGACCGCAGACGGAGTACAGCCTAGGAAGCCAGAGACTACAAACCTCACTCCAGGAAAAAAATCTTGGGGTGAGTATAACACCAGGCACATATCCTGAGGCACACATCAACCAAACAACTGCTGAAGCATATGGGCGCCTAGCAAACCTCAGAACAGCATTCCGACATCTTAATAAGGAATCGTTCAGGATCCTGCACACCGTGTACGTTAGGCCCATATTGGAGTATGCGGCACCAGTTTGGAACCCACACCTCGCCAAGCACGTAAAGAAACTAGAGAAAGTGGAAAGGTTTGCAACAAGACTAGTCCCGGAGCTAAGGGGTATGTCCTACGAGGAGAAGTTAAGAGAAATCGACCTGACGACACTGGAGGACAGGAGAGATAGGGGGGACATGATAACGACATATAAAATACTGAGAGGAATTGACAAGGTGGACAAAGACAGGATGTTCCAGAGATGGGACACAGCAACATGGAGACACAGTTGGAAGTTGAAGTCACAGATGAATCACAGGGATGTTAAGAAGTATTTCATCAGCCACAGAGTAGTCAGGAAGTGGAATAGTTTGGGAAGCGATGTACTGAAGGCAGGATCTACACATAGCTGTATGCAGAGGTATGATAAAGCTCACGGTTCAGGGAGAGTGACCTAGTAGCGACCAGTGAAGAGGCGGGGTCCAAGAGCTAGGGCTCGAACCCTGCAGCCTCAACTAGGTGAGTACAACTAGGTGAGTACACCCAAACACACACACACACACACACACACACACACACACACACACACACACACTCACACACAGGAGCTCGGACTCGACCCCCGCAACCTCAACTAGGTGAGTACACACACACAACGAATGATGGTCCGAGGTGTCGGAAAGGGTGTATGAGATGAGTGGGGCTCCACAAAGATCAGTATTAGGGCTTATGCTGTTTCTTGTATGCGTGAATGCTATGACTGGCCACGAGTTCAGTCCCCGCCCATGGTATGCTTTGTTTGCACTCGTGTTACTGCGATTTCGTGACTCATGATAGAAGAGATTCAGTCAGAGGTGTCCCTGTTCGCAGATGACGAGAAACTAATAAGGAGAATACATATAGACGAGGACCAGGCAAGTCTACAAATGGATCTGGACAGGTTGAAAATGTGGTTAGACAAATGACTACAAATGTTTAACCCCAGGAAATGCAAAGTTATGAAGCATGGGAAAAGGCAAAGAACGCCGAGGACGCAATAAATGCTCAGGGGCAAAAGCTATGAACCTTACTCAAGAGGGACCTCGGGGTTCGTATTCTACCGAACATGTCACATGAGGCCCATATGAAACAAATAACTGCTAGAGTGAATGTACATCTGGTAAATCCAAGAAAAGCTTCTCGACATCTTGGTAAGAAATACTTCACGACTCTATACACCGCGCACATCAGACCCATGTTGGAGTATGCTCCAACACGAGTACTACTAGTGCTCCAGCACGAATACTACTAGTGCTCCAACACGAATACTATTAGTGCTCCAGCACGAATACTACTAGTGCTCCAACACGAATACTATTAGTGCTCCAGCACGAGTACTACTAGTGCTCAAACACAATTACTACTAGTGCTCAAGCACGAGTACTACTAGTGCTTCAGCACGAGTACTACTAGTGCTCCAAAACGAGTACTACTAGTGCTCCAGCACAAGTACTACTAGTGCTCCAACACGAGTACTACTAGTGCTCCAAAATGAGTACTACTAGAGTTCCGAAATGAGTACTACTAGTGCTCCAACACGAGTACTACTAGTGCTCCAAAACGAGTACTACTAGTGCTCCAGCACGAGTACTACTAGTGCTCCAGCACGAGTACTACTAGTGCTCCAACACGAGTACTACTAGTGCTCCAGCACAAGTACTACTAGTGCTCCAACACGAGTACTACTAGTGCTCCAAAATGAGTACTACTAGTGTTCCAACACGAGTACTACTAGTGCTCCAACACGAGTACTACTAGTGCTCGAGCACGAGTACTACTAGTGCTCAAACATGAGTACTACTAGTGCTCCAACACGAGTACTACTAGTGCTCCAACACGAGTACTACTAGTGCTCCAACACGAGTACTACTAGTGTTCCAACATGAGTACTACTAGTGCTCCAACACGAGTACTACTAGTGCTCCAACACGAGTACTACTAGTGCTCCAACGCGAGTACTGCTACTGCTCCAGCATGAGTACTACTAGTGCTCCAACACGAGTACTACTAGTGCTCCAGCACGAGTACTACTAGTGCTCCAACGCGAGTACTACTAGTGCTCAACCACGAGTACTACTAGTGCTCCAACACGAGTACTACTAGTGCTCCAACATGAGTACTACTAGTGTTCCAACACGAGTACTACTAGTGCTCCAACATGAGTACTACTAGTGTTCCAACACGAGTACTACTAGTGCTCCAACATGAGTACTACTAGTGTTCCAACACGAGTACTACTAGTGCTCCAACACAATTACTACTAGCATTCCATCACAAGTACTACTAGTGCTCCAACACAATTACTACTAGTGCTCCAACACGAGTACTACTAGTGCTCCAGCACGAGTACTACTAGTGCTCCAGCACGAGTACTACTAGTGCTCCAACACGAGTACTACTAGTGCTCCAGCACGAGTACTACTAGTGCTCCAACACGAGTACTATTAGTGCTCCAGCGCGAGCACTACTAGTGCTCCAACACGAGTACTACTAGTGCTCCAACATGAGCACTAATAGTGTTCCAACACGAGTACTACTAGTGTTCCAACACGAGTACTACTAGTGCTCCAGCACGAGTACTACTAGTGATCCAACACGAGTACTACTAGTGCTCCAGCACGAGTACAACTAGTGCTCCATCACGAGTACTATTAGTGCTCCAGCACGAGTACTACTAGTGCTCCAACACGAGTACTACTAGTGCTCCAACATGAGTACTACTAGTGTTCCAACACGAGTACTACTAGTGCTCCAACACGAGTACTACTAGTGCTCCAGCACGAGTACTACTAGTGCTCCAACACGAGTACTACTAGTGCTCCAACATGAGTACTACTAGTGCTCCAACACTATTACTACTAGTGCTCCAGCACGAGTACTACTAGTGCTCGAACACGAGTACTGCTAGTGCTCCAACACGTGTACTACTAGTGCTCCAACATGAGTACTACTAGTGCTCCAACACTATTACTACTAGTGCTCCAGCACGAGTACTACTAGTGCTCGAACACGAGTACTGCTAGTGCTCCAACACGAGTACTACTAGTGTTCCAACACGAATACTACGAGTGCTCCAACACGAGTACTACTAGTGCTCCAACACGAGTACTACTAGTGCTCCAACACAATTACTACTAGTACTCCAGCACGAGTACTACTACTAGTGCTCCAACACGAGTATTGCAAGTGCTCCAACACGTGTACTACTAGTGCTCCAACACGAGTTCTGTTAGTGCTCCAACACGAGTACTACTGGTGCTCCAACACGAGCACTACTAGTGCTCCAACACGAGTACTACTAGAGCACCAACACAGGTACTACTAGTGCTCCAACACGAGTGCTACTGATGCTCCAACACGAGTACTACTAGTGCTCCAACACGAGTACTACTAGTGCTCCAACACGAGTACTACTAGTGCTCCAACACGAGTACTACTAGTGCTCCAACACGAGTACTACTAGTGCTCCAACACGAGTAATACTAGTGCTCCAAAATGAGTACTACTAGAGTTCCAAAACGAGTACTACTAGTGCTCCAACACGAGTACTACTAGTGCTCCAAAACGAGTACTACTAGTGCTCCAGCACGAGTACTACTAGTGCTCCAGCACGAGTACTACTAGTGCTCCAACAGGAGTACTACTAGTGCTCCAGCACAAGTACTACCAGTTCTCCAACACGAATACTACTAGTGCTCCAAAATGAGTACTACTAGTGCTCCAGCACGAGTACTACTAGTGCTCCAACACGAGTACTACTAGTGCTCCAACACGAGTACTACTAGTGCTCCAACACGAGTACTACTAGTGCTCCAACACGAGTACTACTAGTGTTCCAACATGAGTACTACTAGTGCTCCAACACGAGTACTACTAGTGCTCCAACACGAGTACTACTAGTGCTCCAACACGAGTACTGCTACTGCTCCAGCACGAGTACTACTAGTGCTCCAACACGAGTACTACTAGTGCTCCAGCACGGGTACTACTAGTGCTCCAACACGAGTACTACTAGTGCTCCAGCACGAGTACTACTAGTGCTCCAACACGAGTACTACTAGTGCTCCAACATGAGTACTACTAGTGTTTCAACACGAGTACTACTAGTGCTCCAACACAATTACTACTAGTGTTCCACCACAAGTACTACTAGTGCTCCAACACAATTACTACTAGTGCTCGAACACGAGTACTACTAGTGCTCAAGCACGAGTACTACTAGTGCTCCAGCACGAGTACTACTAGTGCTCCAACACGAGTACTATTAGTGCTTCAGCGCGAGTACTACTAGTGCTCCAACACGAGTACTACTACTGCTCCAACATGAGTACTACTAGTGTTCCAACACGAGTACTACTAGTGTTCCAACACGAGTACTACTAGTGCTCCAGCACGAGTACTACTAGTGCTCCAACACGAGTACTACTAGTGCTCCAACACGAGTACTACTAGTGCTCCAACACGAGTACTACTAGTGCTCGAGCACGAGTACTACTAGTGCTCAAACATGAGTACTACTAGTGCTCCAACACGAGTACTACTAGTGCTCCAACACGAGTACTACTAGTGCTCCAACACGAGTACTACTAGTGCTCCAACACGAGTACTACTAGTGCTCGAGCACGAGTACTACTAGTGCTCAAACATGAGTACTACTAGTGCTCCAACACGAGTACTACTAGTGCTCCAACACGAGTACTACTAGTGCTCCAACACGAGTACTACTAGTGCTCCAGCACGAGTACTACTAGTGCTCCAACACGAGTACTACTAGTGCTCCAACACGAGTACTACTAGTGCTCCAACACGAGTACTACTAGTGCTCCAACACGAGTACTACTAGTGCTCCAGCACGAGTACTACTAGTGCTCCAACACGAGTACTACTAGTGCTCCAACACGAGTACTACTAGTGCTCCAACACGAGTACTATTAGTGCTCCAGCACGAGTACTACTAGTGCTCCAACACGAGTACTATTAGTGCTCCAGCACGAGTACTACTAGTGCTCCAGCACGAGTACTACTAGTGCTCCAACACGAGTACTATTAGTGCACCAACATGAGTACTACTTGTGCTCCAACACGAGTACTACTAATGCTCCAACACAATTACTACTAGTACTCCAGCACGAGTACTACTACTAGTGCTCCAACACGAGTATTGCAAGTGCTCCAACACGAGTACTACTAGTGCTCCAACACGAGTACTGCTAGTGCTCCAACACGAGTACTACTGGTGCTCCAACACGAGTACTACTAGTGCTCCAACACGAGTACTACTAGAGCACCAACACAGGTACTACTAGTGCTCCAACACGAGTGCTACTGGTGCTCCAACAGGAGTACTACTAGTGCTCCAACACGAGTACTACTAGTGCTCCAACACGAGTACTACTAGTGCTCCAACACAAGTACTACTAGTGCTCCAACACCAGTACTACTGGTGCTCCAACACGAGTACTACTAGTGCTCCAACACGAGTACTACTAGTGCTCCAACACAATTACTACTAGTGTTCCATCGCAAGTACTACTAGTACTCCAACACAAGTACTACTACAAGTGCTCCAACACGAGTACTGCTAGTGCTCCAGCACGAGCACTAATAGTACTCCAACACGAGTACTACTACTAGTGCTCCAACACGAGTACTGCAAGTGCTCCAACACGAGTACTACTAGTGCTCCAACACGAGTACTACTAGTATTCCATCACGAATACTACTAGTGCTCCAACACGAGTACTACTAGTGCTCCAACACAATTACTACTAGTGCTCCAGCACGAGTACTACTAGTGCTCCAACACGAGTACTACTACTGCTCTAACACGAGTACTACTAGTGCTCCAACACGAGTACTACTAGTGCTCCAACACAATTACTACTAGTGCTCCAACACGAGTACTACTAGTGCTCCAACACGAGTATTACTAGTGCTCCGACACGAGTGCTACTAGTACTCCAACACGAGTACTACTAGTATTCCATCACGAATGCTATTAGTGCTCCAACACTAGTGCTACTAGTGCTCCAACACAATTAGTACTAGTGCTCCAGCACGAGTACTACTAGTGCTCCAACACGAGTACTACTACTGCTCTAACACGAGTACTACTAGTGCTCCAACACGAGTACTACTAGTGCTCCAACACAATTACTACTAGTGCTCCAACACGAGTACTACTAATGCTCCAACACGAGTACTACTAGTACTCCAACACGAGTACTACTAGTGCTCCAACACAGTTACTACTAGAGCTCCAGCACGAGTACTACTACTGCTCTAACACGAGTACTACTAGTGCTCCAACACGAGTACTACTAGTGCTCACGCACGAGTACAACTTATGCTCCAACATAAGTACTACTAGTGCTCCAACACGAGTACTACCAGTGCTCCAACACAATTTCCTGTAGTGCTCCAACACTAGTACTACTAGTGTTCCAACACGAGTACTACTAGTGCTCCAACAGAGTACTACTAGTGCTCCAACACGAGTAATGCTAGTTCTCCAGCACGAGTACTACTAGTGCTCCAACACGAGTACTACTAGTGCTCCAACACGAGTGCTACCAATACTCCACCACGATTGCTACTAGTAGTCCAATACGAGTACTACTAGTGCTTCAATACGAGTACTACTATTGTTCCAACAGAATTACTATTAGTGTTCTAGCACGAGCACTACTAGTGCTCCACCACGAGTGCAACTAGTGCTCCACCACGATTGCTACTAGTGCTCCAACACGAGTACTAGTAGTTCTCAACACAATTACTACTAGTGCTCCAGCACGAGTACTACTAGTGCTCCAGCACGAGTACTATTAGTGTTATAAAACAAGTATTACTAGTACTCCACCACGAGTACTAATAGTGTTATGAAACAAGTACTAGTGCTCCATCACACGTACTACTAATGCTATTCCATGAGTACTGCTTTTTCTCCATCTCGAGTACTAGTATTGCTCAGCCACTAGTATTCCTAGTGCTTCACCACGAGTACTACTAGTCCTTCACTATGAGTACAATTAATGCTTCACTTCAAGTGCTGCAATTGCTCCTCCACGAGTGTCTATTAGTACTCAGTCATAAGTACTACTGGTGCTCTTCCAAGAGTACTACTAGTGCTCCACCATTAGAATTAGAATTGGTCCACCAAGAACACTACCAATGTTTTACGTAGGTGAATTCTGGAGATGTTTAAAGCTGTATTAAAATGCATGCAGATTATGTTGAATATTGCATTATTACTAAAACATTCTTTATACTTAAATTCCTAACAAATTTCATAAAGGAGTGCAGATAGAGAACTTAACATATGGTGTTCTTCATAACCAATCAGATAACTTCAAAACTAATGACCTTATCATAGTACCTGCAGTATAGTCGGCCACTATTGTTACACAAGCGCTTGAGAAAAGCGCTTGTGTAACAAATGTCGCTGTCTTGGTATCCAAAATCAAATTATAATCTTTCTACGTTAAACAGTTCTTACCACACATGATATAGTTGAGGTACACATTCTCCCATGTACAGGATGTGATAAATGCTACGTGGGTGAAACGACATGTGACATAAGTACTAGAATTCTAGAACATAAGTATGAATGCAGAACCAGCAATACATGCCTCTTCCATTAAGACCAACATACATTTCATGGGTGGAATGTTGCTAAACTCATTATTAAACATGATGACAGAAAGATAAAATGGCCAGGGCTAGTAGTCATCCAAACACCAGAGAACAGTACAACTCATCCTATGTGGATAAACACCTGGACATAACCTTTCGGGGTCCCTCCCTACCCCCACACCTAACCCTGGAATCTGACCGAGCAACATACATCGCCTGCACCACCTAAACCTTGCTGGATGGTGTGCAAAGTGGCAAGTAAGTGCGTCTGTAAGACCACAAAATAAAGCTTACTGTTGAGCAAAACGTTGTTCAATAAAGATTTCCTCTGCTGAAACTGTTTTTATGATATTGTTAATTGACGGCATTTGGGCTTTCGAACAAACACCCACTCTGCTGTGATATCATTGCTAACATCCTTTCTTCTGGGTTGTTATCACTGATAACACCCTCTCTCTTTTGCGTTATCACTGCTAATATCATCTTTCCTTTGTTATCACTGCACACATTATCTCCCCTACGTGACTACTGCTCACATCCTGTCTGGTGCGTTTTCACTGCAAACATTCCTTCTTCGGCGTTATCATTCTTGACATTTCTCTTCTATGTTATCACTGCTCAAATCCTCTCTCCTGTAGTATCACCATTGACATCCTCTCTCCCGCGTTATCACTGTTAACATCCTCTCTTCTGTGTTATCACTGCTAATATCATCCCCTCTATGTTGTAACTGTTAACATCATCTCTTCTGCGTTATCACTGCTAATATCATCCCCTCTATGTTGTAACTGTTAACATCATCTCTTCTGTGTTATCACTGCTAATATCATCCCCTCTATGTTGTAACTGTTAACATCATCTCTTCTGCGTTATCACTGCTAATATCATCCCCTCTATGTTGTAACTGTTAACATCCTATCTTCTGTCTTATCACTGTTAACATCTGTTGTATCACCGCTATCATCGTTTCTGTGTTTTTACTGTTAACATCATCTCTTCCATATTATCACTGCTAACATCGTCTCTCTTGCATTTTCATTGCGCTATCACTGCTAACGTCGACTCTTGTTGCTATCACTTTTATCATTTTCTCCCCTACATTATTTCTGCTAATTTCCCCTCGCAGTCGTTGTCACTGATAACATCCTCCGCGTGCGATATTACTGCTAACATGCTCTCTCCTACGTTATCAAAGTTAACTCCGTTTAATATCAGCTGCCGATAACAGTAGCTGATATTAACACTATCCCATCAGTAACAGGATGCTACTAACACTATTTTTGTTGCCAGAATTTTTTTGGCCCACGCCACTGCTGTTACTCGAGCATTATAATAGCACTACTGTTGTTATTATTTAAACATTTTTTTAACCTACTCTAGTTGCTCAAACTTTTCCTTAAGAGTGAAAGTGAGACTATAACGTAAACGAGAGTAATTCTCATTTACATGTATCACGCGCTTTTCGGTATTACAGTTAAAAAAAATCAGCTTTCCAGCAATTGCAAGATCGTTCAGATATCAGAATTGGAATCACTTGTATCGCTTGTATCACTCTAACGGCAAAATGCCGTTAGAGTGATACAAGCGACAGCGGAAAATCATGGTTCTCTCATGAAGGGTCCAGGAGCTATAGCCAGTATTATACAAAGTAATTAGTGGCACTGTGAGTCATTAGTGAAAAAAATCGTTGATGAGTGATAATGAGATGATTAAAATGAAGTGATTAAACAAGAGATGACTAAGATGAGTTGATTAAAATGAGTGATTAAAATGAGGTGATTAAACTGAAGTGATTGAAACGAGATGATTAAAATGAGTTGATTAAAATGAGGTGGTAATAATGAAGCGATTAATATGAGGTGATTCAACTGAAGTGATTGAAGTTGTGTAGAGGATTTTGAATCGTCATCTAATCTGGTACTTAGAAATGAAAGTTTGTATAACTTTGATACAGTTTGGGTTCTACAAGTTCCGGTAGACAAGTGACCCCTTGGTTCTGCTGTTTGGGAACATGCTCTACCAAAACCCTTCATTCTTCGGTGGATTTCTTTGATTTGGAGAAATCTGGTTACACAACAGGAAAAGTGTCCTCAGACTCTAGGACTGCATAGCTGACTTCCGTTTGTTCAACTGTTTCTGCCTAACAGTTCTTCGAAGGTGAGGGTTGGTTCTTGCTACTCACAGGAGGTTCCCTCTAAGGAGGGAGGTCATTCAGGACTGCATTGTTTTATAGTAGCCATGGATAGTGCAGTTAGTGCTATTCCTTATGGACTGTGCAGTCAGTGTTGTCTCTGACGGACTCAAGGCCTTACTGGATATGGATACTCTTGCATAGTAGTGGCCATAGTATGTGGATGCTCAGAGTCTACTTCTTTCATCAGCTTCATGCAGAAATGGTCAATATCATTGCGTGGGCTGCGTCTACATGGAAGGCAGTGGTTGTTCTTACCCTGTCCCTGGTGTGACAGCCTGCTCGCATATGAGGAATAGGTGACATTCTTGGGAATAACTTTTTGTCGGGGCCTAACGTGGACTTCCATCTATAGAAGTTCACTGTGGAAGCTCTGTAGGTGCTAGACATTTTTAAGGAGGGTCTTCCATCGTCCCTTCGCAGACAGATAGGCAGACCATGTTCTACCTCTATTGGGTCATAAGTCATTTCCGGCTAGATTATGGCTGCGAGATCTACTAATCATCCACCTCTTCCCTGCTACTCCTACCAGATCCTTACCCTCAAGTAGGGGTTAATCCTCTAAGTTGACTCTAGTCAGCTTCTCTTGGATCTCCACTCTGAGGAGCTATGCTTGTGCTGTTTGTTTTGGATGTGGCTTACGCCATCTGATGCAATGGTCTTGATGGTGTAGAGAGGAGGATCCTTTGCATTTTATGTGAGGCTTCCTGTGCCAGTTCGTTTTCAGTTGGAAGCTACTCACCTGGATTGTGGCCGTCATACGTCTGCGGTCAGTGAGGATGGATTCTCTCCCTGCCCTTCTTGGACAGTCCCAAAAGTACTTCTTTGTAAGAAGTGAATGGGGACCCGACCTCCAGTGGTAATGACTTTGGGTTGCTTTTTCTATGAATGGCTTTACTCATGCTTCTAGGGCATAGGTGTCTACTGAAGGGTTAATTAAATATACCAACCTTCTTCTTAGTACGATACACGACTGTTGAAATTTTGAAACAGATCAGAGGAGCCTGCCTCCATTTATCACACGGAAACAAACTTTGAGACCTAAGTTTCCTCGAGGTAGTGTTCTAAAGAAAGTGGATAAATAAAACTGGGATAGATGGGATCAGGACAGAAGTGCAATTGGGAGATATAGTGTTGGACTGGTTGACGTATTTATTCTATATATGTATGTAAGGGGAGAAGGTACATAGGGATTGGCAGAGAGCCTGCATACTGTAGTACTCTTGTATAAGGAGGAAAGGGGATAAAATAGGATGTAAGAATTATAGAGGAATAAGCTTTTTGGGTATACCTGGTAAAGTGTATGTCAGAGCTGGTATTGAAAGAATAATGAGTGAGACAGAGAGTAGGGCTGCAGAAGAATAAGGAGGTTTCAGGAAGGGTAGGCGATGTATAGACCAAGTGTTTGCAATGAATCACATACGTGAATAATACCTGAATATAGATAAGGAAGTTTTATTGCATTTATCGACTTAGAAGAGGCATATGATAAGTAGGATATGGGGGCAATTTGGCAGATGTTTCCACTGTATGGACTAAGCAGAATAAGGCGGTCAGAGCATCAAAAAATATAGGTAGTGAGAGACTCAATATCAGATTGGAGGTAGGGAGTATGGAAGAAGTAAATATGTTGAGATGTTTTAGAGTGCACGTGTGTCTGTCGGTTGATGTTTCTAGGAGAGATGAGGCGAACCATAGAAATGGCGCAACAGGGAAAAGGTGGGTAGTGTATTGAGGCATATGTGGAGACAAAAGACTTCATTCATGGAGGCAAAGAGGGGACTATACCAGAGTACATTGGTACCAGTACTGTTGTAGGTGTGAGAAATGGTTTTTGAATGCTGCAGAGAGAAGAAAGTGGCTCTGGAAGCAGTGTAAATGTCGTTTTTAAGTACAATATGTGGTGTAAATATTATGCAGAGAATTCAGAGTTCGGAGATTAGGAGGCGAGGAGTTACCAAAGGTATTATCTAGAGTGATGAGGAGTTGCTAAAGTGGTTTGGACATTTAAAGATGAAGGAGAAAAATAAAATGACTAAGAAAGCGAGTATATCTAGAGAGGAGGGATGGAGGGGTAGGGGTCGTCCTAGGAAATGCTGGAGGGAGGGGAGGGTCCAGGAAGTTTTGAGTGCTATCGACTTAGACATCCAAAAGGCTTGTGTGAATGTGTTAGATATGAATGAATGGAGATAAGTTGTTTTCAGATGTTTCGGAATGAAGTGGTTCAGGGTAAACCAGTTAGCCGAGCTTGATTCCTGGAGGTGGAAATCACAGTGCATGCACTCTGAAGGAGGGTGTGGATGGTGAGGGTTGGAGTTCCATGTGAACTATAATGTCAGCGCACTTCTCGCAAGATACTGAATGACAGGGAAAATATTTTTTTTTTCAATTTCGGGTCACCATATCCTGGTATGAGATGGCAGGAGTGTTGGAGTGTCTAACATTGTTGCCTGCACGCACAAGAAACTTAATGGGTACTATCCTGGCAGTAAGATGCATGAGCCATTTAATACTAAAGCCGTTCAGAAGAAGTAAAGTGATATGCATACAACAAGATTTATTGTGTATAAAAATTTCGAATTATTTTACACATGAAAAATTAGAGCTATACACTTCAATTCATTCACCAGCGACATTGAATTAGGAGGCACCATTGTTGAATGTTTGAAGTTACGTCACACAGGGTTTTGTAAGTTATTCCTCAATGCTGGGAATGGGATCAGCAACTTTGGTCATAGGACATGTAAACATGTCAACCGTTCATTGAATTTGGTCCACGTTACCGTGCACAAGCATTGAAACCTTGAAGCCGATTGAATGAGACATTCTCGAGTTTTGAAAATCAACTCAGAAGGTTAGAGGAAAAAATAGAAAATATCAAACAGCCTCTTAAAGGTGTTCCTTCAGGAATACCTAATAATAATATTAATAGTAATAATAATAATAATAATAATAATAATAATAATAATAATAATAATAATAATAATAATAATAATAATAATAATAATAATAATAATTATTATTATTATTATTATTATTATTATTATTATTATTATTATTATTATTATTATTATTATTATTATTATTATTAACAAAACAATGATAATAATAACAATAATAATAATAATAATAACAACAATAATAAAAGTAGTAGACTGGCAAAGAGCAACTACCCAAAGCAGTACTACTGTCCTACCAAATACGTGTGAAACGGAAATCTATAATTGTTTTACACAATGGTAGGAATTTTGGTGTCTTTTTGTTTCTGTCTCATAAACACGCAGGAAGACAGGTACGTCTTGCTTCTTCTACTTACGCTTAGGCACGCGACATTTACTACATGTACACGTATATGTATACACACCGACCTCAATTTTCTTCTATTTTTCTAAATAGTTCTTGTTCTTTTATTTCCATTTATTTCCATAGGGAAGTGAAAAAGAATATATCTTCCGTAAGCCATGCATGTCTTATGAGGCGACTAAAATGTCGGAAGCAATGGGATAGTAACCCCTTCTCCTTTATAAATTACTAAAATTAAGAAGAAAAACTTTTTGAAGTTGGGATGTTTGACTGTGCATTGATGTAGTGCAGGTGATAAGAAAAAGATAATTGGCAATGTTATGAATGAAAAGAAGTTGGATGTCGTAGCTCTAAGTGAAACAAAGCTGAAGTGGGTAGGGGAGTTTCAGTGGGGAGAAAAAAATGGAATTAAATCGGGAGTATCTGAGAGAGTTAGTACTAAGGAAGGCGTTGCAATAATGTTGAAGGATCGGTTATGGAAGGAGAAGAGGAAATGTAAATGTATAAATTTAAGGATTATGTGGATTAAAATAAGGATCTGAAGTGAAAAGTTGGTCATAATAAGTGTGTATGCACCTGGAGAAGAGAGGAGTGTAGTGGAGAGAGAGAGGGATTTTGAGAGATATTAAGCGAGTTCAGAAACTTTTGAACCAAGTGAAAGGTAATACATATCTTAAGAAAAAACATAAATATGTATAAAAGGTATGATATAGGGAGTAATGACAGTAGTTAGTTTGGCTGTGTATTGGTAGATAAAAGACTGATGGGTAGACTTCAGGATGTACATGTTTATAGAGAGACCACAGATATATGAGATCATTATTTAGTTGTAGCTACAGTGGGAGTAAAAGGTAGATGGAATACAAAGAGAATGGAATCAGCAAGTAAGAGAGAAGTGATGGTTTATAAACTACAGGAGGAGGCAGTTATGATAATATATAAACAACTATTGGAGGATGGATGGACTAGTGAAAGTATAGGCGATGAGGCTGAAGAGGTATTGTGTAGAATGTATTATTACAGCGTTCAGAAGTTTGTAGTTACAGGAAAGTGGGTGCGGGAGGGAAGAAGAGCGATTGGTGGAATGAAGAGGTAAACAGAGTAGTAAAGGAGGAAAAAGTTAGCATATGAGAGGTTTTAACAAAGTAGAAGTGATACAAGGCTGGAGGAGTATATGGAAATAAAATGAGAGGTTAAGAAAGTGGTGATGGAATGTAAAGGAAAGCAAATGAGAGAGTGGGTGGGATGCTATCAACAAATTTTGTTGAGAAAAAGAAAAAAAATTGGAGTCGCTTAATGAGTCGAGATAGCGTAGGGAACGAATGGATTTGGCAAATAAAAATGGGAGAGGAGAGTTATCAAATGGAGAGTTAGAGGTATTGGGAAGACTGAGGGAATATTTCGAGGAACTGTAGAATGTTGATGAAGATAGGGATGCTGTAATTTCGTGCACTGGGTAGGGAGGTATAACATTTAGTAGGAGTGAAGAGGAGTCAGTTTTGAGTGTGGAGGAACTGTGTGAGACAGTGGGCAGAATGAAAGAAGGGTAAAACAGCTGGGATTGATGGGATAATGACAGAAATGTTAAAAGCAGGTGAGGATATAGTTTTGGAATGGTTCGTGCTTTTATTTAATAAATGTATGGAAGAAGGTAACGTACCTAGGGATTGGCAGAGGGTGTGTATGAAAGCAAAGAGGACAAAAGAGAGTGTAAAAATTATAGAGGATTAAGGCTGTAGAGTATATCTGGTAAAGCGTATGATAGAATTATTATTGAAAGAATTAAGATTAAAATGAAGAGTAGAATCGCAGATGAACAAGGAGACTTCAGGAATTGTAGGGGTGTGTAGACTAAGTGTTTACAATTTATGTAGCATTTATGAATTTGGAAAAGGCGTATGATAGGGTAGATAGGGGGATAATGTGGCAGATGTTAGATTTGTATGAAATAAGAGGCAGGTTACTGAAAGTAATGAAGAGTTTTCTCCAGGATAATGAGGCTCATTTTAGAGCATGTAGGAGAGAGGGAGATTATTTCCCAGTAAAAGCAGGCTTTAGACAGGGATGTGTGATGTCACCGTGGTTGCTCATTGAGTGGTGCACTGAAGAGTCTATGAGACAAAGAACGTTAGCCATGGAAGCAAAGAGGGGAATGTATGACAGTATACTTATACCAATGCTCTTATATGGGTGTGAAGCATAGGTGATGAATGTTGCAACAAGGAGAAGGACTGAGGCAATGGAGATGTTGTGTCTGAGGGCAATGTGTGGTGTGAATATAATGCAGAGAGTCTGTAGTTTATAAATTAAGAAGAGGGGTGGGATTACTAAAAGCATTATCCAGAGAGCTGAGGAGTTCTTGAGGTGGTTCGGACATTTAGAGAGGGTGGAACCAAATAGAATGGTTTAGAAAGCATGTAATTCTGTAATGGAAGGAAGGCGGGGTAGGGGTTTGCCTAGGAAATGTTGGACGTAGGTGGTAAATGTTTTGTGTGTGAAGGGCTTGGACTTCCAGCAGGCGTGCATGAGCATGTTAGATAGGAGTGAGTGGAAATGAATGGTTTTCATGACTTGACGTGCTGTTGGAGTGAGAGCAAGGTAGCATTTATATAAGGATTCTGGGTAACTGGCAAGCCGGACATGAGTCCTGGAGGTGGAAAGTACAGTGCCTGAGCTCTGAAGGACAAGTGTTGATGGTGCAGTTCTTTAACTGTAGTGTAGGCGCACCTCTAGCAAGACAGTGACAGAGAGAAGGATGAAGAAAGTTTTCTTCTTCTCTTTTGGGTCTTCCTGCCTCGGTGGGAAACGGCTGATATATTAATATAAATACAAGGAATAATAATAATAATAATAATAATAATAATAATAATAATAATAATAATAATAGACGAGAAAGTGTGCCTGTTTTAGTATCGGACTCAGAATGTTTTTTTTTTTTTTAGATATAAAATTCTCACACTCCATTTAGAATTTCAAAGCCTGACTCTCCTCTCCTCCAAGAGCAGGAGTCTTAACACGTGAAGACTTTAAGCGCTTCCTATTTCTCTCCTTCCTGAGATAATTTGCATTGTGCGTGAAACTTAGTTACCAATTAATCCTGCTAAATTAATCACCGAGGAATGCTTTGAGCCCGAGACAGGTGAGAGAGAGAGAGAGAGAGAGAGAGAGAGAGAGAGAGAGAGAGAGAGAGAGAGAGAGAGAGAGAGAGAGAGAGAGAGAGAGAGAGAGAGAGAGAGAGAGAGGGAGAGAGAGAGAGAGAGAGAGAGAAGAGAGAGAGAGAGAGAGAGAGAGAGAGAGAGAGAGAGAGAGAGAGAGAGAGAGAGAGAGAGAGAGAGAGAGAGAGAGAGAGAGAGAGACAGACAGACAGACAGACAGACAGACAGAGACAGACAGACAGAGGGAGAGGAAGAGGGAGAGGGAGAGGGAGATAAGAAAGGGTAATGAAAAATGTGGAAGGTGACAGAGGAATTAATGATGGGAGGGGAGAAGAAAGAGGGGAAAAGGAGGGTGGGAGGGAGGAGGAATAGGAAGAGGGAAGGAGGAGGAGACGCACCTGAGTCCGGTGTCAAGAGTTTTCCTACTCTTGCAGAGGCCAGGCTTTTCTGTTGAGTGCCAGGTCAACCGAGCTTTTGTTGTTGTTTACAGCTCACTGACCCATATATCCATCACAGTCTGGTTGACCAAACACTTGGCAGAGGTAGTCATCCAGTTTCCTCTTAAAGACTTCTACACTTGTTCTGTCAGTATGTCTGACCTCTGCTGGTGGTAGCAGGTTCAGTGACCACGGCTCAAGGATGTTAATACAGTGATTTCTCATTGTGGTCGTGGAGCCCCTGCTGTTCACTTAACTTATTTTACACTTTCTTTCGTATCTTTCTCTCCAGTACATTACTAAGGAACTGCGTGGGTTTAAGAGTAGGCCATCAAGTATTTTCCATTTATACATTATCATGTATGCCTTCCTCCCTCATCTCCAGTTTACATATTCCGTATCTGTGGTGTTTCTAGAAGTTTAAACGTTTTATTTCCATTATGAAGCCAGTAAATGATCTCTGCGTCTGTTCCAGCTCTTATATCTCTTTTGCCGTGAAGAGAACCATCAACACCGAAGAAAACTCTCAGTGAGAGAGTACAGGTACTTGAATAATTTCACCATTAGCATTGTTTAACTCATTATCCACTCTGATATTTTTCTTACTTTTGTAAGATTTGCCTTGAGTTCTCTAAATGATGAGTTTGCTGACACATTACACCCAGGTCCTTAACATCTTCCTTACATTCTAATATGTGGTTATATGCTTTATACACACTGCCCTTTTTGAGTTCTTCACTTTTTCCATTTCTACGCAGCTGGTATTTGTCACCATATTATTTACTACTGCCAACGGAAAACTTTACATATCATCTTGCAGTTTTTCTGTGTCTTCTATTGAGGTGAGTTTCATGCTTATTTTGTTGTCTTCCACAAGTGACTATTCAATGCTGCGACTAATATTGTTATCTATAAGTGCCATGAAGAAGAGGAAAGAGAAAAGGTGCTAGGACTAACCACTGGAACACTGAGCTGAGCTTTTTACTTTGCTAAGAATAGATTTTTTGTTTACTGCTACTAGATATTCACTTTTTCTGATGAATATATTACAAAATTAAATATTTGTTTGCCTACTTTTCCCGTCAGACTTACTGACCTAATTTCAGGTGCTGTCATTCTATCATGACTCTTCTCAGGATCCTTCGAGACATCCCTCCAGAACTGTAGATCATGTTTGCATTAATTTTTTTCAAACACCTTGATCTTGTCATAATGTTTTAGTAGATCAAGAATGCATGATTATCCTATTTTAAAACCATATTGGTTTCAGGTTTAACGTCTCATCATCCTTCCACAGAATTTCATAATAAGAGTGAATGAGAGAAGGAAGGAGTGAGGGAATGCGTGAGGGAGGGAGTATACCTGGAGTATATCTGGACAGGGTTTCGGGGGGCAACGCCCCCGTGACCCAGTCTGAGATTAGGCCACATGATGGAACAGGGACTGATCAACCAGGCTGTTACTGCTGCCGCACGCAAACTGACGTACGAACCACAGTGCAGCTAGTCAGATACTGCATTTAGGTGCCCGTCCAGTGTCTTCTTGAAGACAGCCAGGGGTCTATTGATAATCCCTCTTATGTATGCTGGGAGGCAGTTGAACAGTCTTGGGCCCCGGACACTTATTGTGTTGTCTCTCAGTGTATTCGTGGCGCCCCTGCTTTTCACTGGGGGAATGTTGCATCTTCTGCCGAGTCTTTCGCTGTCATAAGGCGTGAGTTTCGTGTGCAAGTTTGGTAATAATCCCTCTAGGATTTCCAAGTGTATATTATCATGTATCTTTCTCGCCAGCATTCCAGGAAATACAAATCAAGGGACTTCAACCGTTCCCAGTAATTTAGGTGCTTTATCGTACTTAAGTGTGCATTGAAAGTTTTTTACACACTCTCCAGGTCAGCAATTTTGCCTGCCTTGAAGGGGACAGTTAATGTACAGCAATATTCCAAAGAGAGAACAAGCGATTTGAAGAGAATCATCATGGGCTTGGCTTCCCTAGTTTTGAAGGATCTCATTATCCATCCCATCATTTTTCTAGCCGATGCGGTAGATACATTGTTGTGGTCTTTGAAAGCGAGATCCTCTGACATTATCACTCCCAGGTCCTTCACATCACTTTCTCGCTCTATTGTATGGTTAGAATTTGTTGTATACCCTGATACAGTTTTAATTTCCTCAAGTTTTCCTTATCTGAATATTTGTAAATTCTCTTAATTGAAATTCATAGTGTTTTGAGTTGCCCATTTGAAGATTTGGATGATGTTCGCTTGGAGTCATGTGGTGTCTTCAATGGAGGACACTGTCATGGCAATTCGGGTGTCATATGCAAGGGAAGACACGGAGCTATGGCTTACATCTCTGTCTATGTCGGTTATGATTATGAGGAATAGGATGGGAGCGAGTACTGTGCCTTGTGGAACATAACTTTTTACCGTAAGTGCCTCAGACTTTACTCTGTTTAATATTACTCTTTGCGTTCAATTTGTTAGGAATTATAGATCCATCTACCAACTTTTCCTGTTATTCCTTTATGACGCATTTTGTGCGCTGTTACACAGTGGTCGTTCTTGTCTAAGGCTTTCGCAAATTCTGTGTATACCACATCTGCATTTTGTTCATCTTTCATAGCATCCAGGACCTTGTTATAGAAGTCCAGTAGCTGTGACAGGCAGGAGCGACCTGCTCTAAACCTGTGTTTCCCTGGGTTGGGCAATTGATGGATCTCTAGGTGGTTGGCGATCTTGCCTCTTAGAACCCTTTCGAAGATTTATATGATATGGGATGTTAGTGCTATCGGTCAGTAGTTCTTTGCAATTACTTTACTGCCACCTTTGTAGAGTGGGGCTATGTCTGTTGTTTTTAGAGAGTGTGAGATGACCCCATTGTCCATGCTCCCTCTCCATAGAATGCTGAAGGCAGGTGACAGGGACCTGTTGCAGTTCTTGATGACCACTGAGTTCCATGAGTCCAGGAATGGCACAGAGTGCATGGGTTTGCCATTTATTGCCTTTTCAAAGTCATGTGAGTTAGGATAATATCTGACATTTTTGAGATGACCAAATTTTGGGTCTCAGTCATAAAGAATTCATTTAGATTGTCGACCCTTATATATATATATATATATATATATATATATATATATATATATATATATATATATATATATATATATATATATATATATATATATATATATATATATATATATATATATATATAAAGAGAGTAGTAAGGGAGAAAAAGTTAGCATATGAGAAGTTTTTACAAAGTAGAAGTGATGCAAGGAGGGAAGAGTATATGGAGAAAAAGAGAGAGGTTAAGAGAGTGGTGAAGCAATGTAAAAAGAGAGCAAATGAGAGAGTGGGTGAGCTGTTATCAACAAATTTTGTTGAAAATAAGAAAAAGTTTTGGAGTGAGATTAACAAGTTAAGGAAGCCTAGAGAACAAATGGATTTGTCAGTTAAAAATAGGAGAGGAGAGTTATTAAATGGAGAGTTAGAGGTATTGGGAAGATGGAGGGAATATTTTGAGGAATTGTTAAATGTTGATGAAGATAGGGAAGCTGTGATTTCGTGTATAGGGCAAGGAGGAATAACATCTTGTAGGAGTGAGGAAGAGCCAGTTGTGAGTGTGGGGGAAGTTCGTGAGGCAGTAGGTAAAATGAAAGGGGGTAAGGCAGCCGGGATTGATGGGATAAAGATAGAAATGTTAAAAGCAGGTGGGGATATAGTTTTGGAGTGGTTGGTACAATTATTTAATAAATGTATGGAAGAGGGTAAGGTACCTAGGGATTGGCAGAGAGCATGCATAGTTCCTTTGTATAAAGGCAAAGGGGATAAAAGAGAGTGCAAAAATTATAGGGGGATAAGTCTGTTGAGTGTACCTGGTAAAGTGTATGGTAGAGTTATAATTGAAAGAATTAAGAGTAAGACGGAGAATAGGATAGCAGATGAACAAGGAGGCTTTAGGAAAGGTAGGGGGTGTGTGGACCAGGTGTTTACAGTGAAACATATAAGTGAACAGTATTTAGATAAGGCTAAAGAGGTCTTTGTGGCATTTATGGATTTGGAAAAGGCGTATGACAGGGTGGATAGGGGGGCAATGTGGCAGATGTTGCAAGTGTATGGTGTAGGAGGTAGGTTACTGAAAGCAGTGAAGAGTTTTTACGAGGATAGTGAGGCTCAAGTTAGAGTATGTAGAAAAGAGGGAAATTTTTTCCCAGTAAAAGTAGGCCTTAGACAAGGATGTGTGATGTCACCGTGGTTGTTTAATATATTTATAGATGATGTTGTAAGAGAAGTAAATGCGAGGGTCTTGGCAAGAGGCGTGGAGTTAAAAGATAAAGAATCACACACAGGGTGGGAGTTGTCACAGCTGCTCTTTGCTGATGACACTGTGCTCTTGGGAGATTCTGAAGAGAAGCTGCAGAGATTGGTGGATGAATTTGGTAGGGTGTGCAAAAGAAGAAAATTAAAGGTGAATATAGGAAAGAGTAAGGTTATGAGGATAACAAAAAGATTAGGTGATGAAAGATTGAATATCAGATTGGAGGGAGAGAGTATGGAGGAGGTGAACGTATTCAGATATTTGGGAGTGGACGTGTCAGCGGATGGGTCTATGAAAGATGAGGTGAATCATAGAATTGATGAGGGAAAAAGAGTGAGTGGTGCACTTAGGAGTCTGTGGAGACAGAGAACTTTGTCCTTGGAGGCAAAGAGGGGAATGTATGAGAGTATAGTTTTACCAACGCTCTTATATGGGTGTGAAGCATGGGTGATGAATGTTGCAGCGAGGAGAAGGCTGGAGGCAGTGGAGATGTCATGTCTGAGGGCAATGTGTGGTGTGAATATAATGCAGAGAATTCGTAGTTTGGAAGTTAGGAGGAGGTGCGGGATTACCAAAACTGTTGTCCAGAGGGCTGAGGAAGGGTTGTTGAGGTGGTTCGGACATGTAGAGAGAATGGAGCGAAACAGAATAACTTCAAGAGTGTATCAGTCTGTAGTGGAAGGAAGGCGGGGTAGGGGTCGGCCTAGGAAGGGTTGGAGGGAGGGGGTAAAGGAGGTTTTGTGTGCGAGGGGCTTGGACTTCCAGCAGGCATGCGTGAGCGTGTTTGATAGGAGTGAATGGAGACAAATGGTTTTTAATACTTGACGTGCTGTTGGAGTGTGAGCAAAGTAACATTTATGAAGGGATTCAGGGAAACCGGCAGGCCGGACTTGAGTCCTGGAGATGGGAAGTACAGTGCCTGCACTCTGAAGGAGGGGTGTTAATGTTGCAGTTTAAAAACTGTAGTGTAAAGCACCCTTCTGGCAAGACAGTGATGGAGTGAATGATGGTGAAAGTTTTTCTTTTTCGGGCCACCCTGCCTTGGTGGGAATCGGCCAGTGTGATAATAAATAAAAATAAATATATATATATATATATATATATATATATATATATATATATATATATATATATATATATATATATATATATATATATATATATATATATGTCGTGCCGAATATGTAAAACTGGTCAGTTAGTAAGAACTCATTTAAAATTAAGTCCTTTCTGAAATTTTCTCATATATGTTTAAAGATATATTTTTTTCATTAATGCTAATGTAAAAAATTTTTAATTTTGCACCAAAAGAATCTTAGAAATCTTACCTAACCTTATTATAACAAGAATAATTTATTTTAGCCTAACCCAACTAAATATATTTTAAATTTGTTTACAGTAATTTAATACTAAACAAACACAGTGAAATATATTTTTCTTGTTAGGTTCAGAATGATTTTGGCGAAATTATTGCATACACAAATTTTCACTTGTCTTATATGGCAAGATGAGCGTTGCCATTTAAGCCAAGATAGCAAGTTCTGCCTATTCGGCACGACATATATATATACATATATATATACATATATATATACATATACATATATATATATACATATATATATATATATACATATGTATATATATACATATACATATATATATATATATACATATATATATATATATATATATATATATATATATATATATATATATATATATATATATGCAAAACAACCACTGTGAAAGAGTAGTGAAATTCAAGGCGCTTTCGTGACTACTCACATTACCAAGGAACAATGTGAGTACTCACGAAAGCGCTTGGAATTTCACTACTCTTTCACAGTGGTTGTTTTACATGTTTTAAAATCACCTGTTTACTGTGATCTTATTGCATATATATATATATATATATATATATATATATATATATATATATATATATATATATATATATATATATATATATATATATATATATATATATATATATATATATATATATATATATATATATATATATATATATATATATATATATATATATATATATATATATATATATATATATATATATATATATATATATATATATATATATATATATATATATATATACCATGGTCTTGTGTGCCGTAAATCCGAGGGAAAGATTGCAAGACATGAGGAGGTTAATAACATTATCAAGAGGAGCCTCACAACAGCTGGATGCCCAGCAGTAAGGGAGCCACCCCAACTATGCAGATCTGATGGCAGCCAGAAGCGTCCAGATGGTATCACCCTTCAAGCCTGAACAGATGGGAAGCAGGTGGTGTGGGACTATACATGTGCATCTACCTTGGCTGATACCTATCTCCAATACACCAAGGAGGAAGGAGGGGCAGCTGCCAGCTTCAGGGAGTCCCAAAAGTCAAGAAAATATGGAGAACTTGCCCATCATTATATGTTTGTTCCCATAGGCTCAGAGACCCTTGGCTCATGGGGAAAGAGTGCATCTAAATTCCTTAAGGAGCTGGAAAAAGACTCATCAGGGTAACTAGGGATCCCAGGGCAGCTAGTTTTCTGTTCCAGCGGCTCAGTGCGGCTGTTCAAAGGGGTAATGCCTGCTGTATTTTGGGCACACGCCCCAGCTCTGAGGAGCTGGATGAGATTTTCGCCTTATAATCGGTGATACACACGTAACAACATGTACCTTATATGCCACCTTTATATCAACAATGTATCTCTTAAATCTTCTGTACCATATTATGTAATAAAATATTTCTATTGGTAAAAAAAATATATACTAAAAGATGGGGTGGTAGGGGAAGTGGAATATTCAAACGGCTTCAGGAAGAAATCCAAATATTCTTCCTTGAAGCCTTTTTATTATATATATATATATATATATATTATATATATATATATATATATATATATATATATATATATATATATATATATATATATATATATATATATATATATATATATATATATATATATATATATATATATATATATATATATATATATATATATATATGTATATATTAAAGGTACCACCTCTAGAAGTGGAGTCGCGACCCTAATCCTCAGAGAAGAGAATAAATGTACCTCAGGGAAAACTCAAGGTTGTCACCGGAGTTGTTTGAATATTTTCTTCTCCCACCACCCGCTATATTCTATATTCTATTTGAATTTTTATTAATAGACAGAATACACTGACAGAAAACACAAACATTAACACATTGGCAAAATATATCAAAGATTACGAATCTCCTCCAGCTTCTCCGAAGCCGGATGCGAGCCCAGTATGCAGCAATCATTTGCCCTCTGGATGACCACGCTGAGGCGCTGGAAAACGAAAGTGTCTGCCTTGGGTCCCTGGTGGTGTCGATGAGTCTGGAACCCAGTTCTTTAAAGAAACGTGTTGCATTTTTTCCCCATGATCCCAAAGTCTGTGATCCCATTGGGACAAATCGATATTGTTGGCCTATGTCCCTGTACTTGCCATTCTTTTACTCCTCCCAGTGATCAGCAGCTCCTTTCTGTTGCTGGACGCTGTAATGGATGTATGCGGCAGCCAGCGTTGACACACGGGTATAATGCCATTCTAAGAGCTTGCCATTCTTCCGAGGATGGTGATCCCGTCATTGTGGTTTGCTAGGTTGTGGGTATTGTTGGCTGCTAGAGATCGGGGCTCTCTCTCAGCTGGCCATCCAGCTGTAGCAATGCTTCTCTTTATGATGTTGTTGACTTCATTGTGTCTCGCATGCCAACCTATGGTTTTGGAAGAGTTAAGACCATGTAGACCATATTGGTTGGCTTGCGCATCGCCGCAAATACACGTATATTTTGTGTGAAGTGGAGCAGCAAGGCGGAGAGCCACTGCAATACGGAGGGTCTTAGGATCGAGGTGTGTTCCAATTGCCGAAAAGGGAACTATTTGGAGGAAGTCCCCAGAGTGATGTGCACTCACAGCTTGGAGACTGGCAGTCTCCCTGTCTGATGTTACAGCCCTAAGTATGTTGGCAAGTAGCTTTTCAGCGATGGGGCCATCCCAACTTGACTGTTTGTAGGCCAGTGCTGAACTAGGTTTTGGTGTTGGAGCAGCGAGAGTCTCCCATTCAATGATGGCACTGGCGTAGCTAGTGGCCTGTATTCCTGCTGAGTCACTGAGGGAAAATTCATTAGATAGGAGTAGTGAAAGTATGAATGCATGGTGGTGGTAATTTGTTGGGCAGTCTGCTTGTTCAGTTAGGGTGGGTGCATAGTTCCAGCTATCCTTCCCCCTTCTGCACCTGGTGAGAGGTGAGGAGTTCGTCTCCGACCTGTGGTGAGTCAATGAGTCTGGTGGCTCCCATCGAATCTAAGTATTCGTTCCGCTCCTGTCTAATTTTTAATGTTTTTGGGATTAAGTTGGCCTTAAGAGTTTCACTTTTATTTAGGGTTTTAGACTTAAATTTATTCATGCCTTGTTTTGAATTTGCAGTTATGTCTTTTTTCTAATCCTCACCATTTCTTTTAATGGCTGTAAGCCTATCATGTGAGTGATTTATTGAGCGGTGTGTAACTGTATTTTTTCTTCAGTATAGCCTTGATTGTCGGTTCAGGTCATCCAGCTCATGCAGTATTAAGATAAGGACATCAGTGACCTGGCAAAGATCAGGAGACATCACCTGCCCCTCTCTACTTACACTGGTCCCCCCACACCTCACATTGCCGACCACCCAGTCAGCTACACACCATTCAAGCCGCCTTCTCCCAGTTGTAACGACACCAGCGTTCATGGTGGCTCTTGACTGGCTATTTAACTTCTTCAACATTATTGTGGTGATCTGAGGATCAGTCAACCTCTCCTCGGCAGAATATATAAACATGTTGGGGACACCGTCGACTGTCTAGTCACGGCCAGCTGCGACCCCCCCCCAATCATCAACAACGGCTTGGTATTCCAGAACAATTCAGAGCTATGTACCCAGAACATCAGCAAGGCGCCATTCTACACTACCTGACATCATTGTGTACATATTAGCTGTGGATCACTAATTATTTATATATGTCGTTTTACATTTTTCTTAAAGTAGGATTAATTTCATGTTTAATTGTTTTATATTATTTTCTGATGTTTATTATAATAAAACTGTTGATCTTACAATGTTATTATTGAATTTTTTATATTTTTATTTCCATAAGGAGGAGCCAGCCTTGTCAAATGCTCTCTGAGGGTCTGACAGGGTAGAGAGAACCTTCACAGTTCTGTATTCCTGCTGAGTTACTTAGGTTGTCTGGAAGAGTTTCTTTTAAACTCGTTTAATGCTATGGAAGAGGATAGGAAACCTGGCAGGGCAATCTAGGAGGATTTGCGTACTCCCAGCCCCCCTAAGCCTGAATGGAAGTGAGGCTTGCAACCACTGGCCGTCTTCGAGGGAAAGATACAATACAATCTCTAGCATGGTCTTTAGGAGGGAGTCATATTCCTTGAATTTCGGACTGCTGAAGGCTGGGCAGCATCTCAGCAAGCAGGTAAGTTTCGGGACCGACAGGCACCTGGTGAGTAGGTAGAAGGCATATGTGTATCGATGTCTTTCATCCTGCCTTCCATCCTCCTGAGGTCTGAGATTTTTTTTTTCTAGGATCAAATCAGTGGCACTGGGCCCAAAGAAGAGCACCAAGGAGAGTGATGTCGGTTGGATCAATGGCTCGTGCTCCTGGTAAAATAGCACTAATATTCTGGATCATCTGTCGATTGGTAGAAACTATTTCACATTTAGTGGGGTTTAAAGATAGACCCAGGCTCTCTCCCATGTCTTTAATTTTTCTAATGGAGAGATTCTGTAGTGCAAGCTGGGCACCGTTATCCTAGAACCAGATACTGAGATCACTGGAGAGTGCTTCTGTGACTTCCATGATGACCAGATAGATTAGAAAGGGGTCGAGAGGGTACCCCTGTTGCACGCCCTCACAGGAGTCAATTTCATGGTCCTCAAACAATAGTTTGGAAGTCACACTATAACACGATTCTATGAAGGGATAGAGGGAAGGGACGTGTCTAGAAACTGCTTGGAGAACAGCATCCCTTCTAGCTAAGTTGAAAGCGTTGGCTTTTTCATCTGACATGTTGATATACTCATGCGTGCTGTATGGGCAGCTGCTTCACAACCTTGTTGATCACCAAAATCGACCTGAGTTGGTTTCAACATTGCAGCAGCCTCTTGACTCACACTTCTTACTGCAGCCTTGGCAACTAGACGCCGACGGGTGCTGCTCACTGCAATGGACCTGATTCCTCTATCCTTATTCCAGAAAGCACACAATGAGGCACCAAAGAAAATGGGTCTAATGGCCTCCGGGACACTGCCAGCCAGGCACACAATGAAAAATTTTCTGAGTTCAGATAGCAACCTCTCTGCAACATCACCAAGTGCTGGATTGAGCATTTGTTTCAAGTTTTGTGGCCTAAACCGGTGAAACCTCCTGCTGAGCTCTGTGGAAATGACATAGCAGCTTCATACACATCAGCATCCTGTAAGGTTAAATGCTCTTCACCTGCTGCAATGTCAGGGAGGTCAATGTTGGTACTGGGAGCCCTGTGTGGATGTTTGTCCTTCAGAGTTTGTGCTGTAATGAAGTCCTAAGGAGCGACAGTATCCTCACTGGTTACAAGCCCTTCAGTGCTCCAATAGTATTACCCTCGTCTATTTTTTTCTTCTTTTTGTTTTCTTGCTAATTTGGGCTCTGATTTTTGAGGCGTCAGGTGTTCTTTTGTTGGCATTTGCCCAGCGAGTGGTGTTTGTTGCTCTGAGGGGGAGACTGACGACGTTGTCAGCTCAAGGGAATGCATTTATTGACCTAATAACAGATGTTGCTAGTGACTTGTCCCTCCTTGGTGGGACAGCCAGATAGGCATTGCCGAATAGCAGTAGATTGTGCCAGGATCCGTAAGTTGGCAGACAGTAACCACCCAGGGAGGTACTACCGTCCTGCCAAGTGAGTGTGAAACGAAAGTCTGTAATTGTTTTACATGATGGTAGGATTGCTGGTGTCTTTTGTCTGTCTCACAAATATGCAAGATTACAGGTAAGTCTTGCTACTTCTACTTACACTTAGGTCACACTACACATACATGTACATGTTTATTTATACACACTCATCTGAGTTTTCTTTGATTTTATCTTAATAGTTCTTGGTCTTATTACTTTTCCTTTCATATCCATGTGGAAGTGGAATAATAATCTTTCCTCCGTAAGCCATGCGTGTTGTAAAAGTCAACTAAAATGCCGGAAACAATGGGCTAGTAACCCCTTTTCCTGTAATAATTACTAAAAGAATAAGAAGAAGAAAATTGTCGAAGCGGGAAGTCTGAATGTGTGTGGATGTTGTGCGAATGATAAGAAAGAGATGATTGTGGATGTTATGAATGACAAGAAGCTGGATATTCTGGCTTTAAGTGAAACAAAGCTGAAGAGGGTGGGAGAGTTTCAGTGGAGAGGAATAAATGGGATTAGGTCAGGGGTTTCAAATAGAGTTAGAGCTAAAGAAGGAGTAGCAATAATGTTAAAGGATAAGTTATGGCAGGAAAAGAGGGACTATAAATGTATTAATTCAAGGATTATGTGGAGTAAAATAAAGGTTGGATGTGAAAAGTGGGTTATAGTAAGCTTATATGCACCTGGAGAAGAGAGAAGTGTAGAGGAGAGAGAGAGATTTTGGGAAATGTTGAGTGAATGCGTGGGGAGTTTTGAACCAAGTGTGAGAGTAATGGTGGTTGGGGATTTCAAATGATAAAGTGAGCAATGATGTTGTGGAGGGAGTAGTAGGTAAATTTGGGGTGCCAGGGGTAAATGAAAATGGGGAGCCTTTAATTGAGCTATGTGTAGAAAGAGGTTTGGTAATAAGTAATACATATTTTATGAAGAAGAGGATAAATAAAAATACAAGGTATGATATAGCACGTAATGAAAGTAGTTTGTAAGATTATGTATTGGTGGATAAAAGGTTGATGGGTAGGCTCCAGGATGTACACGTTTATAGAGGGGCAACTGATATATCGGATCATTATTTAGTTGTAGCTACAGTTAGAGTAAGAGGTAGATGGGAAAAGAGGAAAATGGCTACAACAAGCAAGAGGAAGGTAAAAGTGCATAAACTAAGGGAGGAGGAAGTTCGGGTGAGATATAAGCAACTCTTGGCAGAAAGGTGGGCTGGTGCAAATATGAGTAGTGGGGGGGACTTGAAGAGGGTTGGAACAATTTTAAAAATGCGGTATTAGAATGTGGGGCAAAAGTTTGTGGTCATAGGAGGGTGGGTGCAGGAGGAAAGAGGAGTGATTGGTTGAATGATGAAGTAAAGGGTGTGATAAAAGAGAAAAAGTTAGCTTATGAGAGGTTTTTACAAAGCAGAAGCATTATAAGAAGAGTAGAGTATATGGAGAGTAAAAAAAAGGTAAAGAGAGTGGTGAGAAAGTGCAAAAGGAGAGCAGATGATAGAGTGGGAGAGGCACTGTCAAGAAATTTGAATGAAAATAAGAAAAAAATTTGGAGTGAGTTAAACAAGTTAAGAAAGCCTAGAGAACGAATGGATTTGTCAGCTAAAAACAGAGTAGGAGAGTTAGTAGATGGGGAGATGGAGGTTTTGGGTAGATGGCGGGAATATTTTGAGGAACTTTTAAATGTCGACGAAGAAAGGGAAGCGGTAATTTCATGCACTGGCCAGGGAGGTATACCATCTTTTAGGAGTGAAGAAGAGCAGGATGTGAGTGTGGGGGAGGTGCGTGAGGCATTACGTATAATGAAAGGGAGTAAAGCAGCTGGAACTGACGGGATCATGACAGAAATGTTAAAAGCAGGGAATGATATAGTGTTGGAGTGGTTGGTATTTTTGTTTAATAAATGAATGAAAGAGGGGAAGGTACCTAGAGATTGGCGGAGAGCATGTATAGTCCCTTTATATAAAGGGAAGGGGGACAAAAGAATTATAAAAATTTTAGAGGAATAAGTTTACTGAGTATACCAGTAAAAGTGTACGGTAGGGTTATTATTTAAAGAATTAGAGGTAAGACAGAATGAAGGATTGCGGATGAGCAAGGATTCAGAGTGGGTAGGGGATGTGTAGATCAAGTGTTTACATTGAAGCATATATGTGAACAGTATTTAGATAAAGGTAGGGAAGTTTTTATTGCATTTATGGATTTAGAAAAGGCATATGATAGAGTGGATAGAGGAGCAATGTGGCAGATGTTGCAAGTATATGGGAAAGGTGGTAAGTTACTAAATGCTGTAAAGAGATTTTATGAGGATATTGAGGCTCAGGTTAGGGTGTGTAGAAGAGAGGGAGAATACTTCCCGGTAAAAGTAGGTCTTAGACAGGGATGTGTAATGTCACCATGGTTGTCTAATATATTTATAGATGGGGTTGTAAAAGAAGTAAATGCTAGGGTGTTCGGGAGAGGGGTGGGATTAAATTATGGGGAATCAAATGAAAAATAAGAATTGACACAGTTGCGTTTTGCTGATGACACTGTGCTTATGGGAGATTCTAAAGAAAAATTGCAAAGGTTAGTGGATGAGTTTGTGAGCGTGTGTAAAGGTAGAAAGTTGAAAGTGAACATAGAAAAGAGTTAGGTGATGAGGGTATCAAATTATTTAGATAAAGAAAAAATGGATATCAAATTGGGGAGAGGGAGTATGGAAGAAGTGAATGTTTTCAGATACTTGGGAGTTGACGTGTCGGTGGATGGATTTATGAAGGATGAGGTTAATCATAGAATTGATGAGGGAAAAAAGGTGAGTAGTGTGTTGAGGTATATGTGGAGACAAAAAACGTTATCTATGGAGGCAAAGAAGGGAATGTATGAAAGTATAGTAGTACCAACACTCTTATATGGGTGTGAAGCTTGGGTTGTGAATGCAGCAGCGAGGAGGCGGTTGGAGGCACTGGAGATGCCCTGTCTAAGGGCAATGTGTGGTGTAAATATTATGCAGAAAATTCAGAGTGTGGAAATTAGGAGAAAGTGTGGAGTTAATAACAGTATTAGTCAGAGGGCTGAAGAGGAGTTGTTGAGGTGGTTTGGTCATTTAGAAAGATTGGATCAAAGTAGAATGACATGGAGAGCATTTAAATCTGTAGGGGAAGGAAGGCTGGGTAGGGGTCGTCCTCGAAAAGGTTGGAAGGAAGGGGTAAGGGAGGTTTTGTGGGCGAGGGGCTTGGACTTCCAACAGGCGTGCATGAGTGTGTTCGATAGGAGTGAATGGAGACGAATGGTATTTGGGACCTGACGATCTGTTGGAGTGTGAGCAGGGTAATATTTAGTGAAGGGATTCAGGGAAACCGGTTATTTTTGTACAGCCGGACTTGAGTCCTGGAAATGGGAAGTATAATGCCTGCACTCTAAAGGAGAGGTTTCGGGATATTAGCAGTTTGGAGAAAGATATTGTGTCTCTTTATACGCGTATGCTTCTAAACTGTTGTGTTCTGAGCACCTCTGCAAAAACAGTGATTATGTGTGAGTGAGGTGAAAGTGTTGAATGATGATGAAAGTATTTTCTTTTTGGGTCACCCTGCCTCGGTGGGAGACGGCCGACTTGTTAATATATATATATATAAGTAGTGGATTTTTCCACTGAGCGGTCTCTTCCGGTATAGGGCCTTCCACTGAGCGGTCCCTTCCGGTTTAGGCCTTCCACTGAGCGAGGTATCCGGTCTAGGACCAGCAGCTGGAGGGTCACCTTTTCACACCTAGGTCTTACTTCCGGTTTTGACCATGACCTCGCCCTCGAGACTACTTCACCCTTGACCCCCCAACCAATACCCCCCCCACGACCCCCACCTCGTGACCCCACCATCGCGCCGCGCGCCCCGCCCGCGCGCCCGCCCGCGCGCCCGCCCGCGCCCTTCGCGACCCCCGCCCGCGCCTTCTGCTGCGCCTTCTGCAGCGTCGTCCGGATCGCCCCCGCGCCTCGAATTTTTTTCCGATTTTTTTCGATTTTTTTTTTAATTTCATTTTCTTGTGCTCTCCATCTCCTCGGATCAAGTTTTTAAGGTTCCCCCTCTCACTTTCACCCCCATCCCAAAATTTCTCGAAATCAAAGTCTCCATCTCCTCAGATCAAATTTTTAAGGTTCCCCCTCCCACTTTCACCCCCCAATCCCAAAAATTTCTCGATAATACAAGTTTTGGATTCCCCCCTATGGGGGTTTTGAATTTCTTATGATCACCTTGGATCAAATTTTTGGATTACCCCTCCCACTTTCACCCACCCCCCACCTCAAATTTTTCTCGATAATACCAAGACTCCATCTCCTCAGATCAAATTTTTGAGGTTCCCCCTCTCACTTTCACCCCTCCCACTTTCACCCCCCCAACCCCAAAATTTCTCGATAATACAAGTTTTGGATTCCCCCCTATGGGGGTTTCGAAATTCTTATGATCTCCTCGGATCAAGTTTTTTCTCGAAATCAAAGTCTCCATCTCCTTGGATCAAATTTTTGGATTACCCCTCTCACTTTCACTCCCACCCCAAAATTTCTCGATAATACCAAGACTCCATCTCCTTGGATCAAGGTTTTTTGGATTCCCCCCTCTGGGGGTAAGCATTCAAATGAACCCCTCCTATGGGGCATGGTGCTCTCTCTTACTACAGGTCTAATGAAGGGTGTTTACTCGGCGGTCAGTGACGTCAGTATTCCTCTCATTAAGTTAAATGAACTAAAAAGGACCACGCGCACACAGGTTGAATCTTGTCTACCCTTTTAATTAATAAGGGGACAGTAGTGACGTCACGCGCACACAGGCTGAATCTTGTCGATCCTCTTAGTTCATTCAAGTTAATAAGGGGACACAATACATCAGAAAGGCACATTTTTTCGTTAATACCCACAATTTCTTTACAACACAAGTCTAGACATTTTTTAACTATTTCATCTCAGGTCACTCCCCACGAAGTAACCTCCTCCCCACCCTCCCAAACCCTCACACTCCAACCAACACCTCACAATTTTCACTCATAACCCCCATTTTTTCTCGTTTTAACCCTTTTAGTTCATTAAAGTTAATAAGGGGACACATGCATCAGAAAGTCACCACATCGCTTACATCCACTTTCGTTAAATTCACTACTCACAATTTTACATATTACGAAGTTAAATACGCACTTTTACTTTGAACATCTTCAAAACACTCTCATAAATCATTTGAATACTCACAAAAAATACCTTTATACATTTCCAAACAACACTGAAATACTCCAAAAACATCATTCGAACACCCCCAAATCACCTCTGAATACTCCCAGAACACCTTCATAAGTACTCTTGCACATCATTTGAACACCTTCATAAGTACTCTCATAATCATTTGTACACCTTCAAAAAACACCTTTGAATACTCACATAAACACCCTTGAACACCTTCAAAACACCTTCAAAGCACTCTCATAATCATTTGAACACACTCAAAACACCTTTGAATAACCTCAAAACACCTTTGAACACCTTCAAAACACCCTTGAACACCTTCAAAACACCCTTGAACACCTTCAAAACAACATTTGAACACACTCAAAACACCTTTGAACACCTTTGAACATTTCCAAAACACTATTTGAGTACTCCCAAATAAGATTTGACATCTCTAATTTATCTGCACTTACATATTTCATTAAATTACAACTCATCCCTCAGTCTCCAGACTAGGCATTTTCTCGTTTTTACCCTTTTAGTTCATTAAAGTTATTAAGGGGACACAATACATCAGAAAAAAAGTCACAAAAACTAACTCAAACACTTTACTTTGAACACCCCCAAAAACACTCTCATAATCATTTGAATACTCACATAAACACCCTTGAACACCTTCAAAACACCTTTGAATATCGTTTTTAAACTAATTTCATCACAACCCACTTATATCATCTTTTTTCGGTAACTCTAATTCGACTACACTACCCTCATCAATTACCAACAAATTTTACTCGTTTTAACTAATGTCATCACTGTAACCAAGATTTTCACAAAAAAAAACTCTATGACACCTAACACACACGCACACACACCGCACAACACCCACAGTTTTTCTCGTTTTAACCCTTTTAGTTCATTAAAGTTAATAAGGGGACACAGTACATCAGAAAGTCACAACAACAACATCCACAACCCACAATTTTTTCTCGTTTTAGCTAATTTCATCAGAAAAAGTCCCAACAACAACCCACTTATAATATCTTTTTTCGGTATCTCTAGTTCGACAACAACACCCACAACACCCACATCCCACAACACCCATGAACATTTCCAAAACACTATTTGAGTACTCCCAATTACACCACTGATTACTACTAAAACACTGCTGAATTCAATCAAAACACCCTTCAACACCTTCAAACACCCTTGAACACCTTCAAAACACTCTTGAACACTTTCAAAAACACCTTTGAACATTTCCAATCAACACTGAAACACTTCCAAAAAACACAATTTGAGTACTCCCAATTACACCACTGAATACTACTAAAACACCGCTGAATTCAATCAAAACACCCTTCAACACCTTCAAAACACCTTTGAACACACTCAAAACACCTTTGAATAACCTCAAAACACCTTTGAACACCTTCAAAACACCCTTGATCACCTTCAAAAAAACATTTGAACACACTCAAAACACCTTTGAACACTTCCAAAAAAAAAAAAACACAATTTGAGTACTCCCAATTACACCACTGAATACTACTAAAACACCGCTGAATTCAATCAAAACACCCTTCAACACCTTCAAACACCCTTCAACACCTTCAAAACACTCTTGAACACCTTCAAAAACACCTTTGAACATTTCCAAAACACTATTTGAGTACTCCCAATTACACCACTGATTACTACTAAAACACCGCTGAATTCAATCAAAACACCCTTCAACACCTTCAAACACCCTTGAACACACTCAAAACACCCTTCAACACCTTCAAAACACCTTTGAACACCTTCAAAACACCTTTGAACACCTTCAAAACACTCTCATAATCATTTGAACACACTCAAAACACCTTTGAATAACCTCAAAACACCTTTGTCGTACCATGGCTTTAAACGCCACGCATTTTGCTTTATTTAAAATGAGGGATCTTGGACAAGTAGAGATTCTGGGGCGACAAGTGTTCGGAAAAAATAAGGAATTTGTAAATATATATAAATCTGCTATAAAACGATCACCCTTTGGTTATTTATTCATAGACCTTGCATTAAATACACCAGAAGCATTACAGTTGCGAACCAATGTGTTACGGCAGGATTCCTACGAAATTGTATACCAATGGAGCGAGCAAAATTAATTGAAAAGGTTTATAGAGATCCTGGATCTGCTGGGTCATTCTCTGGGGTAAACAGTTTATATACAGCTGTAAAAAAGATTGATCCGTCCATAACCTTGAAAGAGGTCAGAAATTTCTTAAATTCAGAAAGATCATATACTTTATACGTTCTTAAACCTAAGAAGTTTCCTCGTAGGAAAATAATTGCTCCTAAACCCAGAGTGATATTAACCTGTGATTTGGGTGATATGTCTAAATTATCCAGATATAATGATGGATATAAATACATTCTCGTGTGTATCGATGTTTTTTCAAGATATTTACAAGCAGTACTCATGAAAAAGAAAGACGGACCGAGCACTTTACATGCATTACAAAACATATTGGAGAATGAAAAGGCGAAGAATATATCGAGATTATTTACAGATAAAGGCAGGGAGTTTCTAAATAAACAGGTACAGAATTATCTCCAGAGTAAGCATATAAAGTTATATCATGTATTTTCGAAAGAAACAAAAGCTTCCATTGCAGAGAGAGGCTTGCAAACGATGAAACGTAAATTATACAAGTATATGACAAGTGCCAATACATTTAATTATTCAAAAGTGTTAAATGAATTAGTAGATGCGTATAATTCATCTCCGCACTCGGGGATTGGCGGTAAAACCCCATTGCAAGTCCATGGTATTACGTCATTGAATGATATAAGGAATCAGTTTCGGATAAATTATAAAAATGGAAGATCCAATAAGAAACGAATCAGTAAGAAATTGGCTGTTGGAGACACAACAAGAGTGACTCTTAGCAGATCATCCGCGTTTAACCGAGGGTTTCACACACAAAATACAGAGGAAATATTTAAAATATATAGAATTAATAATTCTCAACCTATAACAACATATCATTTGAAAGATTTGAAAGGTGAAAAGATTAAAGGAACATTTTATCGCGAAGAATTGACCCCAGTCATACCACCTCCAGAATATATTATCGACAGAGTATTGAAACGAAAAAAAATTGGTGGAATTACGCATTATTTGGTATCTTATAAAGGTTATGATTCCACTTTTAATTCGTGGGTCAAAGAAGGAGATTTGTTGAAGGTACAATGAAAAAATCATTATTAGAAAAATTTAAAGAATTAATTACATTACTTAATAGTCTCCCACGCAATCATCGGAAGAGTTTATTACAACAGTTTAAGAAAACACACATAAGTTGTATCAGTGAGATTTTCAAGAATTTGATTAAGAATAAAATACCATTAGACCCTAAAATATTTAAAAAGTACAAGAACGAGATTAAATCATTAGCTTGTAAGAAAATCGGTTTTCAGCGTAAAAAGAAATATTTGCTGAGTATCAGAGGTGGAAATCTTCTTGGCATTATATTACCTCTAGCAGTAAATATTATTTCGAGATTGTTTAATAAATCATGAAAGAATTTTATCTTGTACCAACTTCAGTTATGAATCGGAAACCTCTCGAGTTAGTAAAATCGGAGGGTGATGAGAATTTAGAAGGGGGTGGTGGTGGTGCATGCTTGAAGCGTGGTGTTAAACGCAAGTTTAAGACTACTCCCGCTAGGCAGGTCAACCCACCTGCTCTCACCTCGGTGAAACCTCAGAAAACCCCAGATTTGTCAAGATTCATGCACATAAGAGTGAGTGCGAGAAATATAGAATATGTGAAATCAATGTTGGTATTATTGCAAAGAAATCCTTTGGTGAGTTGGGATGAGAATGGTGACCTTCTTACCCCCATTACTGGACGTAATATTATTGAAATATTAAATGTTTTATCAGAAAATAATGTGAAATCAGCGAGAAGAATCGATTCTGATTACTTAACAGAAATAAAGCATTTATTAAATATATCAGGTATACATTTTGATTTTGTGAGGAATACAAAAGTGAGAAAACAATTATTACATAAAGGAGGCGGTGTAAGGAGAGAAACATCGTGGATATCATATTAGGTGAGTATATAAACTCTGTGATGTTATGTTTTTATTTAGTGTGTGTTATAAGAGTGTGGAGATGGCTGAACGTCTTCTATACGTGTGTAGCGATTCAAGTCTCGATTTATTTCCCGCCAATACACCTTCGGCTTTCATTAATAAATTATATGACCCCATTATATTAGATAATAAAATTGATTATGAGGTTGCTCTGAAAAATATAATTTACCCCAAGACGCATTATATACCGCAAAAGAATTTGAAGATATGTATTACATATGAGAAATCTACAGTAAATAAATATATGCATAAAATTGATATGAGCAAAATTATTGGAGGTGATATGACAAGGATTTTAGAGGCAATAAATGAGGATATTAATGTAAATCTCTTAATAGCAGTTAAACATACAACGGGTATTATCATCCCCAAAAACTCAATTGTGTTCACATATCATCCAGGAATAAACAGAGTGGTTATTAACTTGAAAAAAAAAATTATACTACCTTCTGATATTACCAGTGCTTATGTGGGGTTGGAATTTGATAAAGAAGGAAGCGATATGCTAGGGTTCTCAGGTAATGAAATTTTGTATGTCTTTACCAATAAAAAAGAGATTATTTTTAACGAGTCTGGTGTGAAGGCGGTAAACCCACCCGATCCTGAATCAGGTATTAATTATATGTTAATATATAGTGATTTGATTGATCCCATTAATTTTGGCGATCAGTTGGTATCTCTTTTGGGAGTAGTTGATATTAATACATTAAGATCTAATTATGACCCCACAATGTACAAACCACTTAATAAAAAGATAATTGATCAAGTGAGTATTAAGCTCGCTGATCAGAAAGGAAGGTTAATTCAATATAATGACAAGTGTTCTACTGTATGTGTACTACATTTAAGACCTATAAAACGAGAGTGAATGATCAAGTTGAGTTAATATTGAACGAACCGTCAAGATGAGAACCAGTTTCTCCCCTCCTTCAGTGGAATCATTCCTGAAACTCTTTGATACTTCGAGGGTGAAAGGGGGAGGTTTAGATGATATTATATTATATAAAGCTAGAGGGAGGGGCGGAGGATTATTGTCATTTCTCGGTGGGATGGCCAGAAAAGCATTACCATTCTTATTGAATACCTTTGCTCCGGGAGTATTACAATACGGACAAAATGTGTTGAACGATGTTAATAATGGTATTGCATTGAAAAATTCTGCGAGAAATAGAGGTGTAGAAACATTGAAGGGTGTCGGACAGAAGTTATTATCCGGAGGAAGTAGAAAGATTGGTTTGAAACGATTGAAATTTAATAATAAAAGAAACTGGAATATTTAATTAATTTTAGTTTATTTTTAACTGTCATATTGTTAGTATGTCGGCTGGTGCTCTATACGTTACACCAGGGGGGGGGGGCTCAACGCCCCCGTCCCCAGTTATTCTCATTCCATAACTGATGGATTCCCAAAATTACCAGGACATGCCGTTATTGAATCCTCAATAGCAGCTAGACGCACATGTGAAGTATTACCAGTAAATCAAGGATCTGATAAATTTCTCGAATTTAGAATACAAAGTTCAGAAGGTCATTTTTTAGATTTAACGAGTCTGGCCTTGGAAATGAACATAAATATAACAAATGAGGATGGGAGTGCACTGGGAGACGGAGATAAGGTCATATTTGTGAATTCTATAAGTCAGACAATATTCAAATCTGTGTGTTTGTATCTCAATGAACAACTTATAGAATCGAATCCATTTTATTCATATACGGGTTATATTAAACTGCTTAAGCATTTATCCCCATCAAAATTAGATACATTGGGAAGAATAGCATTCTTTCGTAATAAAGACACAGCAAGTAGTACTATTACAACAGCTGATTTAGATGATATTAAGAAAGACGAAGGTAAATTAACGAATGAAGTGAATACTTGTTTCCCTTTGATGCTGGATGTGAGTAGTTTTCACGAATATATCCTGGATAGTGTCGAATGTCGATTGAGACTTGAATTGCATTCACCCGCATGGGCAATTATGACTCCATTAAGCGGAAAAACATATAAATATAATATTAATTCCATTAAATTATGGATCGATAAAGTTATTCCGTATACGAATGCATTAATTGCATTGAATTCAAGCATGAGGGCAAACCCGCAGGGGTGTGAATATCTGTTCAAGAAGACATTATTTAAATCATATATTCTAACATCTAATCAAACACAATTGATCGCAGATAATCCTTGGGGACAAGTCATACCCGATAAGATATTTATTATATTAGTTGATATGAAGACATATGATGGAGGATATAATTTTAATCCATTATATTTTCAACATGAAGATTTGAATCATTTCGGGGTTACAATTAATTCAGAAATGATTCTTAATATTGACTGTAAGTTTCCTACCCACGCGAGTAGGTTATATTACGCTACCTTGAAATCTCTGGGTTTGGAGACTGATCATCTGATTACATATAAGAGTTTTCTCCAAGGCAGAACTATATTAGGTGTTGACCTGAGAAGTGAACAGGTTAAGAATGCTATATCTGTCGAGAAGAATGGTAATTTGAGAATAGATATGACATTTGGTAAACCGAAAGATGAGAATAGAATTTGTCTGATGTTTGGTGAAACTAATGCGATTTTAAATATAAATGAAAATAGAACAGTGATAGTGCATACGCGAGTATAGATCATGAATTGTGAAGAGATAAATATTGCCTTGAAACATCATACGGGAAGATATGCCTCGTATTTGGGATGTTTTGCCGCAAATAATATAAATGAAGTTATTATGAGGATAAAAGATAAGCCGGTAATTTTCATCATTAATATATTGAACGATCAAGATGAAAATATGGGTCATTGGATTACTATATATGTGAACAAACACATATTATTATATTTAGATAGTTTCGGGGTGGATTTAAAACATTATACAAATATATATGAGAAAATTATATACAAGAGAAATTTCATGTACGGTATTAATCAGAGGATTCAACATGAAAAATCATTGTTGTGCGGCTTATATGCTATATATTTTGTGTATAAGTTAACAAATTATAGCGTAAAGAAAATTATACCATATTTGTTTAAAGATTTTGGTAGAAATAAATTAAAGAATGACCAATTTATAATGAAATATGCATATGAGCATTTCAATATACCCTCATGTTCAAGTGTATTTGCTAATAATTCAACCTGGAATTATGAAAATCTGTGTAAAATATTGGAATTATAATACGGTGGGGTAGAGGCGTTTAGAGGCGGGGCGAAAGGTTAGAGGCGGGGCGAAAGGTCATAACGCTGCTATAAATGCCCGTGCTGGGTCACTCTTTGCATCTACTGTCATTCAAGTTGGGTCAAGGATGAATCCAATTCAGTACTCCGTTGGAGGTGTCTGCGAGGAGGAGAGAAGACTGCATCCCTGTGTATGTCGGAATAATCCACCTGCGGTAAATGGTAAGTGATTTTTGTTCATTATCTGAGTGAATCTTGTTCTAATATTGAAAAAATCTTTTTACACATAAATGATTTTAGAAGTGTAATGTATTAACCAATAAAACTTTTTAATGCAATTAAAGATATGCCTTATTCTTCTTCTAATCGAGAATTTTTTTTTTCTTTGCCAGATGCGAATATAATGCGGTTGTTGGAACTTATTCGCGCAAATCAAATCCGACAGGAGCAAATGATTTGCGAGTTGATGGGATTGTTAGGAGCGAGATCCACCCAGCCTCCTACCCATCCATATGGAGATGCTGTTGCTACCCCTCCTACCAACGAGACTTCTCCCCGACCTCATGTGGATGTTGAGACTGTGCCTCCTACTCAGGTGGTTGATGTTAACGCTTTTATCCAGGATATTGTAACTCCTACCCACGCCGAGATCGACCCTTCTCCCCAGTCTCATATGAGTGGAGAATGTGTTAGTAGTTGTTATTGCGATAAATGCGTATGGAGCGAGATGGAATATTTTATGACAAATTCCCAACCTAGTTCATGTATGGATGAGGATTCCCCCATTTATTATCCACCAGCTTCCCCCATAAATTATCCACCAGCTTCCCCGGATGAGGATTCCCCCATTTATTATCCACCAGCTTCCCCCCCAGAAGTTTATTGTATAACAGATGAGGAAGAAGACGACGACCCTGAACAAAATGCACAGAAATTCTACAAGAGAAGAAAAATTACTCTACGTTGATTTTAGTCAATGAATTGTAGCTTTTTTCAATGAAATTGTATTTGTTTGTATTACCAGAAATGTAATGGCTGTATAATAAATAATGAAAAAAAAAATATTGTGTATTAGTGTTATCCTGAAATGTGTCTTTCTGATGATGAAAATGTTTTCCCTATGATGTAGGTACTATATCCCCTTATTAACTTGAATGAACTAAAAGGATCGACAAGTTTCAACCTGTGTGCGTGACGTCACTACTATGTCCCCTTATTAACTAAAAGGGTCGACAAGATTCAACCTGTGTGCGCGTGACGTCACTACTATGTCCCCTTATTAACTAAAAGGGTCGACAAGATTCAACCTGTGTGCGTGTGGTCCTTTTTAGTTCATTTAACTTAATGAGAATGCGTGACGTCACTGACCGCCGAGTAAACACCTTTCTTAGTTCATTTGACTTGTTTAGACCTGGAGTAAGCATGCTGACCCCCAGAGGGGGGATTCCAAAAACTTGATCCGAGGAATTGGAGAATTTCGAAAACCCCATAGGGGGGAATCCAAAAACTTGATCCGAGGAGATGGAGAATTTCGAGAAATTTTGATCCGGGGTTGGGTTGGGGGTGAAAGGAGGGGTACCCAAAAAGGGGATGGGGAAAACCCCATAGGGGGGATCCAAAAAACTTGATCCGAGGAGATGGAGAATTTCGAAAACCCCATAGGGGGGAATCCAAAAACTTGATCCGAGAAATTTTTGGGGTTGGGGGTGAAAGTGGGAGGGGAATCCAAGGAGATGGAGAATTTCGAAAACCCCATAGGGGGGAATCCAAAAAACTTGATCCGAGGAGATGGAGAATTTTGAATTGTATTTTCGAGAAATTTTGGGATGGGGGTGAAAGTGAGAGGGGGAACCTCAAAAATTTGATCCGAGGAGATGGAGAGCACAAGAAAATGAAATTCAAAAAAAATTCGAATCCAAAAACCTTGATCCAAGGAGATCATAAGAAAAAAAATTCGAGGCGCGGGGGCGATCCGGACGACGCTGCAGAAGGCGCAGCAGAAGGCGCGGGCGGGGGTCGCGAAGGGCGCGGGCGGGCGCGCGGGCGGGGCGCGGGGGGGGCGCGGGCGGGGGGTCGCGGGCGGGCGCGCGGGCGGGCGCGCGGGGCGCGGGGCGCGCGGCGGGGGGGGGTCGCGAAGGGGGGTCGTGGGCGGGGGTATTGTTTGGGGGGTCAAGGGTGAGGTAGTCTCGAGGGCGAGGTCAAGGACAAAACCGGAAGTAACACCTAGGTGTGAAAAGGGGAGACTCCAGCTGCTGGTCCTAGACCGGATACACCGCTCAGTGGAAAGCCCTAGACCGGAAGGGTGCGCTCAGTGGAAGGCCTAAACCGGATACACCGCTCAGTGGAAGGCCCTAAAACCGGATACACCGCCCAGTGGAAATTTTCACTACTTATATATATATACTTTAATTGTTAACTCTTATTATGAACTCTTAATGTGAACATCTACACAAATAACCCGCACATAAAAGAGAGAAGCTTATTGGTGTATTGTTCCAGTCACGGTATTGTGCCTTTTTGTTATTTATTAATGTGAACATCTGATGTGAACCTTGAATATGAAGCCTTAAATGAACCCTTTAATGGAACTTTTATTGTAAACCATTATTCTAATCCCTAAATGTGAACTCTAATTGTTTATCACTAACGTAAATCCCAATGTAAACCCATAATGTCAACATTTATGTGGTACCCTAATGTGAACACATAATATGAACCCTTATGTAAACCCTTAATGTTATTCGTGAATGTGAACCCTGAATGTAGCCCCTTAATCTCATCCCTGAATGTGAATATGAAGGTGAATTTTGACTATGAACCCTGAAAATGAATTCTGAAGCTAAACCTTGAACCCTAAATGTTAATATGAACGTCCTGTAAATCAAAGATCGAATTAAACAAGTGGACCATTTTTACAAACAGACGTAAACAAGCGGGCCATCTCAACAGACGTAAAGAAACGGGCCTTCTCAACTGACGTAAACAAGCAGGCCATTTTAACAGACGTAAACAAACGGGCCTTCTCAACAGACGTAAACAAGCGGGCCATCTCAACAGACGTAAACAAACAGGCCATCTCAACAGACGTAAACAAACGGGCCATCTCAACAGACGTAAACAAACGGGCCATCTCAACAAGCAGATATAAACAAGTGGACCAGCTCAACAAAGACAACTGTAACTACTGCCGCCACTGCTACGTTACCAGGCGCAGGGTACCTCATCTCTCCTTATAAATCTTCACAGAAATCAAGCAATATGACTGCGTGCGGCCAGCAGTAACAGCCCTGTTCCACCATGAGGCCTGATCAAGGACAGGGCCGCGGGGGCGTTGACCCCCGAAACCTTCTCCAGGTATACTCAAGGTAAAAATAGGGTAAATGAATAAGCATTCAAGAAAAACATCCACGGCATGAAATCACCTAGAAGAAGACGAAGAATAATGGGATTTGGCCGACCCAGTGAAGATCCTGTATCACTGAAATGCAATATCAACACTGCAAGATAACTACGTACAGCTGCAAGTTCTCGTTGTTAGTCAAGCAAACAAAAGAACTTAAATGGAACCCATTTGTGTCAACAAATATACAGAGAAGACAACGCTGTTCAGAACACTCAGGTCCTCGTAACATCTGTCAAGACACAAATCCTAACATAATTTAAGGATCGCAACACCAAGCAAGCAAAAGCAGCCATCCACCAAACAGACGTGATGGAGCACCAACAACTTATTGACTCAGTTATCATACTGTGAGTGGCTGGTGTCTTACAGCCCATAATAATGAAATTTTCTATTAATTCAGTACAAGATTGCCTCGTCAAGGCGCCGTAGGATGATATAGATCACTTGTGTGAATAAGTGCTTAAGAAAAATAATATATGAACCAACTATTAACACTATGGAAACAACGCGAAGATAATCTATATAAAATTGTCCATACTTTTGCTTAAGATGGTTAAAATAACAATTAAATTTATTAACTTACCCAATAGATATGAATTACACGGGAAAAAGCCATCAACAAATTCCTTACACTTGCTAAAATACAACCCGATCAGTCATCTTCCTCGCTATCTTAACTTTCATCTTGTAAACATCGGTCGTGTATTTGGCAGAAGAAACATTTGTTTTTCTAGCCTATCTATTACACAGGAATCAATGACCAACTTCTTCTCAGTATTCTCTCACATTTGTATTCATATGGACTTTATGTAAGCAGTAAGTGTATAGTATTGTTTTCAAGAATACTCTCCCATCCATTTAGCTTATCCTGCTACAGGTAATTTACACCCTACAATTTGTTAATCATATATAATTGTAAAATACTACCATTTTCTTTCTCTAACCAGTACGTGTATAATATTGTAGTAAATTAACAAATTTCTAGCCTGTTAAGTATTAAATACTCAAGTCTTGTGTACAGTGACCAAGATTGCTCTGTCCACTGTATTTACTTTGTTATTCTCTCCTTATCTTTTTCACCCTAAATTTTACCTTTTTAAATATTATTTATTGTTTGCTCATTATCGCCACATTATCAGTCCTTTGTGCTTATTACTTTTTAATACTCTCTTTTTGAATCTTTGATGTTTCTATTTTAATAACTTGTACCATCATACTGTTTCTGTATAATTATAATTAGTATTACAATCTCACATTTTTCATGAGCATTTGTTTTAATACCATTAATAATACCATATCTGATTAATATATTAATAGAAGTATTTTATATTATTGTGCCCACGAACGAGTGGCAGGCCAAAGCAGCATGGGTTCGAGTCCTTGGCTAGTCGCAGTGTTATTACTGATCAATACCACTCGTTCGTGGTCACAATAATATAAAATACTGCTCGTTGTACTAGTACACCAAACAGGGACTAGAATGAAATTAGCCTAGAGTCGTCCACACCAACGTATGTCCTTGGGTAGCGAGTACAACACCCAGTTCCGCTGGATGCGCTACTCTTAAGGATTGTTTGAGCCAGTGGATTAAGGTGTCATGAGTTTTCTCCCACCATGAGACAGGCCAAAGCATCATGGGTTCGAGTCCTAGGCTAGTCGCAGTGTTGTTATTGATCAATACCACTCGTTCGTGGGCACAATAATATATTGTTGGTAGACAGCAACTACCCAGGGAAGTACTACCGTCCTGCCAGATGACTGAAACAGAAACCTGTAACTGTTTTGCATGATGGTAAGATTGCTGGTGTCTTTTTCTGTCTCATAAACACGCTATATAACAGGGATATCTTGCTACTCCAACTTACACTTTGGTCACACTTCACAGACATGCACATGCATATATATATACATACATCTAGGTTTTTCTCCTTTTTCTACATAGCTCTTGTTCTTCTTTATTTCTTCTATTGTCCAAGGGGAAGTGGAAAAGAATCTTTCCTCCGTAAGCCATGCGTGTCGTATGAGGCGACTAAAATGCCGTGAGCAATGGGCTAGTAACCCCTTCTCCTGTAGACATTTACTAAAAAAGAGAAGAAGAAAAACTTTATAAAACTGGGATGCTTGAATGTGCGTGGATGTAGTGCAGATGACAAGAAACAGATGATTGCTGATGTTATGAATGAAAAGAAGTTGGATGTCCTGGCCCTAAGCGAAACAAAGTTGAAGGGGGTAGGAGAGTTTCAGTGGGGGGAAATAAATGGAATTAAATCTGGAGTATCTGAGAGAGTTAGAGCAAAGGAAGGGATAGCAGTAATGTTGAATGATCAGTTATGGAAGGAGAAAAGAGAATATGAATGTGTAAATGCAAGAATTATGTGGATTAAAGTAAAGGTCTGATGCGAGAAGTGGGTCATAATAAGCGTGTATGCACCTGGAGAAGAGAGGAATGCAGAGGAGAGAGAGAGATTTTGGGAGATGTTAAGTGAATGTATAGGAGCCTTTGAACCAAGTGAGAGAGTAATTGTGGTAGGGGACCTGAATGCTAAAGTAGGAGAAACTTTTAGAGAGGGTGTGGTAGGTAAGTTTGGGGTGCCAGGTGCAAATGATAAAGGGAGCCCTTTGATTGAACTTTGTATAGAAAGGGGTTTAGTTATAGGTAATACATATTTTAAGAAAAAGAGGATAAATAAGTATACAAGATATGATGTAGGGCGAAATGACAGTAGTTTTTTTTATTATGAATTGGTAGATAAAAGACTGTTGAGTAGACTTCAGGATGTACATGTTTATAGAGGGGCCACAGATATATCAGATCACTTTCTAGTTGTAGCTACACTGAGAGTAAAAGGTAGATGGGATACAAGGAGAATAGAAGCATCAGGGAAGAGAGAGGTGAAGGTTTATAAACTAAAAGAGGAGGCAGTTAGGGAAAGATATAAACAGCTATTGGAGGATAGATGGGCTAATGAGAGCATAGGCAATGGGGTCGAAGAGGTATGGGGTCGGTTTAAAAATGTAGTGTTAGAGTGTTCAGCAGAAGTTTGTGGTTACAGGAAAGTGGGTGCGGGAGGGAAGAGGATCGATTGGTGGAATGATGATGTAAAGAGAGTAGTAAGGGAGAAAAAGTTAGCATATGAGAAGTTTTTACAAAGTAGAAGTGATGCAAGGAGGGAAGCGTATATGGAGAAAAAGAGAGAGGTTAAGAGAGTGGTGAAGCAATGTAAAAAGAGAGAAAATGAGAGAGTGGGTGAGATGTTATCAACAAATTTTGTTGAAAATAAGAAAAAGATTTGGAGTGAGATTAACAAGTTAAGGAAGCCTAGAGAACAAATGGATTTGTCAGTTAAAAATAGGAGAGGAGAGTTATTAAATGGAGAGTTAGAGGTATTGGGAAGATGGAGGGAATATTTTGAGGAATTGTTAAATGTTGATGAAGATAGGGAAGCTGTGATTTCGTGTATAGGGCAAGGAGGAATAACATCTTGTAGGAGTGAGGAAGAGCCAGTTGTGAGTGTGGGGGAAGTTCGTGAGGCAGTAGGTAAAATGAAAGGGGGTAAGGCAGCCGGGATTGATGGGATAAAGATAGAAATGTTAAAAGCAGGTGGGGATATAGTTTTGGAGTGGTTAGTGCAATTATTTAATAAATGTATGGAAGAGGGTAAGGTACCTAGGGATTGGCAGAGAGCATGCATAGTTCCTTTGTATAAAGGCAAAGGGGACAAAAGAGAGTGCAAAAATTATAGGGGGATAAGTCTGTTGAGTATACCTGGTAAAGTGTATGGTAGAGTTATTATTGAAAGAATTAAAAGTAAGATTGAGAATAGGATAGCAGATGAACAAGGAGGCTTTAGGAAAGGTAGGGGGTGTGTGGACCAGGTGTTTACAGTGAAACATATAAGTGAACAGTATTTACATAAGGCAAAAGAGGTCTTCGTGGCATTTATGGATTTGGAAAAGGCGTATGACAGGGTGGATAGGGGGGCAATGTGGCAGATGTTGCAGGTGTATGGTGTAGGAAGTAGGTTACTGAAAGCAGTGAAGAGTTTTTACGAGGATAGTGAGGCTCAAGTTAGAGTACATAGGAAAGAGGGAAATTATTTCCCAGTAAAAGTAGGCCTTAGACAAGGATGTGTGATGTCACCGTGGTTGTTTAATATATTTATAGATGGGGTTGTAAGAGAAGTAAATGCGAGGGTCTTGACAAGAGGCGTGGAGTTAAAAGATAAAGAATCACACATGAAGTGGGAGTTGTCACAGTTGCTCTTTGCTGATGACATTGTGCTCTTGGGAGATTCTGAAGAGAAGTTGCAGAGATTGGTGGATGAATTTGGTAGGGTGTGCAAAAGAAGAAAATTAAAAGTGAATACAGGAAAGAGTAAGGTTATGAGGATAACAAAAAGATTAGGTGATGAAAGATTGGATATCAGATTGGAGGGAGAGAGTATGGAGGAGGTGAATGTATTCAGATATTTGGGAGTTGACGTGTCAGCGGATGGGTCTATGAAGGATAAGGTGAATCATAGAATTGATGAGGGGAAAAGGGTGAGTGGTACACATAGGAGTCTGTGGAGACAAAGAACTTTGTCCTTGGAGGCAAAGAGGGGAATGTATGATAGTATAGTTTTACCAACACTCTTATATGGGTGTGAAGCATGGGTGATGAATGTTGCAGCGAGGAGAAGGCTGGAGGCAGTGGAGATGTCATGTCTGAGGGCAATGTGTGGTGTGAATATAATGCAGAGAATTCGTAGTTTGGAAGTTAGGAGGAGGTGCGGGATTACCAAAACTGTTGTCCAGAGGGCTGAGGAAGGGTTGTTGAGGTGGTTCGGACATGTAGAGAGAATGGAGCGAAACAGAATGACTTCAAGAGTTTATCAGTCTGTAGTGGAAAGAAGGCGGGGAAGGGGTCGGCCTAGGAAAGGTTGGAGGGAGGGGGTAAAGGAGGTTTTGTGTGCGAGGGGCTTGGACTTCCAGCAGGCGTGCGTGAGCGTGTTTGAAAGGAGTGAATGGAGACGAATGGTTTTTAATACTTGACGTGCTGTTGGAGTGTGAGAAAAGTAACATTTATGAAGGGGTTCAGGGAAACCGGCAGGCCGGACTTGAGTCCTGGAGATGGGAAGTACAGTGCCTGCACTCTGAAGGAGTGGTGTTAATGTTGCAGTTTAAAAACTGTAGTGTAAAGCACCCTTCTGGCAAGACAGTGATGGAGTGAATGATGGTGAAAGTTTTTCTTTTTCGGGCCACCCTGCCTTGGTGGGAATCGGCCAGTGTGATAATAATATATATATATATATATATATATATATATATATCTGAATACATTCACCTCCTCCATACTCTCTCCCTCCAATCTGATATCCAATCTTTCATCACCTAATATTTTTGTTATCCTCATAACCTTACTCTTTCCTGTATTCACTTTTAATTTTCTTCTTTTGCACACCCTACCAAATTCATCCACCAATCTCTGCAACTTCTCTTCAGAATCTCCCAAGAGAACAGTGTCATCAGCAAAGAGCAACTGTGACAACTCCCACTTTATATGTGATTCTTTATCTTTTAACTCCACGCCTCATGTCAAGACCCTCGCATTTACTTCTCTTACAACCCCATCTATAAATATATTAAACAACCACGGTGACATCACACATCCTTGTCTAAGGCCTACTTTTACTGGGAAATAATTTCCCTCTTTCCTATGTACTCTAACTTGAGCCTCACTATCCTCGTAAAAACTCTTCACTGCTTTCAGTAACCTACCTCCTACACCATACACCTGCAACATCTGCCACATTGCCCCCCTATCCACCCTGTCATACGCCTTTTCCAAATCCATAAATGCCACAAAGACCTCTTTAGCCTTATGTAAATACTGTTCACTTATATGTTTCACTGTAAACACCTGGTCCACACACCCCCTACCTTTCCTAAAGCCTCCTTGTTCATCTGCTATCCTATTCTCAGTCTTACTTTTAATTCTTTCAATAATAACTCTACCATACACTTTACCAGGTACTCAACAGACTTATCCCCCTATAATTTTTGCACTCTCTTTTGTCCCCTTTGCCTTTATACAAAGGAACTATGCATGCTCTCTGCCAGTCCCTAGGTACCTTACCCTCTTCCATACATTTATTAAATAATTGCACCAACCACTCCAAAACTATATCCCCACCTGCTTTTAACATTTCTATCTTTATCCCATCAATCCCGGCTGCCTTACCCCCTTTCATTTTACCTACTGCCTCACAAACTTCCACCACACTCACAACTGGCTCTTCCTCACTCCTACAAGATGTTATTCCTCCTTGCCCTATACACGAAATCACAGCTTCCCTATCTTCATCAACATTTAACAATTCCTCAAAATATTCCCTCCATCTTCCCAATACCTCTAACTCTCCATTTAATAACTCTCCTCTCCTATTTTTAACTGACAAATCCATTTGTTCTCTAGGCTTCCTTAACTTGTTAATCTCACTCCAAAACTTTTTCTTATTTTCAACAAAATTTGTTGATAACATCTCACCCTCTCTCTCATTTTCTCTCTTTTTACATTGCATCACCACTCTCTTAACCTCTCTCTTTTTCTCCATATACTCTTCCCTCCTTGCATCACTTCTACTTTGTAAAAACTTCTCAT
>NC_091302.1:28090027-28107527 GCF_038502225.1 Cherax quadricarinatus
TTCACAGACCTTCTTAAGCAGCTGAATGGAGGTTCCACCAACTTAGAAGCCTGAGGCACCATACAAGCATTGCACAACCTACTCCTGTTCTGCAATGTCTGTCATGCAGTTCCTGAAAGATGAGGCAAACTGCTAACCACGTCAGTTATCAAGGCAGTGTGCAACTACCCAAGAACAGATAATTGTGTCCCCCTGCCTCATCATCGCAGGAATCACAGAGGTAGACGCAAGAAAAGTCCCACTGAAAACGAGAAAATTTGCGCACAGGTTACCAACAAAATCGAAGAAGGTAACACAGTGGGAGCAATCAGAATAATTACAAGTGACGACACTGTAGCCCCCAAAGATGAGACCAAGGCCCAAGCACTAAGAGACAAGCATCCAACCAGGGACACCATAGCCATCAACAACAGCCATGAGGAAGACCCCATCACTGAACAATTAATTTTGCCAGAATTGGAAGTCTATAAGGCGATTGTGTCATTTCCAGCAGTATCTGCAGGAGGTTACACTAGAATTCGACCTCAGCACCTCAAAGAGATGGTAAATCCAGTACTTGGTGCATCTGCATCAATTCTTCTCACCGAGTTGACAACTTTCGTCAACAACTGCCTGGCTGGGCGAATCCCAGAAGAAATTAAACCCTTCTCTTTTGAGCCTCACTATGTGCTTTGAAGAAGAAGGATGGGGGAATCAGACCCATTGCTGTTGGTAACACTCTTCTCCATCTCGTTGCAAAGCAGCAGTAAGAAACATTTGCCTAGAAGCTGCCAGTTTACTCCAGCCACACCAACTGAGCTTCGGGGTCTCTCAAGGCAGTGAAGCCGCAGCTCATGCCGCAAGGGCCTACGTCATGGACTTACCAGAAGACAAGGCCGTAGGCAAACTTGATTTTAGATATACCTTTAACATGGTGAAGAGAGATGCTGTCTTGCCAGCTGTTCGGGATCGGTTCCCAAGTCTTTTTCCCTTCATTTAAGCCAGCTACAGCAAACCCTCAGTTCGTTTGTTTGGAGAACATGAAATTCTCTCATCAGAGGGTGTTCAGCAGGGTGACCCACTCACTCCACTTCTCTTCTGCTTGGCAGTAAGAGAACTAACTTCCAACCTATGCAGTGACCTCAACATCTGGTACCTGGATGATAGCACTCTGGCAGGTACTGAAGAGTCCCTGGTAGGGGACCTACAACTGGTGAAAACACAGGAAGAAGACTTGGGACTCATCCTCAATCCCTCCAAGTGTGAAATCATCACAGTGAACCAGGAAATAATCAATGCTGTGCGAAGAATCCTCCCGGAAGTCTCTACTACCACTCCGTTCAACAGTACCCTCTTGGGAGCACCGTTGAATCACCAGGCCATCGACACTGTCCTCAAGGACAAATTGAATGACCTGATGAGAATGGAGGAGAGAATGAGCGATCTTGATGCCTATGATGCTCTGTATCTCCTCACAAGGTGCATTACAGTGACAAGACTTACTTACTTCCTGAGGTGTGTACCCTCTTTTGACAACCCAACACTCGACGAACATGAAGCACTCCTGAGGTCAACCTTTAAGAAGGCACTGAACCTGCCACTAGAGAATCAGCAATGGGATCAGGCAACCCTCCCAGTGCGACTGGGAGGTATAGGGGTGAACAAAGGAATGTATGTTGCTTTACCTGGCTTTCTGTCTTCGTGTTTGGTTTCCAGTGCATTAGTCAAGAAGATTGTTCCCGAACGTTTGAGAGATGTGGTAGGAGCTCAAGACCCCAGGTTTACTGAAGCAGCAATTCGGTGGGACACCCTTATAGATTCCTCCAGAAGACCAGCTCCTCCCAAAGAACACAAACAATCCCACTGGGACAAAGCGATCATGGAAAATATCGCCAACACAATGCTCTCCAAAGCTTCAGGAAAGGACAAAGCTCGTCTCCTGGCAGTGAAGGCACCACGCTCAGGAGATTTCCTGTTAGCTGTTCCCAATTCCTCCCTGGGCACTCGACTAGACCCACAAGCCATTCGGATTGGTGTTGCTCTTCGCCTAGCCGTCCCCATCCTCATCGAACATAGGTGTATTTGCGGCAGGGCGACAGCTGATCAATTCGGACTTCATGGTCTCGTGTGTCACACATCAGAAGAGAACTATGCCAGACATGAGGAGGTCAATGACATCATAAAGAGAAGCCTCGCCACAGCCCGTTGCCCAGCTCAACGGGAACCCCAAGTGCAGAGGTCTGAGGGAAGTCAAAAGCGTCCTGATGGAGCCACTATGGTACCCTGGAAGGATGGAAAGCAGATTGCCTGGGACTACACCTGTGCTGCCACATTGGCAGACACCTACTTGCCATACTCCGTAGTGGAAGGGGGTGGAGCTGCCAGCCACAGGGAGACCCAGAAGATCCGCAAATATGAAGACCTTCCCCCTTGCTATAACTTCATCCCAATAGGGTCAAAGACCCTTGGAGCATGGGGCAAGTGTGCTCTAAAGTTCCTCAAAGAGCTAGGTGAAAAGCTCATCATAGAAACCAAGGACCACAGGGCGACCAGCTTCCTCTTTCAGAGACTCAGTGTTGCGACCCAGAGAGGTAATGCCTGCAGCATTCTGGGCATGCGGCTCACTGCCGGGGAGCTGGACGAAGTATTCGAGATGTAGCTCTGAGTTACCTATGTTGTTACACTTTCCATGGTATCTTTGTGAATGTTTTGTCTATATATATATATATATATATATATATATATATATATATATATATATATATATATATATATATATATATATATATATCTATATATATATAGAGATATATATATGTCGTGCCGAATAGGCAGAACTTGCCATCTTGGCTTAAATAGCAACGCTCATCTTGCCATATAGGACAAGTGAAAATTTGTGTGTGCAATAATTTCGCCAAAATCATTTTGAACCTAACAAAAAAAATATATTTGATTGTGTTTGTTTAGTACTAAATTATTGTAAACATATTTAAAATATATTTAGTTGGGTTAGGCTAAAATAAATTGCTCTTGTTATAATAAGGTTAGGTAAGTTTTCTAAGATTCTTTTGGTGCAAAATTCAAAATTTTTACATTAACATTAATGAAAAAAATATATCTTTAAACGTATAAGAGAAAATTTCAGAAAGGACTTAATTTTAAATGAGTTCTTGCTAATTGACCAGTTTTACATATTTGTGTATGCAATAATTTCGCCAAAATTATTCTGAACCTAACAAGAAAAACATATTTCACTGTGTTTGTTTAGTATTAAATTATTGTAAACAAATCTAAAATATATTTAGTTGGGTTAGGCTAAAATAAATTGCGCTTGTTATAATAAGGTTAGGTAGGTTTTCTAAGTTCCTTTTGGTGCAAAATTACAACATTGCACATCTGATGACGCACTGAGAAGTGTGAAAGTACTTGAGCTAAAGATTTCCACCCCCTCGTGGCTTGTCCTGCATATATTATATATATATATATATATATATATATATATATATATATATATATATATATATATATATATATATATATATATATATATATATATATATATATATATATATATATATATATATATATATATATATAGGGAAGTACCACCTCTATAGCTGGAATGGGGACCCTCATCCTCAGAGAAGACAATAAACGTACCTCAGAGAAAACTCAAGGTTCTCCCTGGAGCTGTTTGAATATTTTCTTCTCCTACCACCCCCTATATATTTTTTATTCTATGTGAACATTTATTAATAAACAAAATACATTTACAGAAAAAAAACATAAACATGAATACAATGGCACAATGTATCAAAGATGATGAATTTCCTCCAGCTCCTCCGAGGCTGGACGTGAACCAAGTATGCAGCAAGCATTTCCCCTCTGGATGGCGACGCTGAGGCGCTGGAACATGAAAGTGGCTGCCCTTGGGTCCCTGGTGGTGTCGATGAGTCTGGAACCCAATTCTTTAAGGAAACGTGTGGCATTTTTTCCCCATGATCCCAAGGTCTCTGATCCCACTGGGACAAATTGATACTGTTGGCTGATGTCCCTGTACTTGCTGATCTTGTACTCCTCCCTGTGGTCAGCAGCTCCTCCCTGTCGCCCCACACTGTGATGGATATAGGTGTCAGCCAGTGTGGACACACAGGTATAGTCCCATGCTAAGAGCTTGCCATTCTTCCAAGGATAGATGGTGATCCCGTCGGGGCGGTTTGCTGGGTTGTGGGTATTGTTTGCTGCAAGTGATCGTGGCTCCCTCTCGGCAGGGCATCCAGCTGTAGCAAGGGTTCTCTTAATGATGTCGTTGACCTCATTGTGTCTTGCATGCCAGCCCTTGGTTTTGGAACAGTTAAGACCATGTAGACCGTATTGGTCTGCTTGCACTTCGCCGCAAATACACATATATTCTGTGTGAATTGGGGCAGCAAGGCGCAGAGCCACTGCAATACGGAGGGTCTTAGGGTCGAGTCGCGTTCCCATTGCCGATATGGGAACTGTTTGGAGGAAGTCCCCGGAGTGAGGTGCACTCACAGCCTGGAGACGGGCAATCTCCCTATCTGATGTTGCAGCCCTGAGCATGTTGGCAAGCACCTTTTCAGCAATTGGGCTATCCCAGCTTGACTGTTTGTGAGCCAGTGCTGCACTAGGGTTTGGTGCTGGAGCAGCAAGAGTCTCCCATTCGGTGATGGCACTGACATAGCTAGGGTCTTCTATTCCTGCTGAGTCACTGAGGGTGTCAGGAAGAATTTGTCTTATCAACTCGTTTGATGCAATGGAAGAGGATAGGAAAGCTGGTAGAGCAATCTGGGAGGATCTGCGTACTCCTAGCCCTCCAAGCCTGACCGGAAGTGAGGCTTGCAACCACTGTCCATCGTCAAGGGAAAGATTCAATACACTCTCTAGCATGGCCTTCAGGAGAGAGTCATATTCCTTGAGTTTTGGACTGCTGAAGGCTGGGGAGCATCTCAGAAAATAGGTAAGTTTTGGGGTTGACAGGCACCTGGTGAGTAGGTAGAAGGCATCGTGTGTGTCAATGTCTTTCATCCTGCTTTCCATCGTCCGGAGGTCTGAGACTTTTTTTCCTAGGATCAGATCGATGGCATTGGACCCAAGAGGAGCACCGAGGAGAGTGCTATTGGCTGGATCAATGGCTCGTGCTCCTGGTAAAACGGTACTAATATTCTGGATCAACTGTTGATTGGTAGAAACTATTTCACATTTGGTGGGGTTTAAAGAAAGGCCCAGGCTTTCTCCCATGTCTTTAATTTTACTGATGTCCTCCAGGAGAGATTCTGTTGTGCCAGCTAGGGTACCGTCGTCCAGGAACCAGATATTGAGCTCGCTGGAGAGTGCCTCCGTGACTTCCTTGATGACCAAACAAAATAGAAAGGGGGCGAGAGGGTCCCCCTGTTGCACGCCCTCACACGAGTCAATTTCATGGTCCCCAAACAATAGTTTGGAAGTCACACTATAACACGATTCTATGAAGGGATAAAGGGAAGGGAAGTTTCTATAAACTGCTTGGAGAGCAGCATCCCTTCTGACTGAGTTGAAAGCATTGGCAAAGTCCAATTTGACCAAGGCTTTTTCATAGGACATGTTTTTGATATATACTCGTGCTGCGTGGGCAGCTGCTTCACAGCCCTGTTGAACGCCGAAACCGAGCTGAGTTGGTTTCAGCATTGCAGCAGCCTCTTGACTCACCCTTCTTACTGCAGCCTTGGCGACTAGGCGCCGAAGGGTGTTACCCACTGCAATGGGCCTGATTCCGCCATCCTTTTTCCGGAGGGCACACAATGAGGCACCAAAGAAAAAGGGTCTGATGGCCTCTGGGACACCGCCAGCCAGGCACAGGTTGGAAAATTTGGTGAGTTCAGACAGCAGCCTCTCTGAAACCTCACCAAGTGCTGGATTGAGTATTTGTTTTAAGTGTTGAGGCCTTAAACCGGTGAAACCTCCTGCTGAACCCTGTGGAAATGACATAGCAGCTTTATACACATCAGCATCCTGTAAGGTTAGATGTTCTTCGCCTGCTGCAATGTCAGGGAGGTCAATGTTGGTACTGGGAGCCCTGGGTGGATGTTTGTCCTTCAGAGCTTGCGCCGTGCTGACGTCCTTGGGAGCGATGGTATCCTCACTGGTTATAAGTCTCAAAGCTCCAATAGTATTACCCTCTTCTATTTTTTTGCTAATTTGGGCTCTGATTTTTGAGGTGTCGGGTGTCCTGTTGTTGGCATTTGCCCGGCGGGTGTTTGTCGCCCTAGGGGGGAGACGGACGAGGTTGTCATCCCTTGGGAATGCATTTATTGCCCTAATAACATGTGTTGCTAGTGACTTGTCCCTCCTTGGTGGGACAGCCAAACAGGCATTGCCAAAAAGCAGCAAGTTGTGCCAGGATCTGTTGTTTGAAGGAGCATCGTTGACTTTCTTCAGAAGGTCAGTGAATTTGCTAGCAGCTTGAGGGCGAGCTGCTTTGGGGATGTGTGTCAGAGTCCTGGTGGATGTTAATTTGATTGCAGATTTGAGGTCCTCTGTAGAGGTGAAGTCACGGTAGCTGTCAGCCCTGTCTGCTGGGGGAGGCTGTTGGTTGTTCTCATTTGGAGCTCTCCTGGAGCCTAGACATCTATTGTGTGCACGGATGTTGCCAGATGTGGGATTGAGTGCACATTCCCTGTGGCACACCCGGCAGATGCCTCGTGAACGACAGCTTTGGCTCTGTCGTGAAGATTCCTGGGAACCCGCGACTACTTGTGACATTGCTGATATCGTGGGGGTGGGAGGGCGCCAGCTGTGGGGTGACAGGTGAAGGGCAGCATGGATGCATGGGGGATGAGGGTGGGGGAGTAGCGAGCGGCGGAACTTGTAATTGGTGGGGCACTAAACGGCAACACCCTTGGTCAGGAAGTCAGTGGGCCTAGGCTGGGATGAGGGGAGGGGATCTGGGATGGGGGAGGGGGGAGGGAGTGGCCCTGTGTGTTCGCTCAAGACGCACATCACTGACTAACTTTTGCTAATTGTTATACACTTATTGTTACATTTAGAAAAAAACCCTCGCCATTTGGCACACTAATCACCATGCTCACACTATTAACCGAGGTGTTCTGTTCACCATCCAATGACCGTATCGTATCGTGGGCGGCCACTTCCTTCCCCAACCCACGACCCCGGCCGATCACAGATGTAAACAAAACCTCCTCCACACCTCCACTGCCAGGATCCCCTCACCACCGCTACTTCCCAAATCCCAACATGCACACTGCACTTTCACTGATACAGAAGCAATGGTCCGATGTAGAGGTTTGTCACAACTCTGTGGTCTCCGGTCGATACTCACCATGATGTCTGCCGAAACTGGCCCGCGTAAACCATGTTGGTTCCTGGTTTACACACAGAATGTATGGAGCACCACACACTGGCTCCCTCCCTCCACGCCGGCAAGCGCGTGTATATATATATATATATATATATATATATATATATATATATATATTATATATATGTAGATATATATATATATATATATATATATATATATATATATATATATATATATATATATATATATATATATATATGTATATATATGTCGTGCCGAATAGACAGAACTTGCGATCTTGGTTTAAATATCAACGCTCATCTTGCCATATAGGACAAGCTAAAATTTGTGTATGCAATAATTTCGCCAAAATCATTCTGAACCTAACGAAAAAATATATTTCACTGTTTGTTTAGTATTAAATTATTGTAAACAAATCTAAAATATATTTAGTTGGGTTAGGCTAAAATAAATTGTTGTTGTTATAATAAGGTTAGGTAAGTTTTCTAAGATTCTTTTGGAGTAAAATTAAATATTTTTACATTAACGTTAATGAAAAATATATATGTTTAAACGTATAAGAGAAAATTTTAGAAAGGACTTATTCTGTTCTATTCTATTTGATTTGCCGGTATGGTATCCCGGCCTGGGTCTCATCCATTTTGGTGACCCGGCATTGCCTCCCCGGGTAGGGAAGTGTCGTTTATCTTTACTTGCACCTGCATGGCAGGTCTTCAGCAGGAAGGGGGGGTACCTCACCGGCTCTATGGCCTAATGACGTTCCAAACGTTAGTGTGCACTAACAGCGGCTGGTGCGCAGTGCAATGGAGGCCCAAAGCAGGCCCTCGCAGCAACTTCAGCGGGAAGGGGGGGGGCGGGTGACGTGCAATGACTGGAAGTAAGGTTTCCAAGTCCCTGACAGCTAAGTACACAAGATGTACTGCCTCATCCTCTCGGGCCTGCCCCACTGGGGTCATTGGGAAGTGTCTACGGCAAAGGGGCATCGTAGCCGGGCAGTCTAACAGGTAGTGCACCAAGGGCTTCGGAACCATTCGGTCACAATGGGCACAGAGCTCCTCTCATGCCCGTTCAACAATCCGCGCAGTGGTGGGATACTCTAAGCATAGGCAGTGGATATGCACCCTCAGTTCTCTGGAGTGTGTCCGAATACTTGGAGGGGGCACCGCTGTGGGCTGCCGGTGTGGGCAGCCCGCAGCACAATCTGGCTGAGGCTGATGGAGATTGCAGCACGTGGCTGTGCCTCGAGGGTTGCAGTCCTAGCACCCTCATCTGCAGCATCATTGCCAGGGATACCCACATGGCTGTGGATCCAGTTGATGGTAGCCCTGAGACCCTGGGCCATGAGAGTCTGCAGGTCATCCCAGATGGATGTGATTAAGTGTATGTTGTCCTTTGGCTCTCTGTGCATAAGCACTTGGATCGCTGCCTTGGAATCAACGTGGATGATGGGGGGGATGCTGATGGTCTGCAAGAGAATGCTGCAGAGCTTATTGGATGGCAAAGAGTTTGGCCTGGAGGATGGTGCAATGGTCTGGGAGGCGTCAACCTGCTGTCAAATTGCTGTGGAATATCCCAGCAGCTGTGCAGCCTGCCACTGAATCTCTGGAGCCATCGGTGTAATGTGGCACACACCCTGGGCATTCCACACCCACAATGCTAGCCGAGGCAAGTCATTGCAGAATGTTCTGGGTGCAATGCCTCTTGCTGTCTGGTAGGGTTGTCCAGTGCACCGCAAACAGCTCTGGCACCCAAGGGGGTGGCACCGTGTAGTTCGCTGCCAGTCTGTCGCAGCCTTCCGCCTGGAGCAATATCATGGGCAGGAGCTTCCATGTGGCATCTGCTACCGACCACATCCATCGGCGGCCGGGATGCAGTGGAATGACCTGTCCCTGGCAGACCCATAAATCTCTCATCAGTTTGTCAGCCCCTGGGAGTCGGAGATACTATGCGATCCTCTTGGCAGCTACCAGTTGGATCCTGTCTTCAAGAGGCTGTAGCTGCACCTCAAGGTTCAGAGCCACTGCATTGGCCCACCTAGGAGCCCCCAGCATGGCCCGTACAGCTGTGTTCTGGATGACACAGAGGGATTTGATGTTTGTGGGTCTGGCGTGAACCAGAGCAAGTGCCCCATATTCAACAAGGGAGTGTATTGCCTGGATGTAGAACAACCTCATGACCTCGAGACTGGCCCCACCCCTAGGGTTGGCCATGGCACTCAATGCCCTGACCCTCTGCAGAGCCCTCTCTTTAATGTGGTGCACATGTTTCTGGAAGGTGAGGTGCCTGTCAATGTAGATGCCAAGGTACCTATAACTGTGAACCCACTCCAGGTCGATGCCCAGGACCTGCAGCCTCTGACTGGGTACCCTGGTGCGAAGGCACTTTGGATTTTGCTGCAGATATCTTGAGCCCCAAGTGACGGCAAGTGGAAGCCAGCAGATCGAGGCCCTCCTGGGCACGCTGCAAAAGCCGGCACTTCCTAGGTATGACAAGTGCCAGGTCATCGGCATAGCTGAGGAGGAAGGTGCCTCTGGAGAAAGGCAGGTGCACCAGCTGGTGCATCGGTACATTGAACAGGGTGGGGCTAAGCACCCCGCCCTGTGGAGTGCCGTTGTCCAGGGTCTTGAGAGAAGAGGCATGCCCCTGGAAGCTTACCCAGGCAAGCCTGTCCTGGAGATAGGAACGAAGCCATGAAAGCAGCCTGCCTTTAACCCCCCTGTAGGCCAAGAGTGAGAGGATGGCAGGTGCACTGGCTAGCTCGAAAGCTTTCTCGAGGTCAAGAAATACAACAATGTGGGCTTGGGCCAGTAGAGTGGTAAGGCTTTCGAAAGTGCCCACTCCTCTGGTGAAGCCATAGAGGTGTTTATGAGGAGGGCCAAGCTTCCACCTCAGGCGCTCCAACACCATCCTTTCAGACACCTTCGAGATGCAACTGGTGAGGGAGATAGGTCTCACACTGCCAGGATCCCCAGGCTTAGGAATCGGTATGATGTCAGCCTCCTTCTATACGACAGGGAGTTTGCCAGCTCGCCAAGTCCGGTTGACGACCCCCAGGACAGCTGAATGTCCAGAATGGCCAGACCGAGTGATCATGCCATTGGTGATACCATCATGCCCCGGTGCAGTGGCCCAATGAGATGTGAAGGCTGCCTGGAGCTCCTGGTTGGTGAAGTCTTCACCGTGACGTCCTTAGCCTGGCATGCCGCTTGGATCACCATCCTCCTTCTAGGAAGGAGGGTGGCTTGGAAGTCCTGGAGATCCTGAGGCAGTTGAGCCATGGCCGCTCTGGAGGCGAAAAGGCCCACCAGACTCTCTGCCTCCGTTGCGGGGTCTGGGTGCAACCGAGCCACACTGCGACACTGCCCGGTGGCCAATCGACACTACCCGGTGGCCAATCGTAACTTGGTCCAAATCTCAGATAAGGTGGAGGAGTAGCTGAAGGAGGCACACCACTCGAACCATTTAGCCTGCCTGACCCTGTGTGAGACATGGCGTGCATGCTGCACCACTTCCCTGAGCAGATGCATGGACTCAACCGTTGGATTACGCCTGTGCATCTTGCGTATGTGTGGTTCTGCTCCCTGATGTCCTCATTGTAAAACCACCAGTCACGTTTATATGACCCTCCACCTGTAATCTTAGGTATGGCTGCCTCAGCTGCACATGTGAAGGCCACCTGCAAGCTTTGAGCTGCCTCATCTGGGTCTTCCGGAAGAGGAGACTCTGCCCACCAGCGCTCAATGACCTCCTGGAAGCACTGCCAGTCGGTCTTTTCTAGATTCCATCTGGGAGTAGGTGTGGGGGGCGGGAACCGCTGGACCATCAGTGTGGTGACCACTGCAAAGTGATCACTGGTGAGACGGGGGTGGACCTCCCATCTCACACTCGAGAGCAACCGCCTAGAGATGTGCGTAACGTCCAAGCAGCCACCGTAGTGATGGGTTGGCTCACCATTATTGAGGAGGGCAATCTCAGGGACCTCCTCCAGCACAGCCGCAAGGTGCCTCCCAGCTGCGTTGGTAGGAGAGACAGAAGAAAGTATTGGGTGGTGGGCATTGACATCCCCAGCCACAACAAGACCCTCCCGTGGGGTGAGTGCTGCCACCTCTGAAATATCAAGGGTGTATTGAAAACTACGAGAGGTCCATCCGGTAGGTGTAGGGTGACAGCCTGAACCTCTATGCCCTCCCCACAGTTGATGGGGTCATTGGATTTTGAATGAGGGATAGTGGTCCTGACGTAGATCGACGTGCCCCTGCCAGTCCCTTCCAGGTGCTGAAGGTAGGCCGAGAATCCCGGGATACGTGGCTGCATTTGATGTGACGAATTGGTAAGTGTCTCCTGTAACAGGAAGACATCAACCTCATCCTGAACTGCAGCTTCAATCACTGAGTGAATTTTCCGCTGAAGCCCGCAAATGTTCCACTGGAGGATCTTCAAGGGCCGCAGAGGTAGCCCTCTGATTCCATCTCTGCCTGGGACTCGTCGTCCATTGTTGGCGACTCCGGGGCCTCCTCCATCACAGACTGGAAGGACTCCTGGATGATGGCCTGAAGTTCCATTGAGTCCTTCCTGTCCAGTAGGACCACGCCCAGCATCCATGACAGGAGCTGTCTGCAGGCGCCCCTGTCCTCCGCCGACGGCAGCAGGCGATAGAGGAGTGCTGAGATGACCCCGATGGTTTTCTTCAGTCGATTGGGAAATGATTCGACCATTACCTCTGCAGGCATTGAGCTGGACGACCCGTGGAGTCGGTGCTGGGTCACTGGGTATGTCTGGGTGGCTGTTGACACTGCAGCAGCATAAGCTGGGTGCACCCTGGGCCCAGCCTGAGTGGGCATGGGCTTCTGGGTCCCCTGGTGGGGAACCTCTGCCTGACTCTGGCCACTCAAAGTAGGGGCCTGCCCTTGGGAAGAGGCCTGCTGGCGGTATAGCAAGGAATGTTGGTGCCCAGCTGGGACCTGCTGGGCAGTGTGCCTGGCCTGTGGCTGTTTTTCCCATTGATTCTGTCTTCTTGGCCACCTTACCATCTGACCCCATAGTTGACCGCGCTGCTGCAAGCCAGTGCGTGCCCCCTGATGCAACTGCAGGGAGCCCAGTGCCGGGAACTCGATGGTATTGCCCTCCTGCGGTATCTGGGGAACCGCGGTCAGAGCCCATACAGACTGTTGCTGGGTGGTTCCAATGCTGGGTGGCGTCAGGGCTGTCAGGTCGTTCTGATGACGAATCTGCTGCCAGTGCTGCACCATCACAGGACAGCTCCAGTTCCAGGCATGGTGCCTCTTTGAGCAGTTGGCACACTTGGGCTCCGGCCGAAGGGTTTTGCCGGTTGGCTGTTTGAGGATGGCAATGCAGTCCTTCGAGTCGTGTGCCTTGCTGCACAGACCACACTTCTTCTCTCGCTGGCAGGTGGCTGCAATATGATTGAACCCCTGACAGTTGAAGCATTGTACTGGGCCCAACAGGTATAGTCGGGTCTTGAATCTTCCCCAGACCCCAAGGTCCAGGTGCGTGGGAAGTGGATCTTTGTGGTGGATCAGCACCTGGCGGGTGGGCACCTTGTTCACTTTTGCTCTGCCTTGACAATATTGGGTACTTCCAAAATGGGGTCCAGTGGGAGGGGCACAGGGACGTGTAAGAGCACCCCCAGTCACAACCAGCCCCTTCAATTCCTCGTAAGAATCCTCGTCCCGAGGAATGACCAAAACCTCATTCCTGAGAGTGAACTCACAGTGGAACTTGAGGCAGGATAGACCTTCCAGATACCTTACAAACCGAATCGAATCGAATCGAGGACGACGAGAGCTGTCGTAAGATGGGAAGGAAGAAGGATAAGGAAGGATGGAAATAACTAGAAAAGGATGGGAAGGAGGGGAAGAGGAGGAATCGAGGCAAGTGGTCCAACCACTTTGGGACTTTTGGTACCGAAGTACTGGAGGCGTAGATGGAGATGTATTTCAGAAATAGTGACGAAGACGATGTAGAAGGCAACAGGAACTCAGCAGGTGCTGGCTGCATCTTGCTGGATGGATGATTACTGCAACTTGAATGATGATAGGCGGCTGCAGGCGACATGGAAGGAGCTCATCGTTGATTGGTCAGTTCCTTAATCCGGAACCTTGAATTTGTTGAAGGCCCTGGTTGCTTGTGCCCGAGCTGAGCGGGAATGCCTCTGTCCACGTGGAGTCAGCCAGTCCCCGTCCACTGTGGAGGCCAGCGCAACTGGTTTAGGGACCTGGGATGGCTCTATCCTTGCCAGTTGTGGACCTACAGCCTCCTGGCTTCCTTCCACAATCCCTATGGCCATCTGGGGGTGCAAGTCTCCTTGGGTAGCGGCTGCCGACGGATCTAGTGGCAGATTGGCAGATACAATAGTCTCTACTGCATCCTTGGCCTTCTTGGTGTGGGGCTCCCACCTGCCCCACGTCGTCCTCCAACTCGTCCCCGCATTCCAATGAACGTTTAGGCCGCTCTCCTGTGTCTGTCATGGTGACTGTAGGTGTGGGGAAAGAGCCAGCATCAGAGCTGCTTCCTGTGGCCTCACAGCCGCCCACACTGGGTGCAGAGCTGTGAGGCTCAGTGCCCCAGTCAGGGCCCGTAGCCACCCGCACGTGGCTCACTGCCCTGAAACACTGAACACAGTCCATGGACCACTAGAAACGACGCCAATCTGTGCGTTAACTAAACACAGATATATATTCCAAGCGAACACAACACACTCTGTCCTACGATCTTTCCACACCGGTGCTCTGTACTCAATCTCGATGATGATCACGTCCACCGTTTTTTGGGTTGGCCGGTGTGAGAAAGGACTTAATTTTAAACGAGTTCTTGCTAATTGACCAGTTTTACATATTCGTCACGACATATATATATATATGCAAGTCAATCAATACAAACGTAATTCCAACCTGAAGCTCTTCTTAGAAAGCTGCAATAAAACATATGTTTTTAACACAAAAAGAAATAGTTTCTCGATGTTCAGCACATTCATCTCAACCAGAGTCAACACACAACGCACGTTCAACGACACAAAACCTGAGACTCTCTACTATGAGATTAAAAAAGTTCCCTATCTGCCCCCGGCTTCGAAAATGTTGTTGAAAGTACATCCTGAACTTTATATCTTTTATGATATTTAGTTATAAATGTCCATCATATCTGTTGTAACTTGCTATCAGGTTTACGCCCAGCATTCATGTTTTTCTGTTTTATATTCACTGTCCCTTCATTTTGACATTGCAAAGGAAATAATCACAGCTGCATTTTTGTGATCGTTATACACAATGACCCCCAACTTGATGTGCCTTAAATATGTTACATTAAACAATTCTAACCGTAACTATTCTCTCAGTTATTTTAAAGTTTGCTTAATCGTAAGTCTGCCTGACATGATTTGCATAACTGTGTGGTTCAACTTGAAGGAAAACTTAGATCCTACAATCTCTCGTGCAGTATGTGTGTTTTTTGTTTGTTTATTCGTTTAATCTTTTGTTTATTCGTCTGTCTGTCTTTCATTTCCTTAATGTGAACCCTCAGTGTTAATTCTAAATTTTTACTCTTCATTTAACCCTTCATTTAACCCTTTCAGTGAAGCCTCAGTGTTACTGATACAACCTTATAATCTCTCTGGAACTGTTAATCCGTCTTGCTCCTCCTAATGACATAAAACACTTCAGTTGCACTTAATCCTTTATTTGCACCTGTAACGATACATTAATCCATTAATGATATCCGAGTCTTTAATGGTGCATATAGTGTTTAATTACGGGCGAAACACCTAATTGTAGATGAAACATTTAGTGGCAGATGAAGCAGTCAGTGGCAGGAGAAACTCTTAACATGGCCTCACCCACCATGAAGTGGTCACTCACGGTTGCTCACCCACCATGAAGTGGTCACTCACGGTTGCTCACCCACCATGAAGTGGTCACTCACGGTTGCTCACCCACCATAAAGTGGTCACTCACGGTTGCTCACCCACCATGAAGTGGTCACTCACGGTTAAGGATATATTTAACATTAAATGTTCACTCAGCATCCACTCATCATTATTTACTCATCGAATATTAAGAGCTCACAGAACATCAAGGACATAACACTACGGATTCACTAAACATTAAGGACTCACTAAATATTAAGGACTCGCTGAACATTAATGACTTACTAAACATTTATGACTCAATGAACATTAATGACTAACTGAACATTAAAGATTCACTAAACATTAAGAACTCACTAAACATTAAGGTCTCACTAAGCATTAAGGTCTCACTAAGCATTAAGGTCTCACTAAGCATTAAGGTCTCACTAAGCATTAAGGTCTCACTAAGCATTAAGGTCTCACTAAGCATTAAGGTCTCACTAAGCATTAAGGTCTCACTAAGCATTAAGGTCTCACTAAGCATTAAGGTCTCACTAAGCATTAAGGTCTCACTAAGCATTAAGGTCTCACTAAGCATTAAGGTCTCACTAAACATTAAGGTCTCACTAAGCATTAAGGTCTCACTAAGCATTAAGGTCTCACTAAACATTAAGGTCTCACTAAACATTAAGGTCTCACTAAGCATTAGGGTCTCACTAAACATTAAGGGCTCACTGAACATTAAGGTCTCACTAAACATTAAGGTCTCACTAAACATTAAGGATTCACTAAACATTAAGGTCTCACTAAACATTAAGGACTTAGCATTAAGAATTAGTCATGAGCTCATGGCATTCAAGAATTTTAATTACCATTAAGATCATGCAACCACGAAACAAGTATTATTGCAGCATTAAAACCCTGAGGCATGGTCGGGGCTCGATCCTGTGCTACCTTAGTCCGCCTCGTGGGAAGCCAGTCAAAGTTCAGGACGCTCTAACCACTGGACTGGAGTACACAATCCGACAAACTCCAGACACCCAGCGAGACTGGGCGTGTTCCATGATGCGGGGATATAGGTGGCAGTGTTTGACGCTGAATGGTGATTGAAGTCTTAATAGCGTTTGACGTTGAATTGTGATTGAAGTGTTAATAGTGTTTGACGCTGAATGGTGATTGAAGTCTTAATAGTGTTTGACGCTGAATGGTGATTGAAGTCTTAATAGTGTTTGATGCTGAATGGTGATTGAAGTCTTAAAAGTGTTTGACGCTGAATGGTGATTGAAGTCTTAACAGTGTTTCACGCTGAATGGTGATTGAAGTCTTAAAAGTGTTTGACGCTGAATGGTGATTGAAGTCTTAATAGTGTTTGACGCTGAATGGTGATTGAAGTCTTAATAGTGTTTGACGCTGAATGGTGGCTGACAAAATATTGGTCAACATTCCATTAACAGCAATTGTATGTTATTTTTTATGTAGGTGAATCTTGTTATTAATTTGAACCCTTAATAGTTGATTTCATAATGGTAGTTAAACCTTTAATAATGATAGTACTCTTAAGAGTTATTTGAGACTTTAATATGGTTAATGGTGGTTTGTACCTTAATGAGGTGAATGGTAATTTGAGCAAATAATTTGGGTTGAAATCTTCTTTTAATTATTAGCCTTGAAAATTATTTAAACCTTTAATGGAGCTTTTTCTATAAAGTGGTTGAACCCTTAATAGCGTTTAATGGTTCTGAAACCCTTACTGTCGTTTCCCTAATGTTTGTGAAACCCTGGTGGTCGTGTCCTTAATGTTGGTTAAAACCTCAATGATTATATACGTAATGGTGGTTAAGCCCTCAGTGATTGTATACTTAATGGTGAATGAAGCTGTTAATGGTGATTGAACCGTTAATAGCAATTGAACCCTTAACCTTAATTTGAACTTTTGAAGACAACTGAATCGTTAATGGTGGTTGAGTATTTAGTGGTTGTACTATTAATGTTAGTTAATAGTAAGTGAACTGACCTGCTAGTGCAAGGTGCATGATGAAGAAGTTGGTGCGTGATTTGCGTGTCTTGGACAGCATCAGCGCTCCGATCACAGCCACGTTGCCCACTACGATGGAGATGAACAGCAACCATAGCAGCGTGAACTGTTCCGTCTGCAGGGAGAACACAGAACAGCGTTAGCGAATGGAAGAGTCCTTGGTGAACATTGTTATTAAATGGAACAATCCTTGGTGAACATTGTTATTAAATGGAATAATCCTTGGTGAACATTGTTACTGAAGACAGTAGTATTGGTGTACACTGTTGACGAATGGAAC
>NC_091302.1:28110027-28142527 GCF_038502225.1 Cherax quadricarinatus
TGCAGTAGCCAGGATAAGGGTCCTAGAAGTTGAGATAAATAGGCTGAAGCGAGTTACAGGGGCAGTGATCAGAGAAGACAGCATATGAAGCTGAGAGACTGAACAGGAAGGAAGGAGATATGAATTATGCTAAGGTCATATCAGCCTGCCAAGAAGGGCCAAGGAATGAAAGGAAAGAACAGCTGGGTGCAGATGGAGAGGGTGATAGGTCGAATGCTGAGGCACAACCATGCTATCAAGAGCCACTGGTAAAATCAAGGGAGAAAATGACCACATACAGGCAGGATCCAGAGTCACAGAGGGTGAGACAATGGGAGGAGGAAAGGGCAAAATCAGTGTTTATCCATGGGCTTCAGGAGAGAGAGGAAAGGACACACACTGAAAGGCGGCAGGAAGAAAGAAAGGAGATTGAGAAAATCATAACGGAAGTAGGTGAAGAAGAGACGGACGAGATTGTAAATTTTCAGAGAATAGAGGAGTACTCGAAGGGGAGAAACCGACCGATCAAGCTGATTCTCAGGACGGAAACAGTGCGGAACAGGATTCTCCAAGAGAAACCACGGTTGAAATACTCAGAAGAGTACAAGAGGGTGTTCCTAGACAGAGACAGAACACAAACAGAACGACAGCAGCTGAGGGAGAGGACAAAAAAGCGAAAGGAGCTAGGAAAGGAGACAAGGATGGAACTAGCAGAGGTCAGTCAGAGCAGAACAGAGCAGCAAGGCAAGCACACACACAACTATCCTCAGAACCCCACAACCTATCACACCATCCCAACACACACTACAATCATACCCACAGCTTCCACCCTACACCAAGCTATAGAACCCCACAGTATGCTACCAGGTCTCCCACCCTCACAGGCCCCCCAAACCACAGTGTTGGAAAGGAAACTGAAGGTATGGTACACAAACGCTGATGGAATAACAAATAAGTGGGAGGAGTGGCATGAAAGAGTCAAAGAGGCATCACCGGACATCATAGCTCTCACAGAAACCAAGCTTACAGGTATGATAACAGATGCCATCTTTCCAACAGGATACCAGATCCTGAGGAAAGACAGAGGGAACAGGGGGGGTGGAGGAGTGGCTTTGCTGATCAAAAACCGATGGAATTTTGATGAGCTGGAGAGAGGAGACAGCGGAGAAGAAAGTGATTACATAGCGGGAACACTTCACTCTGGAGGTCCCAAGGTGGTAATAGCAGTGATGTATAACCCACCACAGAACAGCAGGAGGCCAAGGCAAGAGTACGACGAGAGCAATAGAGCGATGGTTGACACACTGGCTGCAATGGCCAGAAGAGCTCATGCATGCAGGGCAAAGCTCTTGATCATGGGTGACTTTAACCACAAGGAGATCAATTGGGAGAACTTGGAGCCGCATGGGGGCCAAGATACATGGAGGGCTAAGATGATGGAGGTGGTACTGGAAAACTTCATGTACCAACACGTAAGGGACACTACAAGAGAGAGAGGAGAGGATGAACCAGGAAGACTGGACTTAGTATTCACCTTGTGTAGTGCAGATATCGAGGACATCACATGTGAAAGACCCCTTGGGGCCAGCGAGCATGTGGTTTTAAGCTTCGAATACACAGTAGAGCTACAAGTGGAGGGAGAAACAGGAAGGCCAGGACGAATGAAGCAAAACTACAAGAAAGGGGACTACACGGGAATGAGGAACTTCCTGAACGGGGTTCAGTGGGACAGAGAACTGGCAGGGAAGCCAGTTAATGAGATGATGGAATATGTAGCAACAATATGCAAGGAGGCTGAGGAGAGGTTTTTACCCAAGGGTAACAGGAATAATGAAAAAGCCAGGATGAGGCCATGGTTCACCCAAAGGTGCAGGGAGGCAAAAACCAAGTGTGCTAGGGAATGGAAGAAATATAGAAGGCAAAAGACCCAGGAGAATAAGGAGAGCAGTCATAGCGCCAGAAACGAATATGCACAGATAAGAAGGGAGGCCCAAAGACAATATGAAAACGACATAGCAGCGAAAGCCAAATCTGATCCGAAACTGTTATACAGACACATGAGGAGGAAAACAACAGTCAAGGACCAGGTAATCAGGCTAAGGAAGGAAGGAGGAGAGACAACAAGAAATAACCATGAAGTATGTAAGGAACTCAACAAGAGATTCAAAGAAGTGTTCACAGAAGAGACAAAAGGGGCTCCAGAAAGACGGAGAGGTGGGGCACACCACCAAGTGCTGGACACAGTGCACACAACCGAGGAAGAAGTGAAGAGGCTTCTGAATTAGCTAGATACCTCAAAGGCAATGGGGCCAGAATACATCTCCACATGGGTCCTGAGAGAGGGAGCAGAGGTGCTATATGTACCCCTAACAACAATATTCAATGCATCTATTGAAACAGGGAGATTGCCTGAGGCATGGAAGACAGCAAATGTAGTCCCAGTCTTTAAAAAAAGAGATAGACATGAAGCACTAAACTACAGACCAGTGTCACTGACATGTATAGTATGCAAAATCATGGAGAAGATTATCAGGAGTAGAGTGGTGGAACACCTAGAAAGGAATGATCTCATCAACAGCAGCCAACATGGTTTCAGGGACGGGAAACCTGTGTCACAAACCTATTGGAGTTCTATGACATGGTGACAGCAGTAAGACAAGAGAGAGAGGGGTGGGTGGATTGCATATTCTTGGGCTGCAAGAAGGCGTTTGACACAGTTCCACACAAGAGATTAGTACAAAAACTGGAGGACCAAGCAGGGATAACAGGGAAGGCACTACAATGGATCAGGGAATACTTGTCAGGAAGACAGCAGCGAGTCATGGTACGTGGCGAGATGTCAGAGTGGGCACATGTGACCAGCGGGGTCCCACAGGGGTCAGTCCTAGGACCAGTGCTGTTTCTGGTATTTGTGAATGACATGACGGAAGGAATAGACTCTGAGGTGTCCCTGTTTGCAGATGACGTGAAGTTGATGAGAAGAATTCACTCGATCGAAGACCAGGCAGAACTACAAAGGGATCTAGTCAGGCTGCAGACCTGGTCCAGCAATTGGCTCCTGGAGTTCAATCCCACCAAGTGCAAAGTCATGAAGATTGGGGAAGGGCAAAGAAGACCGCAGACGGAGTACAGTCTAGGGGCCAGAGACTACAAACCTCACTCAAGGAAAAAGTTTTTGAGGTGAGTATAATACCAGGCACATCTCCTGAAGCGCACATCAACCAAGTAATGGCTGCAGCATATGGGCGCCTGGCAAACTTCAGAACAGCATTCCGACATCTTAATAAGGAATCGTTCAGGACCCTGTACACCGTGAACGTTAGGCCCATATTGGAGTATGCGGCACCAGTTTGGAACCCACACCTAGCCAAGCACTTAAAGAAACTAGAGAAAGTGTAAAGGTTTGCAACATAACTAGTCCCAGAGCTAAGAGGTATGTCCTACGAGGAGAGGTTAAGGGAAATCAACCTGACGACACTGGAGGACAGAAGAGATAGGGGGGACATGATAACGACATACAAAATACTGAGAGGAATTGACAAGGTGGACAAAGACAGCATGTTACAGAGATTGGACACAGTAACATGGGGACACAGTTGGAATTTGAAGACACAGATGAATCACAGGGGTGTTAGGAAGTATTTCTTCAGCCACAGAGTAGTCAGTAAGTGGAATAGTTTGGGAAGCGATGCAGTGGAGGCAGGATCCATACATAGCTTTAAGCAGAGGTATGATAAAGCTCACGGCTCAGGGAGAGTGACCTAGTGGCGATCAGTGAAGAGGCGGGGCCAGGAGCTCGGACTCGACCCCTGCAACCTCAACTAGGTGAGTACAACTAGGTGAGTACACACACACACACGCACACACAAACACTCACACACACACACACACACACACACACACACACACACACACACACACACACACACACACACACACACACACACACACACACACACACACACACACACACACACACACACGAGTTTTAGGGAAGTATTTTCAGTGAAGACAGAAAGGCTTCCAGTAAACTGGGATGGAAGAGTACACCAACAAGTGTTAGACACCACACAGCCGTATTAGATACCTCAGTGGAGATGGACGAAGACGTCTCTCTATGGGTCCTGAGATAGAGAGCAGAGGCACTGTGTGTGCCACTAGCAACAGTCTTCAACACATCTATTGTGACTGGGTAGCTCCCTGAGGTGTGGAAGACAGCAAATATATTCCCACTTTTTAAGAAAGAAGACAGACAGGCAACATTAAACAATACATTCAGTGACTAGTGTGACTGACATGTATAGTATGTAAAGTTTTGGAGAAGATTATCAGCAGAAGAGTGGTGGAGCACTTGCAGAGGGATGAACTTATACACGATAACAAGCACTGTTTCAAAGAGGGAAAAACCTGTGTCACAAACTTACCAGAGTTTAACGACAAGGTAACAGAAGCAAAACAGGAGACAGAGGGGTGAGAAGACTGCATTTTCTTGGACTGAAAGAAGGCTTTCGACACAATTCTGCACAGGAGTTTAATGCAAAAGCTAGAGAAGCAGTCAGGAAAAACAGGAAAGGCACTGCAGTAGAATAGGGAATTCTTGAGAGGAAGGAAACAACGAGTGAAGGTAGGCGACGAGGTGTCATAGTGGGAAAATGTGACAAGCGGGGTTCCACAAGGGTCAATCCTAGGACCGGTGCTGTTTCTGATATATGTGAATGACATGACTGAACGGATAGATTCAGAGGTGTTCCTCTTTACGGACGATATGAAGTTAATGACGAAAATTCACGTGAAGGAGGATCAAGCAGGGCTTCAAAGGGATCTGAACAGGCAGCAAGCCTGGTTCAACAAAGTCATGAAGATTGAGGAAGGTCAAAGAAGACCACAGACTAAGTTCATGCTTCGGGATCTTAAAGTAAGTATTATATTGAACACATCTCCTGAGGCGCACATCAACCAAATAACTGTTGCAACACAAGGGCGCCTCGCAAACCTAAAAATAGCGTTTCGACGCCCAAATAAGAAGTCATTCAAGACACTGTACACCGTGTATGCCAGGCCCATATTGGAGAATGCAACACCAGTTTGGAACCCACTCCCGTCAAGCACATCAAGAAATTAGAGTGTGTGTAAAGGTTTGCAACAAGACTAGTCCCGGAGCTAAGGGGAATGCCCTACGAAGTAAAGTTAAGGGAAATCTGACTTATGAAGCTAGAGGAAAGGAGGATTAGGGAGACATGATAACGACATATAAAATAATGTAAAGAATTAACAAGGTGGACAGAGACAGGATGTTCCAGAGATGGGACACAGAAACAAGGGGTCTCGCTTGGAAGCTGAAGACTCAATTGAGTCAAAGGGATGCTAGGAAGTATTTCTTCAGTCAAAGAGTTGTCAGGAAGTGGAATCGTCTGGAAACTGACATAGTAGAGGCAGGAACCATTCATAGATTTAAGACATGATTTGATAAAGCTTATGGAGCGAGGAGAGATAGCGCCTAGTAGTGATCAATGAATAGGCTGGGCCAGGAGCTAAGACTCGACCTCTGCAACCACAAATAGGTGAGTACACACACACACCCACACCCACACACACAGACACACACACACACACACAGACACACACACAGACACAGACACACACACACACACACACACACACACACACACACACACACACACACACACACACACACACACACACACACACACACACACACACACACACACAGAACACACAGAACAGCATTCCGACATCTTAATAAGGAATCGTTCAGGACCCTGTACACCGTGTACGTTAGGCCCATATTGGAGTATGCGGCACCAGTTTGGAACCCACACCTAGCCAAGCACGTAAAGAAACTAGAGAAAGTGCAAAGGTTTGCAACAAGACTAGTCCCAGAGCTAAGAGGTATGTCCTACGAGGAGAGGTTAAGGGAAAATCAACCTGACGACACTGGAGGACAGGAGAGATAGGGGGGACATGATAACGACATACAAAATACTGAGAGGAATTGACAAGGTGGACAAAGACAGGATGTTCCAAACATTGGACACAGTAACAAGGGGACACAGTTGGAAGTTGAAGACACAGATGAATCACAGGGATGTTAGGAAGTATTTCTTCAGCCACAGAGTAGTCAGTAAGTGGAATAGTTTGGGAAGCGATGTAGTGGAGGCAGGATCCATACATAGCTTTAAGCAGAGGTATGATAAAGCTCACGGTTCAGAGAGAGTGACCTAGTAGCGATCAGTGAAGAGGCGGGGCCAGGAGCTCGGACTCGACCCCCGCAACCTCAACTAGGTGAGTACAACTAGGTGAGTACACACACACACACACACACACACACACACACACACACACACACACACACACACACACCGGATTCAAACATATGATTGATGAAATGTCAGGAAAAAGCTTCACGATCATGGCATAGAGATGGAAAAGACGAAGGAAGTATTAGAGACAGGCAAGACGCAAGAGAGAATGGCTATTGCTGCCTGGCAGATCTCAGAAAGTTATGGACGGAGCTAAAGGAAAGGAAGGGAAGGAGGTGAGAAATAGTGACAGAACCAAGTACACGTGAGCAGGAGGAAAGACATAGGGAAAAAAAGGACCTTTATAAAACTGCTGTTTGGCAACCAGTAGGTGAAGACGGTGATATGAGAAGCAGCGTAGAAAGTAATAACAAAAGAAAATGAACTCTGGAGGGAAAGGAAATGAGACTAGAGAACAAGGTGGTCCCTGAATATCCATAGCCTCTGGGAGGCCGAAGGAGTGATTACTGACCATATATTAGCAAGAATATTTGTATTATTTCGCAGAGAAGGTTATGATGCTGTAGTGCGAAAGGTGGCAAGTTTTCAAAAATTGTGAAGTATGCAAAGGACAAAATACCACCGGTTAAACTGACTTTTGTATTAGAAAAGACACGAGAGATCCGATTACGATATGAAAACCACTGTTGAGGAGGATGATCAGGCATCGTGTGTTCCTCGATCAGGACAGAACAGAATAGGATGAGAACTAGCCAAGAAAACGATAAGGGCAGAGGCTCAGCATCAAGGGGACGCAATAAGCTCAGCTTCACCATGTGGAACCTTTGTTTCAAGGGAAACACCAAACTCATACCCAAATAATCCCTAAAACCCCATCCTGCTTCCCTCACAAACACAGTAACTGATAGTGAACAATACCTTACCACCCATTGTGCCCCTCCTACACCCCGATTCTTAACCCCATTCAGAGCCCCTTTTCATACTCATCCCCTATACCCCTTTTCCCTACGTCCTCCACCCTCAACATACTCTATCACCCATGTCTATGGTCTATACTTCCTCCTAGTGCAAGATCCACCCCAACAATCTGCCCTTACCTTTATCCTCAACCTCCAGATAAACAAGAAGCCAAAAATCAGAGCATAATGTCAGAAAAAAATAAAACTGTGGTATACAAATTCAGATGGGACAGCGAATATAAATGATGGATATAGGGAGAGAGCTGATGGAGGAGGCATCCACAGACACTGTAGCAAAAATAGAAACCAGGATCAGAAAGGTGATACCAGATTCGGTCTTCCCAGAAGGATAACACGTAATGAGAAAGGACTGAGGAAACAGAGTAGTTATATGAGTAGCATTGCTAGTCAGGAACCAGTGTACCTTTGAGGAGATGGGTGGAATAAACAGAGAGGGGCCGAATAACTACATAACAGGGACACTCATAAATGAGAGCCCCAAGATGATGATAGCATTGATGTACAACCCATTGATGTACAACATCAGGAGACAAAGACGGGAATATGAGGGCAAAAATTTAATGGCGAACACGATAGCTGAGGTGGAAGAAGAGCCCCCAGTAATAATGTAAAACTGCTGATAATGGGAGATTTCAACCATAATGAAATAGACTGGGAAATTCTGGAGCCACACAAAGGACAGGATACATTGATTGCTAAATTATATGAGGTGATGATGGAAAATTGTTATGATGGTCATGGACCGGGCCGCGGGGGCGTTGATCCCCGGAATAACCTCCAGGTAACCTCCAGGTAACATGTCAGAAAGAGAGAAGGCAACAAACCAGGGCAGATGAACCGTCTGCTTACTCTTAGTGACTCTGATGTAGGAAACATTAATTAAATGTGTGTCAGCCCTCTGTGCTAGCAACCGTGAAGTACTGAGCTTCGATTACCTTGTGGAAGTGAACATGGAGAGAAATGAAAAGAATGGCTGAAAGAACAAACCTGACTTTAAAATAGGATACTGCATGTTACGACTTTGATATTGTAATTTAAAATATAATGTCCTGGCTCCTAAATGGCTGCTCAATCTGCTGTCTAGGGGCATTTAAATCATACTGAAAAACACAGCAACTATCTGGCCAGCATGTACCCCTATAAATTAGGAAGCCTGGGTGCAAATAATTAATGTAGTATATGGAAGGACAAGAAAAACTCGACTAATACAAACATATATATAATATAATAATATATATAATATAATAATATAATAATAGTTGGAGTGTGAGCAAAGTAACATTTATGAAGGGGTTCAGGGAAACCGGCAGGCCAGACTTGAGTCCTGGAGATGGGAAGTACAGTGCCTGCACTCTGAAGGAGGGGTGTTAATGTTGCAGTTTAAAAACTGTAGTGTAAAGCACCCTTCTGGCAAGACAGTGATGGAGTGAATGATGGTGAAAGTTTTTCTTTTTCGGGCCACCCTGCCTTGGTGGGAATCGGCCAGTGTGATAATAATAAAAAAAAATAGTAACTTATATACAACTTACAATCTACTCCACTACAACATCACCTTTACTCCACTTCACATTAACTCACTAGCACACTGCTGCTAGCGAGTAGACAAAATATATAAACAGGGAGGTTTCATGACACCCCTCCCTCCTTCCTGCAGGCGTTTTAACGTTTTAACTGCAGGCGACTTAGCCAACAGTTAAAACGTTAAATACTCTCCAGAACACAGACCCTTGCACACGCTAGGGCCTTAAAAAACATGAGAGCATTTACTAACTAAATTATAGTATTCACTAAAAAAAAACTACCAAAATTACCTACTCACACCACCGCCCAAACATGATGACTTCACCCCGTCACCACCCGTCTCCCGTCTCGTACTAACTCACAAACATCTCATCTGCTTCTGTCTCCTGGCCACTGCCTGACTGACCAGGAATAATACACGCTCGGTTTCAGTTCAGTCCAGGAACTATGGAGAATTATTTTTTATACAATATTTTACTTTAGCACACTGCGTAACACTGCACAATGCTGAGGCAGGGCACAAGTAGAGAGCCATGGGAAAGACAGCTAGATGGAAAAACATTAAACGTCATGACGGAAAATGAAGCTAAAAGAAATGCCTGATGGCAGAGTAAAAGACGTACAGCCAAGAACAGAGTGAGTCCATGGTCCAACCAGAGGTCCCAAGAGGCAAAAACTTAAAGTGCAAGATCGTGAAAGAAATACAGAAGGCAAAGAATGTCGAACAGGGAAGCGAGCAGTAAAACCAGAAATTAATATGCATGAATAAGAAAAGAGGCTAAATGGCAATTAGAGAAAGATATAGTTTTGAAAGCAAATTCTGATTGACAGTTGCGATACACTCACATTAAAAAGAAGACAATTGTGTAGAACCAGGTAATAAATCGAAGGAGAGATTTAGGGGAACTCACTATGAATGATCAGGAAATCTACGAGGAGCTAAAGAAAAAAAGAATATGCGAGGTATTCTTAGTGAAATCAAGAATATTGCCAGAGTATCGAAGATAGAGAGTACACCAACGAATACTGCACACTATACACAACAGGAGGTGAAGCGAAGAAATAGTGAGTGAGCTAGATACCTCGAAAGCAATGGGACCAGACATCTCTAAGTGGGTTATGAGAGAAGCAGCAGAAGGCCTGTATGAACCATCTGCAGCGATCATTTATTGATTTAAAAAAAAAGGAGAAAAGACTTGTAGTTCTAAACTACTAGCCTCTGTCACTAACATGAAAGGTTATGTAGAAGGTTATCAGAGGAGTCGTGGAGTACCTGGAGAGGAGTGTATTAGCAAATAACAACCAGTATGTGCATGTATGGTATACAGTATCGACAAGATGAAGAATTGTTAGGTAAGACACATATGCAACAGTTAGGTATCTTTATTATGAAACGCTTCGCCTACACAGTAGGCTTCTTCAGTCAAGTACAGAAAAGTTGATAGAAGCAGAAGATACTTGAAGACGATGTAATCAGTCCATCACCCTTAAAGTTTTAAGGTGGTCAGTCCCTCAGTCTGGAGAAGAGCATTGTTCCATAGTAGGAAACAATATTGTTTCATACTATGGAACAATGCTCTTCTCCAGACTGAGGGACTGACCACCTCAAAACTTTAAGGGTGATGGACTGATTACATCGTCTTCAAGTATCTTCTGCTTCTATCAACTTTTCTGTACTTGACTGAAGAAGCCTACTGTGTAGGCGAAGCGTTTCATAATAAAGATACCTAACTGTTGCATATGTGTCTTACCTAACAACCTGTCGGTATTTTATACCATTTTAATGTTCAAGATGAAGAATTAATCACATGTGCAACATCTAGGTATCTTTATTGTAGGTGCTTCGCTTTATCATACAAATTCAAGAACATTATCGGAAGATAGTAGAAATATACACAAAAGACGAGGCAATCAGTCCCTTCAGCCTTGGAGATAGTGAAGTGCGTCATAGTCTTGAAGAATCTGAAGCACGGGTATGAAGCTTGGCGCTACTGGCATCTGGTGAGGGACGTAAAGCAGACGAAGCGTTGTCACTGGCATGCGGGATTCTCCAGTTGAAGTAGGTCATACCCAAACGATGGGCCAGTAGTAGATAAGAAAGATTTGGAGATTTCCTCTGAGCAAAGATTCCATGATATTGCGGTATCTGACAAATTATCACAGAGATATTAGAACCAGGGGTAACATGACTTACAAAATACTGAGAGGAACTGACTAGGTGGACGGGGCTAGACTGTTTGAAAGAAGGTTATTAGGTAAACAAAGTCACAGCTGGAAGTTAAAAATAATGATGAGTCATAGCGATATTAGGAAATTCTTACCTAACCTTAGAGTGGCCAGGAAGTGGAATGACGTAGACAGCAAACAAAGTGGTAGGGGCAGGATTTCCATATAGTTTAAAAAACAAGTATGACAGGGCTCACACACACGAGACAGACTCACACACACATACACACACACACACACACACACACACACACACACACACACACACACACACACACACACACACACACACACACACACACACACACACACACACACACACACACACACACACACACACACACACACACACACACACACACACCATCCTTACTCCCGCACCCCCCCCCCCCCATAGATCAACATTCACTTCATATCTTTGAGCACACACATATACACTGGTTCAAATTAGTCCTGACAATTCTCCCCTCGTATACAAGGGATTAATGACGTACTCGTCACTGAGGATTCAGAATATAACCAACACAATTAAATGAACATATTTTGCCATTCTCTCTCATACTTTGTGTGTGGTCACTGAACTGCACATTAGTCGAAATTCTGAGAACTGCTGATCTGGAAGGCAGCGCTTGAAGTACCCTCCCTATCTTTGAATCAAAATACTTACTGGCCATTTTCTAAATGTTCTGTGACAATTAAAGGTTTAGCGTTTCTCCGTTGGATTTGAGTGGGAATACACATGAGTTAATAGGGCTATTAAAGTTTATTTATTGGGAACCATTGGGTTGGGCAAATATTTTTGTTAGTGAGTTTGAGTTTAAAAAAGGGCTTGGTTATTATGCCAATGGGTTGTACACGAATGGTATTCATTACCGACAAAATGAAAATTAGACATATGTGCAACATCTGGGTATGTTTATTGTAGACGTATCGCCAACCATTGGCTTTATCAAGACAAATTCAAGGACATACTTGGAAGACAGTAGAACTATATACAAAAGATGAGGTACTCAGTCCTTAAGCCTTGGAGTTAGTGTGAAGAGCACCGTTAAGTCGTGAAGATTCTTCAAGACTACTGTCTTCTTCACACCAACTCCGAGGCTGACGGACTGATTACCTCATCTTCTATAAATAGTTTTACTGTCTTCCAATTATGCCCTTGAATTTGTATTGATAAAACCACTGGATGGCGAAACATCTACAACAAAGATACCAAGTTGTTCTGTCTAATTTTCATCTTCATATGGCTAATAAGCCAACTGAAGTGTATGACACTGTGATACACTGTTTCACAGTGTGATACAGTGTATCACACTGTGATACACTGTATGACACTGTGATACACTGTGTCACACTGTGATACACTGTATAACACTGTGATACACTGTGTCACACTGTGATACACTGTATAACACTGTGATACACTGTGTCACAGTGTACGTGCTATAAAAGTTTGCTCATCATTGACACTCATGTTACAATAAACATTTGAATGATACTTTCTAACAGGTTCCTGAGTTCCTCTCCAAGCATCAACCAGATGCTGTCACCATCATGGCTTCCACCCAGATGTTGTCACCATCATGGCTTCCTCCCAGATGTTGTTACCATCATGGCTTCCTCCCAGATGTTGTCACCATCATGGCTTCCTCCCAGATGTTGTCACCATCATGCTTCCACCCAGATGTTGTCACCATCATGGCTTCCACCCAGATGTTGTCACCATCATGGCTTCCTCCCAGATGTTGTCACCATCATGGCTTCCTCCCAGATGTTGTCACCATCATGGCTTCCTCCCAGATGTTGTCACCATCATGGCTTCCTCCCAGATGTTCTCACCATCATGGCTTCCTCCCAGATGTTGTCACCATCATGGCTTCCTCCCAGATGTTGTCACCATCATGGCTTCCACCCAGATGTTGTCACCATCATGGCTTCCACCCAGATGTTGTCACCATCATGGCTTCCACCCAGATGTTGTCACCATTATGTCTTCCACCCAGATGTTGTCACCATTATGGCTTCCACCCAGATGTTGTCACCATCATGGCTTCCACCCAGATGTTGTCACCATTATGGCTTCCACCCAGATATTGTCACCATCATGGCTTCCACCCAGATGTTGTCACTATTATGGCTTCCACCCAGATGTTGTCACCATTATGGCTTCCACCCAGATGTTGTCACCATTATGGCTTCCACCCAGATGTTGTCACCATCATGGCTTCCACCCAGATGTTGTCACCATTATGGCTTCCACCCAGATGTTGTCACCATCATGGCTTCCACCCAGATGTTGTCACCATTATGGCTTCCACCCAGATGTTGTCACCATTATGGCTTCCACCCAGATGTTGTCACCATTATGGCTTCCACCCAGATGTTGTCACCATTATGGCTTCCACCCAGATGTTGTCACCATTATGGCTTCCACCCAGATGTTGTCACCATTATGGCTTCCACCCAGATGTTGTCACCATTATGGCTTCCTCCCAGATGTTGTCACCATTATGGCTTCCACCCAGATGTTGTCACCATCATGGCTTCCACCCAGATGTTGTCACCATTATGGCTTCCACCCAGATGTTGTCACCATCATGGCTTCCACCCAGATGTTGTCACCATTATGGCTTCCACCCAGATGTTGTCACCATCATGGCTTCCACCCAGATGTTGTCACCATCATGGCTTCCACCCAGATGTTGTCACCATCATGGCTTCCACCCAGATGTTGTCACCATTATGGCTTCCACCCAGATGTTGTCACCATTATGGCTTCCTCCCAGATGTTGTCACCATTATGGCTTCCACCCAGATGTTGTCACCATTATGGCTTCCACCCAGATGTTGTCACCATTATGGCTTCCACCCAGATGTTGTCACCATTATGGCTTCCACCCAGATGTTGTCACCATTATGGCTTCCACCCAGATGTTGTCACCATTATGGCTTCCACCCAGATGTTGTCACCATTATGGCTTCCACCCAGATGTTGTCACCATTATGGCTTCCACCCAGATGTTGTCACCACTATGGCTTCCTCCCAGATGTTGTCACCATTATGGCTTCAACCCAGATGTTGTCACCATCATGGCTTCCACCCAGATGCTGTCACCATCATGGCTTCCTCCCAGATGTTGTCACCATCATGGCTTCCCCCCAGATGTTGTCACCATCATGGCTTCCTCCCAGATGTTGTCACTATCATGGCTTCCTCCCAGATGTTACCATCATGGCTTTCACCCAGATGTTGTCACCATCATGGCTTCCACCCAGATGTTGTCACTATCATGGCTTCCTCCCAGATGTTACCATCATGGCTTCCACCAGATGTTGTCACCATCATGGCTTCCTCCCAGATGTTGTCACCATCATGGCTTCCTCCCAGATGTTGTCACCATCATGGCTTCCTCCCAGATGTTGTCACCATCATGGCTTCCACCCAGATGTTGTCACCATCATGGCTTCCTCCCAGATGTTGTCACCATCATGGCTTCCTCCCACATGTTGTCACCATCATGGCTTCCTCCCAGATGTTGTCACCATCATGGCTTCCTCCCAGATGTTGTCACCATCATGGCTTCCTCCCAGATGTTGTCACCATCATGGCTTCCTCCCAGATGTTGTCACCATCATGGCTTCCTCCCAGATGTTGTTACCATCATGGCTTCCACCCAGATGTTGTCACCATCATGGCTTCCACCCAGATGTTGTCACCATCATGGCTTCCTCCCAGATGTTGTCACCATCATGGCTTCCTCCCAGATGTTGTCACCATCATGGCTTCCTCCCAGATGTTGTCACCATCATGGCTTCCTCCCAGATGTTGTCACCATCATGGCTTCCTCCCAGATGTTGTTACCATCATGGCTTCCTCCCAGATGTTGTCACCATCATGGCTTCCACCCAGATGCTGTCATTATCATGGCTTCCTCCCAGATGTTGTCACCATCATGGCTTCCTCCCAGATGTTGTTACCATCATGGCTTCCTCCCAGATGTTGTCACCATCATGGCTTCCACCCAGATGTTGTCACCATCATGGCTTCCATCCAGATGTTGTCACCATTATGGCTTCTACCCAGATGTTGTCACCATCATGGCTTCCTCCCAGATGTTGTCACCATCATGACTTCCACCCAGATGTTGTCACCATCATGACTTCCTCCCAGATGTTGTCACCATCATGACTTCCTCCCAGATGTTGTCACCATCATGACTTCTTACTGTGTTCTCCAGTCAGGTCTCCCAAATTTGGTTTAAAACTGTTGACGAGCGTGTGCAGATAGTGTAGTTTCAGTGACTCGATGCTTTATTATCTTCAGTGTGTTTTATTTAAAATTTTCAAGGAACTCTCTGTATTTTTCATTTTGGTTGCTACCCAGAAACCCATGCACACCGAATCGAAATGTGGAAATGTGTAGCTAGGCCTAAGAATGTTGTGTAGCCAGGCCTAAGAATGTCTCCATGAACATAGCAGCAGCGTCATTCTTATCAGAAAATGAAACAGCCTCATCTTCTGTCTTTTGTAAAGACGGTGGACTGATAATTAGTTAATCTTCTCTATGAGGCCCTTGGGAAATAGGTGATGGAATGTCTGCATAATCATGATTTCTTCGTTCTTTACCTTTTTTTTTGTACGTCGAAATGTCTGTAATGGAAAAGTCGTATTGAGTGTGGTAATTTGTTCGTTCTTTCCAAATTCGATTTGTGAAAGGCAAACACCTTTCACGACCACGTATTAGTACCTCGCAAAACTGAGATACAGCCGCAACAGCAGATGTCAGGTGGCCATCAGATGTCTTGGTCAGCAACAGATATTCAAAATCATTATTATATACAACCAGCAGTGGCCAAAACTTTGTGTAATCAATTTTGTGTTTTATTTCCCTAGGAAATATGTACCACCCGCAGACATGACAGAACGAGTCTACAGACAGTTTATAAATTTAATAAATCGTGTTTAAAGCCTATCGACTACATAGCATTCTTAAGGCTGAATGTCGCTTGTTCACTACCAGTATAAATACTTCAATGCCTTAAACAGAAATTAAACTCTCATCATATATTCACAGAGAGACTTGAACCTTTAAGAGAATAAATTATTCCAGCCAATGAGCTCATCTGACAGCCATAATTATCTGAAAAAATAATTTGCTTATAAATAAAGTCTTATATAATAGAGGATATGTATTACAAATTTACAACATTGTAATGAATTACAGTAAGATATTATGTATTAATTTTATAATAATAATTATATTATTAAAAAAATAAAATACACGATATACAGAAACTAGTGGAAAACGATTCTTTCTTTAATTTCTTAAAAGCTATTAACAAAAAAAAAACAGTGCCAGATTTGTCATCAAAATGAGATGTTTATATGAAAATTTGTCATCAGAATGAGATGTTTATATGAAAATTTCTTATTTTTTCCACTGTGTTATAGATTCGTCTATCACTGTGTTCTTTGATCTACTTAACAGTCAACCTGTGTCCCTTTTATTACTTAACAGTCAACCTGTGTCCCTTTTATTACTTAACAGTCAACCTGTGTCCCTTTTATTACTTAACAGTCAACCTGTGTCCCTTTTATTACTTAACAGTCAATCTGTGTCCCTTTTATTACTTAACAGTCAACCTGTGTCCCTTTTATTACTTAACAGTCAACCTGTGTCCCTTTTATTACTTAACAGTCAACCTGTGTCCCTTTTATTAATTAACAGTCAACCTGTGTCCCTTTTATTACTTAACAGTCAACCTGTGTCCCTTTTATTACTTAACAGTCAACCTGTGTCCCTTTTATTACTTAACAGTCAACCTGTGTCCCTTTTTTATTTAACAGGCAACCTGGGTCCCTTTTATTATTTAACAGTCAACCTGTGTCCCTTTTATTACTTAACAGTCAACCTGTGTCCCTTTTATTATTTAACAGTCAACCTGTGTCCCTTTTATTATTTAACAGGCAACCTGTGTCCCTTTTATTACTTAACAGTCAACCTGTGTCCCTTTTTTATTTAACAGGCAACCTGTGTCCCTTTTATTATTTAACAGTCAACCTGTGTCCCTTTTATTATTTAACAGGCAACCTGTGTCCCTTTTATTATTTAACAGTCAACCTGTGTCCCTTTTTTATTTAACAGGCAACCTGGGTCCCTTTTATTATTTAACAGTCAACCTGTGTCCCTTTTATTATTTAACAGGCAACCTGTGTCCCTTTTATTACTTAACAGTCAACCTGTGTCCCTTTTTTATTTAACAGGCAACCTGTGTCCCTTTTATTATTTAACAGTCAACATGTGTCCCTTTTATTATTTAACAGGCAACCTGTGTCCCTTTTTTATTTAACAGGCAACCTGTGTCCCTTTTATTATTTAACAGTCAACCTGTGTCCCTTTTATTATTTAACAGGCAACCTGTGTCCCTTTTATTATTTAACAGTCAACCTGTGTCCCTTTTATTATTTAACAGGCAACCTGTGTCCCTTTTATTATTTAACAGTCAACCTGTGTCCCTTTTATTATTTAACAGGCAACCTGTGTCCCTTTTATTATTTAACAGTCAACCTGTGTCCCTTTTATTATTTAACAGGCAACCTGTGTCCCTTTTATTACTTAACAGTCAACCTGTGTCCCTTTTTTATTTAACAGGCAACCTGTGTCCCTTTTATTATTTAACAGGCAACCTGTGTCCCTTTTATTATTTAACAGTCAACCTGTGTCCCTTTTATTATTTAACAGGCAACCTGTGTCCCTTTTATTACTTAACAGTCAACCTGTGTCCCTTTTTTATTTAACAGTCAACCTGTGTCCCTTTTATTATTTAACAGGCAACCTGTGTCCCTTTTATTACTTAACAGTCAACCTGTGTCCCTTTTTTATTTAACAGGCAACCTGTGTCCCTTTTATTATTTAACAGTCAACCTGTGTCCCTTTTATTATTTAACAGGCAACCTGTGTCCCTTTTATTATTTAACAGTCAACCTGTGTCCCTTTTATTACTTAACAGTCAACCTGTGTCCCTTTTTTATTTAACAGGCAACCTGTGTCCCTTTTATTATTTAACAGTCAACCTGTGTCCCTTTTATTATTTAACAGGCAACCTGTGTCCCTTTTATTATTTAACAGACAACCTGTGTCCCTTTTATTATTTAACAGGCAACCTGTGTCCCTTTTATTATTTAACAGTCAACCTGTGTCCCTTTTATTATTTAACAGGCAACCTGTGTCCCTTTTATTACTTAACAGTCAACCTGTGTCCCTTTTTTATTTAACAGGCAACCTGTGTCCCTTTTATTATTTAACAGTCAACCTGTGTCCCTTTTATTATTTAACAGGCAACCTGTGTCCCTTTTATTATTTAACAGGCAACCTGTGTCCCTTTTATTACTTAACAGGCAACCTGTGTCCCTTTTATTACTTAACAGTCAACCTGTGTCCCTTTTATTATTTAACAGGCAACCTGTGTCCCTTTTATTATTTAACAGTCAACCTGTGTCCCTTTTATTATTTAATAGGCAACCTGTGTCCCTTTTATTATTTAACAGGCAACCTGTGTCCCTTTTTATTTAACAGGCAACCTGTGTCCCTTTTATTATTTAACAGTCAACCTGTGTCCCTTTTATTATTTAACAGGCAACCTGTGTCCCTTTTTATTTAACAGGCAACCTGTGTCCCTTTTATTATTTAACAGGCAACCTGTGTCCCTTTTTATTTAACAGGCAACCTGTGTCCCTTTTATTATTTAACAGGCAACCTGTGTCCCTTTTATTATTTAACAGGCAACCTGTGTCCCTTTTTATTTAACAGGCAACCTGTGTCCCTTTTATTACTTAACAGTCAACCTGTGTCCCTTTTATTATTTAACAGTCAACCTGTGTCCCTTTTTATTTAACAGGCAACCTGTGTCCCTTTTATTATTTAACAGTCAACCTGTGTCCCTTTTATTATTTAAGAGGCAACCTGTGTCCCTTTTATTACTTAACAGTCAACCTGTGTCCCTTTTATTATTTAACAGGCAACCTGTGTCCCTTTTATTACTTAACAGTCAACCTGTGTCCCTTTTATTACTTAACAGTCAACCTGTGTCCCTTTTTATTTAACAGTCAACCTGTGTCCCTTTTATTATTTAACAGTCAACCTGTGTCCCTTTTATTATTTAACAGGCAACCTGTGTCCCTTTTATTACTTAACAGTCAACCTGTGTCCCTTTTATTATTTAACAGGCAACCTGTGTCCCTTTTTATTTAACAGGCAACCTGTATCCCTTTTATTATTTAACAGTCAACCTGTGTCCCTTTTATTATTTAACAGGCAACCTGTGTCCCTTTTATTACTTAACAGTCAACCTGTGTCCCTTTTATTATTTAACAGGCAACCTGTATCCCTTTTATTACTTAACAGGCAACCTGTGTCCCTTTTATTATTTAACAGGCAATCTGTGTCCCTTTTCTTTCAGTCATCTTCGTTCCAGTTTCCATCTTTTTTTTCCTACACAGATCAATTTCACAGGCTACGACCTCTTATGCTACCCCAGCTCATCACAAAGCTCAGCACTATCTGAGGTATACTACCACCCTCCAAGATACCAGCCACAACAGTTCAGTAACACCGAGGTACCTACTTACTGTTAAGTGATCAGGGGCACCAGGTATAAGGAATATGCTCAATGCTTCCACCAAGGAGGGAATCGAACCACGGACATTTAGTATGTGAGCTTAGGGCGCTACCAACCAAGCCACCGCGTGTGTGTACTCACCTATTTGTACTCACCTATTTGTGGTTGCAGGGGTCGAGTCCTAGCTCCTGGCCCCGCCTCTTCACCGGTTGCTACTAGACCCTCTCTCTCCCCGCTCCATGAGCTTTATCAAACCTCGTCTTAAAACTGTGTATGGTTCCTGCCTCCACTACGTCATTTTCTAGGCTATTCCACTGCCTTACAACTCTATGACTGAAGAAATACTTCCTACTATCTCTCTGACTCATTTGTGTCTTCAACTTCCAATTGTGGCCTCTTGTTTCTGTGTCCCCTCCCTGGAACATCCTGTCCTTGTCCACCTTGTCTATTCCACGCAGTATTTTATATGTCGTTATCATGTCTCCCCTGACCCTCCTGTCCTCCAGTGTCGTCAGGCCGATTTCCCTTAATCTTTCTTCATAGGACATTCCCCTTAGCTCTGGAACTAACCTTGTTGCAAACCTTTGTACTTTCTCTAGTTTCTTGACGTGCTTTATCAAGTGCGGGTTCCAAACAGGTGCTGCATACTCCAGTATGGGCCTGACATACACGGTGTACAGTGTCTTGAATGATTCCTTACTAAGGTGTCGGAATGCTGTTCTCAGGTTTGCCAGGCGCCCATATGCTGCAGCAGTTATCTGATTGATGTGTGCTTCCGGAGACATGCTCGGTGTTATACTCACCCCAAGATCTTTCTCCTTGAGTGAGGTTTGCAGTCTTTGGCCACCTAGCCTATACTCTGTCTGTGGTCTTCTGTGCCCTTCCCCTATCTTCATGACTTTGCATTTGGCAGGATTAAATTCGAGAAGCCATTTGCTGGACCAGGTGTCCAGTCTGTCCAGGTCTCTTTGAAGTCCTGCCTGGTCCTCATCAGATTTAATTCTCCTCATTAACTTCACATCATCTGCAAACAGGGACACTTCTGAGTCTAACCCTTCCGTCATGTCGTTCACATATACCAAAAATAGCACTGGTCCTAGGACCGACCCCTGTGGGACCCCGCTCGTCACAGGTGCCCACTGTGATACATCATTACGTACCATGACTCGTTGTTGCCTCCCTGTCAGGTATTCTCTGATCCATTGCAGTGCCCTTCCTGTTATATGCGCCTGATGCTCTAGCTTCTGCACTAATCTCTTGTGAGGAACTGTGTCAAAGGCCTTCTTGCAGTCCAAGAAGATGCAATCAACCCACCCCTCTCTCTCTTGTCTTACTTCTGTTATTTTATCATAAAACTCCAGAAGGTTTGTGACACAGGATTTGCCTTCCGTGAATCCGTGCTGGTTGGCATTTATACTCCTGTTCCGTTCCAGGTGCTCCACCACTCTCCTCCTGATAATCTTCTCCATAATTTTGCATACTATACACGTCAATGACACAGGTCTATAGTTTAGTGCCTCTTTTCTGTCTCCTTTTTTGAAAATGGGAACTACATTTGCTGTCTTCCATACCTCAGGTAGTTGCCCAGTTTCCAGGGATGTGTTGAAGATTGTGGTAAGTGGTACGCACAACATATCTGCTCCCTCTCTAAGGACCCATGGAGAGATGTTGTCCGGTCCCATTGCCTTTGAGGTATCGATGTCCCTTAGCAGTTTCTTCACCTCCTCCTCATCTGTATGTATGTCGTCCAACACTTGTTGGTGTATTCCTTGTTGGTGTCCCCATCTGGTCTGTCCCCCCAGAGTCCTTCCTGTCTCTACTGTAAATACTTCCTTAAATCTCGTGTTGAGCTCCTCACATACCTCTTGATCGTTTCTTGTGAGTTCCCCACCTTCTTTCCTCAGCCTTATCACCTGGTCCTTGACTGTTGTCTTCTTCCTAATGTGGCTATACAGCAGTTTCGGGTCAGATTTGACTTTCGATGCTATGTCGTTTTCATACTGTCTCTGGGCCTCCCTCCTTATCTGCGCATACTCGTTTCTGGCTCTTCTACTAATCTCCTTGTTTTCCTGGGTCCTATGCCTCCTGTACCTTTTCCATTCTCTGTTGCACTTAGCTTTTGCCTCCCTACACCTTCGGGTAAACCAAGGACTCGTCTTGGTCTTCCTATTATTTCTGTTTCCCTTGGGAACAAAACTTTCCTCTGCCTCCTTGCACTTTGTTGCCACATATTCCATCATCTCGTTTACTGATTTTCCTACCATTTCTCTGTCCCACTGAACCTCCTGCAGGAAGTTTCTCATACCTGTGTAGTCCCCCCTTTTATAGTTTGGCCTGTCCCCTTCAGTTCCTGTTACCTTCTCCACTTGTAACTCTACTATATAGTCAAAACTCAGAACCACATGATCGCTAGCTCCAAGGGGCCTCTCGTAAGTGATGTCCTCGATGTCTGAACTGCTCAGGGTGAACACAAGATCCAGTCTAGCTGGCTCATCCTCCCCTCTCTCTCTGGTTGTGTCCCTGACATGTTGATGCATGAGGTTTTCAAGTACCACATCCATCATCTTTGCTCTCCATGTTTCGGGACCCCCATGTGGCTCCAGGTTTTCCCAGTCGATCTCCCTGTGGTTGAAATCGCCCATTACCAGTAACTTTGCTCTGCTCGAGTGAGCTCTTCTTGCCACCTCAGCCAGTGTGTCCACCATCACCCTGTTGTTTTCTTCGTACTCCTCTCTTGGCCTCCTGCAGTTCTGTGGTGGGTTATACATCACTCCAATGACTACTTTATGTTCTCCGGCCTGAATTGTACCTACAATGTAGTCTCTTTCTCCAATCATGTCCATGCCTTCCATTTCCTCAAATCCCCATTGGTGTTTTATGAGCAGTGCAACCCCTCCTCCCCCTCTACTCCTTCTATCTTTCCTCAGGATCTGATATCCTGTTGGGAAGATTGTGTCTGTTATTATCTCAGCGAGTTTTGTTTCTGTGACTGCTATGATGTCTGGGGATTTTTCACTGATTCTTTCATTCCACTCCTCATGTTTATTCATTATTCCATCCGCATTTGTGTACCAAACCTTTAGTTTCTTTTCTATCATTGTGGTCATGCAAGTATATTGGGGTTGGGGGAGGGAGAGCCTTGGTGGGGGCCTATATGGGGCTGTGGTGTAGGTGGGGTATGTGTTGATGGGGGTGGGGTCAGAATGCCCATAAGGGACAGCTGTTGGGGTGAGGTTTGTGATATGGGGGTTGGTGGCAGAGGGAACAGTGAGTGGGTTGGAGTATAGGTTGCTCAGTTGCGTTGGGAATGTCGCGGGTGGGGTCTTTTGGTGGGAGATTCTGTGGGGTGTGTTTGCCCTTCCTCCTGTGTCTGGGTCCTGCTCATTTTCATTGCTTCTCGTTCCTCCTTGCGTCTCTGTACCCTCTCTTTCAGTGTAGTCCTTTCTTCTTGTGTTCTGTCGCGGTCGAGGTATACTCTCTGGTACCCCTCTTTGTCTCTCAGTCTTGCTTTCTCTTGCAGAATCCTGATTCGAACTGATTCTTCCTTGAAAGTTACTCTGACAGGCCGTATCCTTCCACTCGCAAACCACCCAATTCTCTGAAAATTTGTCACCTGGGTCATATTGCCCTCCCCTATTGTTTTCATGATGCCTTCAATCATTTTTTTCTCCTCCTGTTTTATTTCTTCAAAGTTGGCCCCCTTGGCTTCTTGGAGCCCATACACAAAAACTGACCTCGCCCTTTCCTCCTCCCACTGAGTCTCCATCTGCTTCCTCTGAGGCATTTTGTTTCCTTCCATTGACATGTTCTTGCCTTCAGTCCCTGTCATATCTGAAACATCTATTCTTAGTGGACTGTCTTTCCTGGCCAGCTGTCCCGTGCTACTGCAGTTGGCTGTTAGAACCTCTGCATATAACAAACCTTCATTTTCTTCGGACCTGTCGCTTGATCTTAGTGTGCTCATCGTCTTTTCCCTGGCCCCACGTGGGTCTGATAGGTCCTTCGTGTACGGCATGTCTCCGTTGTTGCTTACCATCCCCTTGTCTGCGCCTGACTCTGAATTTCCATCATTGTCTTCAGACCTGTCGTTTGATCTCAGTGTGCTCGTCGTCTTTTCCCTGGCCCCACGTGGGTCTGATAGGGCCTTCCTGTACGGCATGTCTCCGTTGTTGCTTACCATCCCCTTGTCTGCGCCTGACTTTGAATTTCCTGATGTCACGTCTGAATTGTCATTTGTCTCTCTAATCTGTTTCAGGCTTTGCAGTTTCTCTTCTAAGCACTGTATCCTAGCTTCTGCTGCTAAGGCCTGTACTTCCCACTTCCTGCACTCTTCAGCTATCCGCTCCTCCATTTTCTTACCAAGCTCTACTATCTTCCTTCCCCACTCTTCCTCCCTTTTTTGGAGCTCTAACTCCCAGTCTTTCCTCCCTGGTTCTTCTACCAGATCTCTGGTTTTCCGTGTGTGTGTGTGTGTATACTCACCTAGTTGTACTCTCACCTAGTTGTGGTTGTAGAGGTCGAGTCACAGCTCCTGGTCCCGCCTCTTAACTGCTCCATGAGCTTTATCATGCATCTTCGTAAAGCTATGTATGGATCCTGCTTCCACTACATCATTTCCCAGACTATTCCACTTCCCGACAACTCTGTGACTGAAGAAATACTTCCTAACATCCCTGTGATTCATCTCAGTTTTCATCTTCCAATTGTGACCCCTTTTTGTTGTGTCCCATCTGTGGAACATCTTGTCTCTGTCTACCTCGTCGATTCCTGTCAGCATTTTCTATATCGTTATCAGATACCCCCTATCTTTCAGGTCCTCCAGTGTCGTCAGGTTGATTTAATCTCTCCTCGTAGGAAATACTCCTTAGCTCTGAGACTAGTTTTGTTGCAAACCTATGCACTTTCTCTAATTTCCTTACGTGCTTGGCTAGGTGTGGGTTCCAAATAGGTGCTGCATACTCCAATATTGACCTACCGTACATGGTGTGCAGGGTCCTGAACGATTCCTCATTGAGGTGTCGGAATGCTATTCTTAAGTTTGCTAGGCGCCCGTATGCTGCAGCAGTTATTTGGTTGATGTGTGCCTCAGGAAATGTGCCCGTTGTTATACTCACCCCGAAGATCCTCTTCCTTGAGTAAGGTTTGTAGTCTCTGGACCCCTAGACTTTACTCTGTCTGAGGTCTTCTTTGCCCTTCCCCAATCTTCATGACTTTGCACTTTATAGGGTTGAACTCCAGGAGTCAGTTTCTGGACCAGGCTTGCAGCCTGTCCAGATCTGTTTGCAGTTCTGCCTGGTACTCGTCCGATTGAATTCTTCTCATCAACTTCACATTATCTGCAAACAGGGACACTTCGGAGTCTATTCCTTCCGTCATGTCATTCACATATACCAGAAAGAGCACCGAACCTAAGATTGACCAATGTGGAACCCCGCTCGTCACAGGCGCCCACTCTGACACTTGGCCATGTACCATGGCTCGCTGTTGTCTTCCCGACAGGTATTCCCTGATCCTTTGTAGTGTCTTCCCTGTTATTCCTGCCTGGTCCTCCAGCTTTTGCACTAATCTCTTGAATGGAGCTGTGTCAAACGCTTTCTTACAGTCCAAGAAAACGCAGTCTACCCACCCCTTTTTCTCTTGTCTTACTGCTGTCACCCTGTCATAGAACTCCAGTACGTTTGTGACACAGGATTTCCCGTCCCTGCAACCGTGCTGGCTGTCAATGATAAGTTCAGTCCTTTCTAGGTGCTCCACCACTCTTCTCCTGATAATCTTCTTCATACCTTGGATACAATACCTGTCAGTGACACTGGTATGTAGTTTAATGCTTCGTTTTTGTCTCCTTTTTTAAAAATTGGGAATACATTTGATGTCTTCCATACTTCAGGATGTGGCCCTGTTTCGATAGCTGTGTTGAAGATTGTTGTTAGTGGTACACATAGCACCTTTGCTTCCTCTCTCAGGTCCCATGGAGCGATAATATCCGGCCCAATCGCCTTTGAGGTATCTAGCTCGCTTAGTAGCCTTTTCACTTCTTCCTCGATTGCATGTATTGTGTCCAACACCTGATGGTGTACCCCACCTTTCCATCTTTCTGAAGTCCCTTCTGTCTCCTCTGTGAACACTTCCTTGAATCTCATGTTGAGCTCCTCACAGACTTCACTGTCGTTTCTTGTGACCTCCCCTCCTTCCATCCTCAGCCTGATTACCTGGTCCTTCACTGTTGTTTTCCTCCTGATGTCGCTGTACAACAGCTTTGGGTCAGATTTGGCTTTCGTTGCTATGTCATTCTCGTATTGTCTTTGGGCCTCCCTTCTTACCTGTGCATGACTCACGAAATCGTAATGACACGATTGTGCATATTTATTTCTGGCTCTACTACTGCTCTCCTTATTCTCCTAGGTCCTTTGTCTTCTATACTTCTTTACACAACTAACCTGCACATAGGACATAGAAGAGAGGAGCTTACGACGATGTTTCGGTCCGACCTAGACCATTTACAAAGTCACACTCGTGGTCGTAAGTTCTTCTCTTCTATGTGCGGGTTATTTGTGTATTGTTCAGGTCACGATATTGTGCCTCTTTTTGTTATTTCTATACTTCTTCCATTCTCTAGCACACATGGTTTTTGCCTCTCTACACCTCTGGGTGAACAAAGGGCTCATCTTGGCATTCTTGTTATTTCTGTTACCCTTGGATACAAGGGTACAAGAGTACTAGTGTGTGTGTGTGTGTGTGTGTGTGTGTGTGTGTCTCAGTAGTAGTACCAGTTCCTAGTAACCAGTTACCAGTAACCAGTGTACCAGTAGATGACTCACTACCAACCGTCTCTGCATGAATCACTGTCTGTATTCATATTGCTGACCACAGCAGTATTTCAAACACCCCCTCACATATGGGTACTGGGGTTAGTCAGTCTTACGAGAGTGAGCAAAGAGGCAGGTCACGGCTGTTTGGGCGCTTCACATACTATCCGTAATATACGTACTTCCAGCCTACATGAGTATTTCTTTACCCTATCCACGTGTTCGAACCCCACATGATATGTGTGTGTGTGTGTGTGTGTGTGTGTGTGTGTGTGTGTGTGTGTGTGTATATGTGTGTGTGTGTGTGTGTGAGTGTGTGTACTCATCTATTTGTGGTTGAAAGGATCGAGTAATAGCTCCTGGCCCCGCCTCTTCACTGGTCGCTACTAGGTCACTCTCTCCCTGCTCCATGAGCTTTTTCATACGTCTTGTTAAAGGTATATATGGATCCTGCCTCCACAGTGCAAAATATCCCCAACGAAAAGTAGTGGCGCCATTGATACACTAAGAGAAAACTCCATAAGTGTCCGGGGCTCATGACTGTTCAACAGCCTACCACCATGCGTAAGGGGAATTACCACTAGGCCCCTGGCAGCCTTCAAGAGGGTGCTGGGCAGATACTCAAAGTCGTTGCCGGATCAGCCGGGCTGTGCTTCATATGTTGGACTACGTGCGGCCAGCATTAGCAGCCTGGTTGATCAGACCCTGATCCACCGGGAGGCCTGGTCGTGGACCGGACCGCGGGGGCGTTGATCCCCGGAATACCCTCCACTTAGCCTTCAGGTAGACTACATCACTTTCCAGACTATTCCATTTCCTGACAACTCTGTGACTGAAGAAAAACTTCCTAACATACCTGTGACTCATCTGTGTCATCAACTTCCAACTGTGATCCCTTGTTGCTATATCCCATCTCTGGAGCATCCTGTTTCTGTCCACCTTGTCGATTCCTCTCAGCATTTTATATGTCATTATCATATCCCCCCTATCTCTCCTGTCCTCCAGTGTCGTCAGGATGATTTCCCTTAACCTCTGTGTGTGTGCGCGCACGCTTGTGTTCCCGGATTTATGCTTATGGGGATTGAGACTTAGGACTTGGCCCTGCCTTCTTGATCACTTTCGTCGGCAACACTGATTTCTGGCCTCCTGGGCAAATCATGTCTACACTGCCTCATCCAAGTCATTCCGCTGCTCATATATCCTGACACAAAAGAAACGCTTCCATACATACTAATGGCTCATCTTCATGTTAAACTTTCCTCTGCATATCTTCTATCTGGTCCTCATAATGCAGTTTGTCCCTGACCACGCCATTCCTCTAAAAAAAACTGTATGTTGCAATCTTGTCTTCCATTTTCCTATCATCTAAGGTCGTCAGATTCAATTCCTTCACCCTTTCCTCATTGTGCATTCCCCACAGTTTTGGTACTAGCCTTGTAGCAAATCTTTGAACCTTCTTGATATGCTACCTGTTATATTCTCCACCAGGTTCCTTTCATTTTCTGAAATCTGCAGCTTCTCTCTTCCAGTGCTGCATTCTGTACCCGGTCTGCCTTTTCCAAAACCCATGAACTAGCATTTTTTGGACTGAACTCGAGAAGCCACTTGTTTGACCACATCAACAGTCTGTTGAAGTCTCTTTGTCTTTACTAGTTCTTATTCTTCTCATTAGATTTATACAGTAAGCAGTGACACTGGACTCAATACCTTGTTTTAGCTCAGTCATGTATGTTAGGAATAGTGAAGATCCTAACACGAATCCTTACTGAACCTCACTCGTTACTCCCTCCCATTCGTATGTTTTATCCCTCACTGTTACTTTCTGCCCTTTATTATTTGGGTACTCTCTGCAACACTGCCATTTTACCCTTCATAGTCTTTTTATTTTCAATGCTAATTTATATTCTAACCTCTGTAAAGTGATTTTCTATGGTCCACGAAAATGCAATCCATCCAACCCTGTCTGTCTTGTTTTAGTCCCATGACACTATAGTAGAATATTAGTAAATTCGTTAGGCAGGATTTTCCATCCCTAAATCTATGCTGGCTTTCCGTAAAGAATCTTATTCTACTCAAGTGTCCTAGTATATTTTTCTTTACTACCCTTTCCAGAGGCTCTGAGCCTCTTCTTTCTCCCCAATTTTATAAATAGATACGTTGTGCCCTTTTTTTTAATTTTATGGCAGTTGTCCTGACTTGAGAAATGGCTGAATGCCTTTATTATTGTGTTACATAAATGTTTTGCCCCATCTGTCGGTACCTATGGAGATAAGTTATCTGTCGCACTACTGTTCTTGCACCCTGCTTCTGTATTAATCTCATCACTTCTTTTTCTATTGTTTTACAGGTACTTTCCAGTATCCGTTGATTTGCTCTGACTACAGTGACTGTTGGTAGTAATTCTTTTTTCTCTGTGAAATCTTCTTACATTCTTCTGACTAAGCACTCCACATACTTCCCTGTTATTCTCCATCAATTCTCTTCCTCCTCCCTCAGCCTATTCACATTATGTGGCTGTGGAATAACTTCGTTTGGGATTCAAAGTGTCTTTCAGCCCCTCTTCGTGTTCTTCCATATTCATCTCTCGGTTCTCTGCATTTTGGAATGATTGACATATTTTTAAAAGTTTTCTTTGTCCTTCCATTTGACGATTTTCATTATGATTAAACCATGTGCTCTCTTTGTTTTTCTCTTTATGTTTGGAATGAATCACTAATTAGCAGTTTTGTTTCCAGCTCCCATTTTCCAGTCCACTTAGCTCATAAAAAATCACATGATATCTTAGTTTCATCTGTAATCACATACCCCGTTACTCGCTTCTTCCCTTTTTTTATACAAATTAATTTTTACAAGCTAAGAGGTGTTAGTCTAACTCAACTTATTTCAAAGCCCACCCCTTCATAAGGTAAACTTCCACCCCCCAGGACACGACCCACACCAGCCAGCTAACACCCAGGTACCTACTTACTGATAGGTGAGCAGGGGCAGCAGGTGTATGGAAACATGCTCAAAGTTTCAACGAGTAGAGGGGATCGAATCCAGGACACTCAGCGTGTGTGAGCTGAGTGCACTATCAACACTCTCTACCTGGTAGTTGAAGCAGTCGACTGCTGGTTCTTATTAGTTCGCCAAATTTTGTTTAAGTTTTGCTGTGTAGCATTAATTTTGAAAGAAAACCAGATCAAGTCTCACTAGCTCACGCCCCATTGTTGTTTCCTTTATATATTGGCTCAGAAAGATCTTAATTACTGCTTCCACAAGCTTTTGTTCTCCATGTTACTGGTCCACCATGGGGGTTCCAGTCTCCTAGTAATAAGAGTTTCACTTTTTTTTATTCTTCTTGCTCTCTCTGCCATTGCTTCCAGTGCGTGCTTATAAGTTAATTACCAGTTGTATAAGTCACTGGTCGATTCATACTTGGCCTGTTGTGTACTCACTTATTTGTATTCACCTATTTGTGATTTCAGGGGACTACATTTGCTATTTTTCACACCTCAGGTAGTCGCCCTGTTACGATAGATGTGTTAAAGATTGTTGTTAGTGGCTTACACAGTGCCTCTGCTTCCTCTCTCAAAATCCACGGTGAGATGTTGTCCAGTCCCACCGCCTTTGAGGTATCTAATTCCATTAGCAGTCTCTTCACATCCTCCTCGGTTGTGTGTAGCGTGTCCAACACTTGTTGCTGTACCCTATCATCCCGGTTTGCTGGAAGCCTTTCTGTCTCCATTTAAAATGCCTCCCTAAATCCGTGTTGAGCTCCTAACATACATCACCATCATTTCATGTGATCTCTCCTCCTTCCTTCCTCAGCTTTATTACCTGGTCATTGACTGCTGTTTTCCTTCTGATGTGGCTGTACAACAGCTTCTGGTCAGATCTGGCTTGCGATGCTATGTCATTCTCGTTTTGCTGCTGGGTCTCTCTCCTTATCCATGCGTATTCGGTTCGGCTCTTCGGCTCCTCTCCTTATTTTCCTCAGTTCTTTGTCTTCTGCATCTTTCCCATGCTCTAGCCCACCTGTGTGTGTGTGTGTGTGTGTGTGTGTGTGTGTGTGTGTGTGTGTGTGTGTGTGTGTGTGTGTGTGTGTGTGTGTGTGTGTGTGTGTGTGTGTCGCCCGTATGCCTACATTTCCAGTTAAGCCCGTAAGGCTTATGCAACGCTTAGCAAATGGGAAATGGTGGAAAGTAATCAGATTTGGTCCGAGGAAGGAGAGGAGAGTTGCAATTACTTTGATCAAAATGCTTTGAATAGTGTAGTGGTAGGTTAGCACTTCGTTCAGTATCCTCTAATCGCTTCTCAAGCAAAACTCACTTTTTATACATAAAAGTGGCTCTTGATCCAAGGATTTAAATCTACAACTTCCTTGGAATAAACAGGATTGCCTCTCATTCTCCCATGTGTTTTATATCCAAACAGGTTTATCGTTCCTCGTAATATTTGTATTTCCTAAACAAAGATATAAACTAGTAAGTTTATCTGAGGTGACAATTGAGGTTTTACTGCGGTTGACGACGACCTAAACTCTTGCCCAGTGTTTGTCTCTTACTTTCGTTCACAGATGCAGAAACGTGGTGGTGTTTTGTGTGTTAGCAGATATATTAAATTTTCTCCTGACACTGGTCTTAAGTCATATGATGACCCACTCACTGGATGATTTGGTCATATAACCGAGGCCTTCCGCTGGTTTTTCCTGGTACACTCTGGTTAAACTTGGTGACTAAGTCACTGACTGTAGCTGAATTTGCTGCAGAACGTTTTACCACTAATTGATAAAATGTGTCGAAACATTGTACGACAGAATCCAGTTCAGTGAGTGACTTACATGGCCCCACAGCGCTCAAAACACAAGAGGAGTAGTGCTGCCGGAAGATAGATGGTGCTGCCAACGGTGTCTCGCTCAGTGTACTGCTTTAACAAATACACAGAAAGAAACGTCGTCAGGATACAAACTTATTCTGTATACTTTCTCTCTCTGTCATGCAGAGGAACACACTGTCGTGTGGTAGGACGGAGATGTGAATATGAATTTAGTGATTATAAGGAATACAGTATAATGAATATAGGGAATATAACGAATATACGAAACATAACAAATATAGTGAACATCTTAAATTAACTGAATATTGGAAATATAATTAATATATTTAACATAGTGAATATAATTAATGAATATAGTAATAAATTTTTATATAGTTCATAAAACGAGTACAGTCAACATAGCGAATATCGCAAAAATAGTGAATGTCGCGAATATAATAAATAACGTCTTGGAAATACCGCTAACATTTGCTACTCTATCCTTGATGCGCAACAGATTACGCAAAGAATATACTTGCGTTCTCACAGTCCTGCAGATGAATAATTTACTCTTAAACTGCAGGCCACCTTGTACTTGAGCATTCGTCTCAACCAAAAAGAGATCCGGGTTCGATTGCCTGGTGTGGATAGTGGAATGAGCGAGTCAACATACACCTGCTGCCTCTATTCACCTAGCACGATAGCAGGAAATAGTTACTTAGGTATTAGTCAGGTGTTATGCGTCGCACCCTGGGGAAGAAACTAATGGATACAGTTCATGCTACGTGGTTTACAAGAGTTGACGCTGGGCGTTTCCGTGTTGCCTGGTAAGACTTGCCAGGGCTGTTTAGTGGTTCAACTCGTCATGCTATATGGTAAGACTCACCCTGTTGAGGGGCAAAAATTTTACCGTTATAAATAATAATAATAATAATAATAATAATAATAATAATAATAATAATAATAATAATAATATTATTATTATTATTATTATTATTATTATTATTATTATTATTATTATTATTATTATTATTATTATTATTATTATTAAAATAATAATGTTAATTTCAAAATATTCTTTAGCAAAGACACATTAAATCGAAAAGCCACAGTATGCACAGCATTTCGGACTTTTTTGGCCTTCAGTTAACGCCTGGCCGAGATCAAGAAGGATCCTCCAAACTACATCAAGTCTTGCTGCAAATTACACACAATGCTAATTATAATTGGAGTATGAAGACCTGGGGTTGTACACAGAATAATTAACTGGGTTTAATTACCAGCTTGCAAGT
>NC_091302.1:28147527-28162527 GCF_038502225.1 Cherax quadricarinatus
AGCAGGAGCAGTAGTGCTAACACTCTACATCCACTATCATCCAGCAGGAGCAGTAGTGCTAACACTCTACATCCACTATCATCCAGCAGGAGCAGTAGTGCTAACACTCTACATCCACTATCATCCAGCAGGAGCAGTAGTGCTAACACTCTACATCCACTATCATCCAGCAGGAGCAGTAGTGCTAACACTCTACATCCACCATCATCCAGCAGGAGCAGTAGTACTAACACTCTACATCCACCATCATCCGGCAGGAGAAGTAGTGCTAACACACTACATCCACCATCATCCAGCAGGAGCAGTAGTGCTAACACTCTACATCCACCATCATCCAGCAGTAGCAATAGTGCTAACACTCTACATCCACTATCATCCAGCAGGAGCAGTAGTGCTAACACTCTACATCCACTATCATCCAGCAGGAGCAGTAGTGCTAACACTCTACATCCACTATCATCCAGCAGGAGCAGTAGTGCTAACACTCTACATCCACCATCATCCAGCAGGAGCAGTAGTACTAACACTCTACATCCACCATCATCCGGCAGGAGAAGTAGTGCTAACACACTACATCCACCATCATCCAGCAGGAGCAGTAGTGCTAACACTCTACATCCACCATCATCCAGCAGGAGAAGTAGTGCTAACACTCTACATTCAAAATCATCCAGCAGGAGCAGTAGTGCTATCACTCTACATCCACCATCATCCAGCAGGAGCAGTAGTGCTAACACTCTACATCCATCATCATCCAGCAGGAGCAGTAGTGCTAACACTCTACATCCACCATCATCCAGCAGGAGCAGTAGTGCTAACACTCTACATCCACCATCATCCAGCAGGAGCAGTAGCGCTAACACTCTACATCCACCATCATCCAGCAGGAGCAGTAGTGCTAACACTCTACAGCCACCATCATCCAGCAGGAGCAGTAGTGCTAACGCTCTACGTCCAACATCATCCAGCAGGAGCAGTAGTGCTAACACTCTACATCCACCATCATCCAGCAGGAGCAGTAGTGCTAACACTCTACATCCACCATCATCCAGCAGGAGCATTAGCGCTATCACTCAACATCCACCATCATCCAGCATGAGCAGTAGTGCTAACAATCTACATCCACCATCATCCAGCAGGAGCAGTAGTGCTAACACTCTACATCCACCATCATCCAGCACGAGCAGTAGTGCTAACAATCTACATCCACCATCATCCAGCAGGAGCAGTAGTGCTAACGCTCTACGTCCACCATCATCCAGCAGGAGCAGGAGTGCTAACACTCTACATCCACCATCATCCAGCCAGCAGGAGCAGTAGTGCTAACACTCTACATCCACCATCATCCAGCAGGAGCAGTAGTGCTAACACTCTACATCCACCATCATCCAGCAGGAGCAGAAGACCTAACACACTACATCCACCATCATCCAGCAGGAGCAGTAGTGCTAACACTCTACATCCACCATCATACAGCAGGAGCAGTAGTGCTAACACTCTACATCCACTATCATCCAGCGGGAGCAGTAGTGCTAACACTCTACATCCACCATCATCCAGCAAGAGCAGTAGTGTTAACACTCTACATCCACCATCATCCAGCCAGCAGGAGCATTAGTGCTAACACTCTACATCCACCATCATCCAGCAGGAGCAGTAGACCTAACACACTACATCCACCATCATCCAGCATGAGCACTAGTGCTAGCACTCTACATGCACCATCATCCAGCAGGAGCAGTAGTGCTAACACTCTATATCCACCATCATCCAGCAGGAGCAGTAGTGCTAACACTCTACATCCACTATCATCCAGCGGGAGCAGTAGTGCTAACACTCTACATCCACCATCATCCAGCAGGAGCAGTAGTGTTAACACTCTACATCCACCATCATCCAGCCAGCAGGAGCAATAGTGCTAACACTCTGCATACACCATCATCCAGCAGGAGCAGTAGTGCTAACACTCTACATCCACCATCATCCAGCAGGAGCAGTAGTGCTAACACTCTACATCCACCATCATCCAGCAGGAGCAGTAGTGCTAACACTCTACATCCACAATCATCCAGCAGGAGCAGTAGTGCTAACACTCTACATCCACCATCATCCAGCAGGAGCAGTAGTGCTAACGCTCTTCGTCCACCATCATCCAGCAGGAGCAGTAGTGCTAACACTCTACATCCACCAACATCCAGCCAGTAGGAGCAGTAGTGCTAACACTCTACATCCACCATCATCCAGCAGGAGCAGTAGTGCTAACACTCTACATCCACCATCATCCAGCAGAAGCAGTAGTGCTAACACTCTACATCCACCATCCATCATCCAGCAGGAACAGTAGTGCTAACACTCTACATCCACCATCATCCAGCAGGAGCAGTAGTGCTAACATTCTACATCCACCATCATCCAGCAGGAGCAGTAGTGCTAACACTACATCCACCATCATCCAGCAGGAGCAGTAGTGCTAACACTCTACATCCCCCATCATCCAGCAGGAACAGTAGTGCTAACACTCTACATCCACCATCATCCAGCAGGAGCAGTAGTGCTAACACTCTACATCCACCATCATCCAGCAGGAGCAGTAGAGTTAACACTCTACATCCACCATCATCCAGCAGGAGCAGTAGACCTAACACTCTACATCCACCATCATCCAGCAGGAGCAGTAGTGCTAACACTCTACATCCACCATCATCCAGTAGTAGCAGTAGTGCCAACACTTTACATCCACCATCATCCAGCAGGAGCAGTAGTGCTAACACTCTACATCCACAATCATCCAGCAGGAGCAGTAGTGCTAACACTCTACATCCACCATCAACCAGCAGGAGCAGTAGCGCTAACACTCTACATCTACCATCATCCAGCAGGAGCAGTAGAGCTAACACTCTACATCCACCATCATCCAGCAGGAGCAGTAGTGCTAACACTCTACATCCACCATCATCCAGCAGGAGCAGTAGTGCTAATACTCAACATCCACCATCATCCAGCAGGAGCAGTAGTGCTAACCCTCTACATCCACCATCATCCAGCAGGAGCAGTAGTGCTAACACTCTACATCCACCATCATCCAGCAGGAGCAGTAGTGCTAACATTCCACATCCACCATCATCCAGCAGGAGCAGAAGTGCTAACACTACATCCACCAACATCCAGCAGGAGCAGTAGTGCTAACACTCTAAATCCCCATCATCCAGCAGGAGCAGTAGTGCTAACACTCTACATCTACCATCATCCAGCAGGAGCAGTAGAGCTAACACTCTACATCCACCATCATCCAGCAGGAGCAGTAGTGCTAACACTCTACATCCACTATCATCCAGCAGGAGCAGAAGTGCTAACACTACATCCACCAACATCCAGCAGGAGCAGTAGTGCTAACACTCTAAATCCCCATCATCCAGCAGGAGCAGTAGTGCTAACACTCTACATCCACCATCATCCAGCAGGAGCAGTAGAGCTAACACTCTACATCTACCATCATCCAGCAGGAGCACTAGTGCTAGCACTCTACATGCACCATCATCCAGCAGGAGCAGTAGTGCTAACACTCTACTTCCATCATCATCCAGCAGGAGCAGTAGTGCTAACACTCTACATCCACTATCATCCAGCAGGAGCAGTAGTGCTAACACTCTACATCCACCATCGTCCAGCAGGAGCAGTAGTGCTAACACTCTACATCCACCATCATCCAGCAGGAGCAGTAGTGCTAACACTCTACATCCACCATCATCCAGCAGGAGCACTAGTGCTAGCACTCTACATGCACCATCATCCAGCAGGAGCAGTAGTGTTAACACTCTACTTCCATCATCATCCAGCAGGAGCAGTAGTGCTAACACTCTACATCCACAATCATCCAGCGGGAGCAGTAGTGCTAACACTCTACATCCACCATCATCCAGCAGGAGCACTAGTGCTAACACTCTACATCCACCATCATCCAGCCAGCATCAGCAATATTGCTAACACTCTGCATGCACCATCATCCAGCAGGAGTAGTAGTGCTAACACTCTACATCCACAATCATCCAGCAGGAGCAGTAGTGCTAACACTCTACATCCACCATCATCCAGCAGGAGCAGTAGTGCTAACACTCTACATCCACCATCATCCAGCAGGAGCAGTAGTGCTAACACTACATCCACCATCATCCAACAATAGCAGTAGTGCTAACACTCTACATCCACCATCATCCAGCAGGAGCAGTAGTGCTAACAATCTACATCCACCATAATCCAGCAGGAGCAGTAGTGCTAACGCTCTACATCCACAATCATCCAGCAGAAGTAGTAGTGCTAACACTCTACATCCACCATCAACCAGCGGGAGCAGTAGTGCTAACACTCTGCATCCACCATCATCCAGCAGGAGCAGTAGTGCTAACACTCTACATCCACAAACATCCAACAGGAGCAGTAGTGCTAACACTCTACATCCACCATCATCCAGAAGGAGCAGTAGTGCTATCACTCTACTTCCACCATCATCCAGCAGGAGCAGTAGTGCTAACACTACATCCACCCTCATCCATCAGTAGCAGTAGTGCTAACACTACATCCACCATCATCCAGCAGGAGCAGTAGTGCTAACACTACATCCACCATCATCCAGCAGGAGCAGTAGTGCTAACAATCTACATCCACCATCATCCAGCAGGAGCAGTAGTGCTAACGCTCTACATCCACAATCATCCAGCAGGAGCAGTAGTGCTAACACTCTACATCCACCATCATCCAGCGGGAGCAGTAGTGCTAACACTCTACATCCACCATCATCCAGCAGGAGCAGTAGTGCTAACACTCTACATCCACAAACATCCAACAGGAGCAGTAGTGGTAACACTCTACATCCACCATCATCCAGCAGGAGCAGTAGTGCTAACACTCTACATCCACCATCATCCAGCAGGAGCAGTAGTGCTAACACTACATCCACCATCATCCAGCAGGAGCAGTAGTGCTAACACTACATCCACCATCATGCAGCAGGAGCAGTAATGCTAACACTCTACATCCACCATCATCCAGTAGGAGCAGTAGTGCTAACAATCTACATCCACCATCATCCAGCAATAGCAGTAGTGCTAACACTACATCTACCATCATCCAGCAGGAGCAGTAGTGCTAACACTCTACATCCACCATCATCCAGCAGGAGCAGTAGTGCTAACACTTTACATCCACCATCATCCAGCAGGAGCAGTAGTGCTAACACTCTACATCCACCATCATCCAGCAGGAGCAGTAGTGCTAACACTACATCTACCATCATCCAGCAGGAGCAGTAGTGCTAACACTCTACATCCACCATCATCCAGCAGGAGCAGTAGTGCTAACACTCTACATCCACCATCATCCAGCATTAGCAGTAGTGCTAACACTCTACATCCACCATCATCCAGCAGGAGCAGTAGTGCTAACACTCTACATCCACCATCATCCAGCAGGAGCAGTAGTGCTAAGACTCTATATCCACCATCATCCAGCATGAGCACTAGTGCTAACACTCTACATCCACCATCATCCAGCAGGAGCAGTAGTGCTAACACTCTACATCCACCATCATCCAGCAGGAGCAGTAGTGTTAACACTCTACATCCACCATCATCCAGCAGGAGCAGTAGTGCTAACACTCTACATCCACCATCATCCAGCAGGAGCAGTAGTGCTAACACTCTACATCCACCATCATCCAGCAGGAGCAGTAGTGCTAACGCTCTACATCCACAATCATCCGGCAGGAGCAGTAGTGCTAACACTCTACATCCACCATCATCCAGCGGGAGCAGTAGTGCTAACACTCTACATCCACCATCATCCAGCGGGAGCAGTAGTGCTAACACTCTACATCCACCGTCATCCAACAGGAGCAGTAGTGCTAACACTCTACATCCACCATCATCCAGCAGGAGCAGTAGTGCTAACACTCTACATCCACCATCATCCAGCAGGAGCAGTAGAGCTAGCACTCTACATCCACCATCATCCAGCAGGAGCAGTAGTGCTAAGACTCTATATCCACCATCATCCAGCATGAGCACTAGTGCTAACACTCTACATCCACCATCATCCAGCAGGAGCAGTAGTGCTAACACTCTACATCCACCATCATCCAGCAGGAGCAGTAGTGTTAACACTCTACATCCACCATCATCCAGCAGGAGCAGTAGAGCTAACACTCTACATCCACCATCATCCAGCAGGAGCAGTAGTGCTAACACTCTACATCCACCATCATCCAGCAGGAGCAGTAGTGCTAACGCTCTACATCCACAATCATCCAGCAGGAGCAGTAGTGCTAACACTCTACATCCACCATCATCCAGCGGGAGCAGTAGTGCTAACACTCTACATCCACCGTCATCCAACAGGAGCAGTAGTGCTAACACTCTACATCCACCATCATCCAGCAGGAGCAGTAGTGCTAACACTACATCCACCATCATCCAGCAGGAGCAGTAGTGCTAACACTCTACATCCACCATCATCCAGCAGGAGCAGTAGTGCTAACACTCTACATCCACCATCATCCAGCAGGAGCAGTAGTGCTAACACTCTACATCCACCATCATCCAGCAGGAGCAGTAGTGCTAACACTCTACATCCACCATCATCCAGCAGGAGCAGTAGTACTAACACTCTACATCCACCGTCATCCTGCAGGAGCAGTAGTGCTAACACTCTACATCCACCATCATCCAGCAGGTGCAGTAGTGCTATCACTCTACATCCACCATCATCCAGCAGGAGCAGTAGTGCTAACACTCTACATGCACCATCATCCAGCAGGAGCAGTAGTGCTAACACTCTACATCCACCATCATCCAGCAGGAGCAGTAGTGCTAACACTCTACATCCACCATCATCCAGCAGGAGCAGTAGTGCTAACACTCTACATCCACCATCATCCAGCAGGAGCAGTAGTGCTAACACTCTACATCCACCATCATCCAGCAGGAGCAGTAGTGCTATCACTCTACATCCACCATCATCCAGCAGGAGCAGTAGTGCTAACACTCTACATGCACCATCATCCAGCAGGAGCAGTAGTGCTAACACTCTACATCCACCATCATCCAGCAGGAGCAGTAGTGCTAACACTCTACATCCACCATCATCCAGCAGGAGCAGTAGTGCTAACACTCTACATCCACCATCATCCAGCACCAGTTAAAGAAGTTAGGATAAACATTATTGCTTTTTACTAAAACAATACATGAACAATCCGAGAATAATCTAGTAACAACTAATAGCGGCGGGATGTGGCCATAAGCCTGTAGATATATCTACCATAGTACAAAATATCGATAATGAGGTATGCTATAAAGGAAATAAAATATTAAATTGTTTCAATTTATTTTACACAATTGTTACATCAATTCTGGTCAGTCAACCACCAGCTGTATGAAATACCTTCATCACAGACTCCCCAATACGTTTAAAACTTACTACACTAATATAGGCGTCACCCCCGAACAGTTTCCGATTTTTTTAGAGCATCTTACAACTACGTACGAAAAGAACTAAGCAAATTTATCTCAACTAACAGCACCGGGGCAGAAAACATCCTAGCAAAATTCGTGAAAGATGGTACCTCTGAAAGTTCCTACCCAGAAATTGTAAACAGTCTTTGGTTAATATCTTTAATACCATCTTGGTCTCAGGACATTTTCCAGTTGTTTTTAAGAAAGCTAGGATGATCTTTCTTGCTATGCCCAATAAAGACATCCATCAACCAGGGAACTATAGACCTATGTGTTCACTTGAAGTCACTGGAAAAGTTCTTGAGAAGATCATTTCCAACAGACTGAACTACTATATGGAGTTTAATCATCTTTTTACTGAAAAACAATTTGGCTTCAGAACACATAGAGGTACCAATCATGCAATAAATATTATTTTCGATAATGTAGCAAGTCTAAAACATCAGGGCAATCTTGCCCTAATTGTCACCAGAGATGTTCATAAAGCTTTTGATAGCTTATGGCATGATGGTCTTATATACAAACTTGTTGACATTCCAGACCATAACTGGACCTTTCTCAGATTAATACATAACTTCTTAACTCAAAGAAAAATCATTCCCACCTTTCACGGCAGGTCGACAGAGCCTTTTATACCAACAGCTTGTGTCCCACAAGGTTCTTGTCTTAGTCCAATTCTATTCAACATTTATGTGAATGATCTTCCTCAACCAGAGTTTAATGATACAATTATAACGCAATTTGCAGATGATGTTGTCCATGTCGTCTCATCAACTCCGGTAACAAGAAAATACAAGAGTCATAGAAAAAATGAATATTGAACTTCGTCGAATATCTAATTGGGAAAATAAATGGAGAATTACGACTAACCCTGACAAAGTCCTTGTTAGCACGATAGGATGTTTTGCATCAACCATCGAAGATAAAGGGGGGTATCTCCAACAGAGGCACTTCTGTAGCCATTAGAAACCCTAACAAGATCCATTCATCTCATGTAAATGAAAAGATCAACATAGCCAAAGCCGGTCTTAACAGTCTCTCGATTCAATCAAGCCCCTGCACATGTCCAAAAACATCTGTATAAAATGATAATAAGACCTATACTCGAATACCCATGTGTCCCAATGTCATTAACAACAAAGACCAACATGCTACGGTTGCAACGGGTCCAGAATAGAGCTCTTCGCTTCATTACGGGTACCAGGAGGAGAGACAGAGTTAAAATGGCAGATTTACATGTACAACAAGATATTACTACCTTAAATGTACGCCTTGACACCCTGAAAAAGAAACAACTCTATGCAATGCAAGAACTCTACATGCCAGATAGAGAACATCCTCTCCAAGTTGAAAATACCACGGATTATATCATCAATACTCCTCACAGGACTCAAAGAATGACTCTCCCACAGAGGGTCCGTCGTTTTATCCATAAAGACGATTACCATCGACCAATGATCTTGAGCAACCTCCCTGCAGATGAAAATGATTGGGTAACACCAGAACCCTTCTATGTTTACTAAGAAAATCATCGCCCCCAATTAAAATTATGCTACATTTAATATGGCGGGACACCACCTTGTAAGAAGCTGATGGGACAAGAATTCTTTATAAACTGACCAGAAAATTATTGCCTTCATTGTCGTTTAAATATCCGTTGTGCAATCGAAAAAAAAAATTGCAACTTGTATATTTACTACCAATTCAGAGCCATGTACTTATATATCTGTTATATGTATGTGACTCTGATGGGTTAGTGCTATACTCCTCCAAGAATATTTTATTATTCAACATACACTTTTTAAACTACACCAAAGTGGTGTAGTTTAAAGTGGTTGGGCCACTTACCTTTTATATCCTACCTCTCTCCCCCCTCCCACCCTTTTCCAATATTTCTCTCCTTACCCATCCTTCTTCCTTACCCATCTTATCAAAGCTCTGGTCATAAGAAGAAGAAGAAAAGTACCTCTGAATTGTTAATCACCATTGAGTACGTAATAAATTTGTCCATCATCGTAAGTACCGTGCCAGAGGGGTTCACGGAGACCAGAGTTTCTCCTAACTTCATGAAAAATAGTAGGTCTGGCTTCAGCAATTACAGGCCTGCTAGTATACTCAGTGTACAGTGTAATGTCCAAAATTCTAGAGAAAGCAGCGGTGCATTGCCAAGTAGTTAAATATCTTAATGACATAAAATATTCTCCATAGTTACCAACCAGGTTTCAGGAGATCTTATTCAACCAATACCTCCCAAATTAATCTGATGGACTACCTGAGAACCGACACGTTAGGGAGTCTCATACCTCTGGTGATCTTCGACTTGCAAAAGGCATTCGATACAGTTAACCATAACATCTTTTGTAAGAAACTACAAGTTATCGGCATAGGCTTGAAGTCCTACATGAGCAACAGATTGTCATGATAAATAATACAGAATCAGAACCACTGCCGACACGATGTGGGGTTCACTGGGTAGTATTTTGGGTCTCCTTACTATTTTTAATTTTATGTGAATAACATGTTCATCAGTGTCAAGTGAAAGCTTCTGTAGTATGGAAATGACAGTGCTCTGCTAGTCTCAGGTAAAAATCCACTAAATATAGCTAATCACTAGAACTAGAGTTCCGAAGCAAATACTTAGTAGACAACAAACTATTGCTACCCCTCGGGAAAGCAGAAACCATAATGAAAAGGGTAAATACTTTTAATGTCCAGTGTATTGGGTTTCGCCGGGTCACCATCTCGAAAAGACCCGGACCGGGACATGTACCGGTGAATCATTCAAGTTCAAGTGTAATGGGGAACCCATCACTTCAATATCTTCAGTGAAATATCAGGTAATTCGCTTTGACAAAGCATGTTAGGAGAATTGATAGTGTGACAATGTAGTAAAAAACGAATATCGGGCTAAAGTTCCTCTATAGACAGTCGCTTCAGAATATAAGAAAGGAGGAACACTGCAAAAGGCCTATTGGCCCATACTAGGCAGGTCCAGTGTCCACATACTGAGGCTTGCAGCACCTCAGTATGTGGAATATTATGCAATATAATGCATAATATTCGTGTTCTTCCTGATACTCTGCTTTGACAAAAACAGAAATGAAAGAAAGACTTCAAATCACCGGTAAGCCAGAGGAAGGCTTCGGTAAGATGACCAAAAACTCCAACGGCGGGGAGGAGACCAACATCAGGAAACACTTGTCCTGTTTCCTGACAAACCTTACCTAACCTAACCCAGAACAAAATGAGTTCAAGAGAGCATGTAGGCCAGAATGAATTACAACAATTGGATATGCTGAATATTGAAGATAGAGTAAAGCAAATGAAGTTAATTAAATCATGTTTGTAAAACTGCTCACAGGTAGTGTCCAGAATATCTTGCTGCGAAGTTTTTCAAGGTTACGAACCACAACCAGTATGGTACTAGGGGAAGTGAACACTATTGTGAAGCACCTAAAGTAGGTGGTCAGGCCTTTTATAATGCAGCAATAAAGGAGTGAAACGGAGAGCTTGAACATGTCAGAGCCAGTCCTAGTATGAGCCAGTCCAGGATGAGAACTAAAAGGCACCTCATGAATAAAGCTACACAAGGGGAAGAGAGTGATTTCTTGTACACTTAACATTAGTTTACCTATTATTGTAAGCTGATCTCTCCATTTAATGTTCATGTAAATAACTCACTTCACTTTATTCTTATTGTACCTCTTGTTACTTTAAATGATTTTCACACAGAAAAATTACTCAGTTGTTTTAGTTTTTATGGTTATAATCATGACTGACTTCTACTGTAACATACAGCTAAACTTTAAATAATAAGATATAACTAGGACCCCAGACGAAATAAGTCATTCTGACTGTTTAAGGGGGTTATCCTATGACCTAAGTAACTTATACATGTTACTAAGTATAATAATTGTACTTATGTCAGCCTCCACAAAGCAGGTCGTCTACCTTCACGGAGTAAGTCGTCAACCTTCACAGTGCAGGTGGTCAACCTCCACAAAGCGGGTCGTCTTCCTCCACGGAGGAGGTCGTCATGGACAAATTTTTCCATTTCAACTGATAAATACAATATCTCCACCATCATTTTTTAATAAATTTCCAGGCATTATTTTCAATCAGTATGGTGTTTCCCTCTGCTATGTTATATGGATAACATAACTGGAGGAAGTGAAAGGTGTGGCCATTCTGGCCACAAAATAGAGCGAAACACCAACGTCAAAGACCTGGGAGTGATCATGTCGGAGGATCTCACCTTCAAGGACCATAACATTGTATCAATCGCATCTGCTAGAAAAATGACAGGATGGATAATGAGAACCTTCAAAACTAGGGAGGCCAAGCCCATGATAACACTCTTCAGGTCACTTGTTCTATCTAGGCTGGAATATTGCTGCACACTAACAGCACCTTTCAAGGCAGGTGAAATTGCCGACCTAGAAAATGTACAGAGAACTTTCACGGCGCGCATAACGGAGATAAAACACCTCAATTACTGGGAGCGCTTGAGGTTCCTAAACCTGTATTCCCTGGAACGCAGGAGGGAGAGATACATGATTATATACACCTGGAAAATCCTAGAGGGACTAGTACCGAACTTGCACACGAAAATCACTCACTACGAAAGCAAAAGACTTGGCAGACGATGCAACATCCCCCCAATGAAAAGCAGGGGTGTCACTAGCACGTTAAGAGACCATACAATAAGTGTCAGGGGCCCAAGACTGTTCAACTGCCTCCCAGCACACATAAGGGGGATTACCAACAGACCCCTGGCAGTCTTCAAGCTGGCACTGGACAAGCACCTAAAGTCAGTTCCTGATCAGCCGGGCTGTGGCTCGTACGTTGGTTTGCGTGCAGCCAGCAGCAACAGCCTGGTTGATCAGGCTTTGATCCACCAGGAGGCCTGGTCACAGACCGGGCCGCGGGGGCGTTGACCCCCGGAACTCTCTCCAGGTAAACTCCAGGTATGCTATTCAGATCGTATCTCTACCACAAGAAGTACGGACAGCTTAACAGTAGATTACATGTTTTTCAGGAGAAATCCTCTCTTTCCTGTGTGCTATCATTGTTCTCCCACGTACTACCATATACCTCGTAATTCCCATGTACTACCATGTACTTCCAGATGCATATGTGGAAGTAAGCATTACACTATCACTTCCACGCTAAACACTTTTTTCGAAAAATAGTAGTGAGGCTGACACTCATTGCAATAAGCTACCTAAGCTACTAAGATCCTTGGACAGTTTTGTATGACTGGTTAATGTGGTTTAAAGCCTATCGACTACACGAGGGTCAAAAAGGCTTAGCTATTAAAGTAACCCCTCAGTGTAACATTTGAGAGCCATACTTCTCTCCGTGTATTTATCTTGTGAGACGTCAGGTGTGTGTGCTAAGTGACAAGCTAGCGGTGGACACATTTATGGCTACACCAACGTCTGCCATATACAGAAATAAACTTCCATGTATATTTGTATACTCTCATGTACATCTGTATTCTCCCGGGTACATCCAGGTGCACCCATGCACTCCAGTCATTTATTAAATACTCTCATATTCACCCATCTGAACCTATGTACGCCCATGTACTTGCATCATTATCAAAGAAAACCCATCATTGGCTGGTCTGCCCTACAGCATCCATCAATACTTGCACAACTTCGGCAACAGCTCGGCAGAGACTTTTTTATGAGTAATTCTTTAAAGAGTGCTCTTGACAGCCGCCTGTGGTGATTGTGGTGCTTGTGGTGGCTGTTGTAGCTGTGGTGTCTGTGGTGACTGTGAAGGCAACCTGACAGCGACATCAGTTTGTATGTTATTGCAGCCGTGAGGCGTTACTGACCTAAGGGTGACGATGATGCGATGAGTGGTGAAGAGGGTAGGATGGAGGAGGGAGAGGGAAAGAGAGGGAGGGAGAGGAGAGAGACTGGAAATGTAAGATGAAGAGAGGGGCGAGGAAATGAAGAGTGAAAGAGGAAGATGAACAGAAAGACAAGAGAATGCGAGGGAAAAGAGTCAAGATGGAGGTGGGGATGATAAGAGATGAAGATAAATAGATTGAGAGTTACCACTTGTAATGACATTCTCCGTTCTAAGCTTCCTGAGTGAGTGACGTCCTTTAAGGTCGCTCTCTCGTTGCAGTTCTTAATGGAGCAGTGACTGTGCTCCACTAAGTCCTTGATAGCGTACCACAGAGGAATGTGCTAGGTCCATTGTTATGGACCTAGCACATGCCAATGCCCACGCAGAAGATTTGAGCTCTAGCGTTCACTTATACAAGAGGCGAGATGACCACTCAACTGAAACATCTGCATCATCCTGGGACAAATGGTTGCAGGTACACGTTCTCTGCTGAGGAAACACCGATGATTGTCACCAGACAGCACAATGTAAATACTGACGCTGTTGTGAAAATATAACTACTGATGCTAGTGTGAGTATGTTACTATTGGTGCTGTTGTGAGGATGTTACTACTGGTGCTGCTGTGAGAGTGTTACTACTGGTGTTGATGTGAGAATGTTACTACTGATGCTGCTGTGACACTGTTTTTTACTGGTGTTGCTGTAAAAAATGTTACTATTGGTGCTGATGTAAGAATGTTACCTGCTGGTTCTGGTGTGAGAATGTTACTCCTGGTGCTGCTGTGAGGATGTTACCTGCTGGTGCTGGTGTAAGAAGGTTACTACTGGTCTTCGTGTGAGAAACTTACTACTGGTACTGAAGTGAGAATGTTACTACTGGTACAGATGTGAGAATGTTACTACTGGTGCTGTTGTGAGAATGTTACTACAAGTGCTGCTGTAAGAATGTTACTACTGGTGCTGCTCTGAGAATGTTGTTCATTGTTGGCTTTAGGCCCTCTATATTTGCAAAGGTGAATGTCGTTGGATAGGTAGTATGGGGGAGAGGTATTGTTTTCCTGGCACTAATATCTGTTGTTTTGGAGTGGAGGCCATCAACTGTGATTCCACTTCAGAAATGATTGGAGTTGGTGTATGATTTCTGTCATTTCCTGCCAGCTTTTTTTCCTTCCTGGTGCTAAAATCCTGTCTCTCAGGAGTGGCTGTGGCTACCCAGGTTTTACCAAGGTCTGGATGTTTTGTGTCTTCTTGTGCCCTTTAGGTGGTGTGCCTGGCAATATAAGTTATAGCACTGTCTTTCCTGAACTGAAGAGTGACACATTTCAGGGTGGAAAAACTTATAGAGAGGGAGGTTGCATTTTCCTGATGTCATATGGACACGTCATTTTCTGGGGTGGTCAAAGTTGCACGTCCTATCTGTTTTTCCAGATATTCCATGCCTGCAGATGCCAAGTGCATAGAATTTGCATAGGCCTGGGTTCTGTTTGCCTTCGTGTTTTGTGACTGTATTCCCTACTGTATTTCCTACTGGTGCATGTTTTCCTGTTTCATTTCTATCTTCAGCACTAGTGCTAACACTGGAGCCTTCATCAGTTATTTCTGGTAATTTATCTTCGCTCTTTATTGGGGTATC